>NC_063990.1:11560000-11920000 GCF_932276165.1 Plutella xylostella
GATCTTCTGGTGGTAAGCAGCATATTAACGGATTGCCAATAAAACCTGGATTACATACGCAAGTTGGACGATGTGATTCTACGTGACAATTGGCATTCAATCCACATGAACCTGGGCACGGATCTAAACAAGAGTAACCTATGCAAGCTTTGTTTCTAGGACATTCGTCATCCACTTCGCACTCTCTGGCCACACAGCCGTTAATTCCGTACGGGTCTCCGGTACTACCCTCAGGGCAGGAACAGGTCGCTTGTCCTTCAAAGTTTGCATTACATATGGCCTGAGGGCCACACGGGCTGGGTGTGCATGGGCTTCTCTGTGGTTTACATCCAGCATACGCATCTCCTGTGTATCCTGTTTTGCAGAAGCACATCTCTCTGTTACTGCTTACGTAGCAGTCTGCATTCGCTCCACATGGTCCTGGTTTACATAACACTTCTGGTGGTAAATATGCCTGAGGACTGCAGGACTTGTATGGGTTTCCGAGAGTACTTTCTGGACAGTAACAAGCTGGGACCCTGTTGGGGTCACACCTAGCACCGTTGCCACAAGGATTTGGCTCACATGGGTTACGCGCTTCAATGCATCCTCTCACAGTATTAGGACTCTCGACATAACCTTCCAAACAGGTACATTTCGCAAATCCATTAGACAAAACGGTACATTGTGTGTTGGGTCCGCATGGTGATGGATTACATGGGTTGTTAGGTAGTTTGCAGGGGTATCGTGGTGGATTTCCTTCGTAATTTGGCAAACAGAAACATGCTGGCTTGTTTTCTATCAAACGACAACCGGAGTTGTCTCCACATGGATTTGGTTCACACTCGTTTCCTTCAGGAACTGAAAGAAAATATCACGTTAGTACAATTCATAGGGAAAAAACATTGACAATTGATAAATTAAAACAAGAAGTATACACTTTATAACTACACGCCAATACTTACTGCAAGTCTTGAACGGATTTCCGGTCAATCCCTTTGGACAGAAGCATATTGGGTTTCCGTTGTCATTTTCACACAAGGCATTGATTCCGCACGGGTTCGGCGAGCAAGGATTGGCCGGCGCGTCACATCCCAGCTGAGGGTTGCCCGTGTACCCTGGCAAACACTTGCACGATGCGCGGTGGTTCAAGACATCGCAAACTGCGTTAAAACCACACCTACACGGTGAAGCGCATTTTCCATTTATACAAGCCTCGGAGTTCGCACATTCGTTGTCAGATCTGCATCCTTGTACTACAAAATGAAAACGACAGGGTTTAAATTTCATTTCTAGTAGTTATGTGTATAAAACATATTTGTTACAATCCATAACTATACATGTCTTACCTTGGTAACATTCTACGAATGGGTTTCCAGTGTATCCAGAAAAGCATTTGCATTGCATGCCGTGATTCTCTGGAATACATTCTGCGTTGTCGCCGCAAGAATCATCATTGCACGGGCTAATACACACTCTGTTCAATCTATCGCAAAGCAATTCTGGTGGACAATCCTCATTGTACTGACATACTGAATGTGACTCGATAACTAAAAGGTGAAAAGACAAATTAAAGAAACATTGCTAGGTACTATATACAATAGCATTTCCAATTTTGTGAAACTTACCCGGTACGCATCCGACGTATCCATTTCCTTGGTATCCCTCGGCGCAGCTACAGTCTGATCCGTGGTTGGTATTTATACATACAGCGTTTGGTGCGCACGGGTTGTGTATGGCACATGGGTGCTGACATGCATTATTTATACAAGCCTCAGTCAAGTGACAATCTTCATTCCGAGTGCAACCAGCTGTACAGAATTTAGATTAATTATATTTATAATAATTACATTTGCGGGAAACTTAACTACGTTGCAATATATTTTCTAGTGTTCTATATTTATATTTGAAATGATATTAGAAGATAATCTACAAAAACATGTCAAGAATATAATAGGTATGAATGAGTCAGTAAAAGTTAATCGGATCAAACATAAGACTGAACGTGACTATGCCTCATTTATTATTGGTGTACCGGAAAGCAAGTATGAAACTTTATGTAACCCTGAAAACTGGGCTATAAATATTGAGTACTGCGAGTGGATTTGGTTTCGATCCCGCAGTAAATCACGTTCCGAGGTTGCGCCATGAAAAAGCCAATGATATCCTGCTTTTTTACCAGAATGTTAGAGGAATCCGGACTAAAACTTTTCAAACTTTATCTTTCATTGAATCTTCTGGTTTTGATTTAATTGCTTTTACAGAAACAGGTTGTAACGAATCTATTTCAGACACTGAATTTGTGCCGGTTGGATATCATATTATTCGATGTGACCGTACTGACGGACGTAAACAAGGCGGCGCTCTTTTAGTGGCCGCGCCCCGATTTGAGTTGCGTCGTGTACCTACACCGGAGAATATTGATATCAATAATTGCTGTTTTGAGCTTGTTTGTGCAGCCGTTTATCTAAAGAATCGATTTTTATTTGCCTGTAGCGTGGTTTATATTCCGCCAAAAAGTAACGAAAACGATTATTTATTAATGTTTCATATATTAGAAAATTTATGTTGTAAATACAAAAGTAAAATAGTAATATTAGGCGATTTTAACCTAAATTCGTGTAATGTATGTGTTTCTAACTACTACAATTATTTTTTAACGTTTTGTGAGCTCAGCCAGGGAAACGAGGTTCCGAATTGTGGTGGGGGACAACTCGATCTGGTTTTAAGCGGCGTCAATAAGGTGCGCTCTGTCTGTGAAGCAAAGGAGGCGGTGTTACCGATAGACGTTTATCACCCCCCACTGTCAGTGAGCGTAAGGTTGAGCGCAGAAGCCATTCCCATACTCGAATATGATACGGCTACTGTTTCCGAACCAGCGGCTAACTATATACCGACTAAACAATGGAATTTCTATAAAGCAAATTTCCCTTTATTATACGAACAAATTATGTTAATAGATTGGGCTGAACTTTATACTATTAAAGAACCTAGTTTAGCTTTAGAATATTTTTATATTGAAATTACTAAAATCATAGACAGTTGTGTTCCAATTAAAAAGCTAAAGACTGTAGGCTCAAGATATTCTTATCCTGAGTATTACACGGCCGATATTATTAGCGACATAAAACTGAAATACAAGCTACATAAGCAATACAAAAGAACAAAATCCGAAACAGATTATCAGGCGTTTAGCGAGATAAGGTTGCGAGTAAAAACAGCAACAAGAAGGGCACATGACAAACATTGCCAAACAGTGCAGAAGAATTTGGCTAAGGATCCAAGGGCATTTTGGAATTATATAAGGGCAAAAAGGGGTAATTTAAATAATATTAAATTAATGAAAGATGGACGAGCACTAGCGAATTCAGAGTGTGCGAAGGTGTTCGCTGAATACTTTCACTCGGTGTACAATCCATTTCCTGCTGAGTTGAACGTGGAAGAGGCGAGTGGAAGCGCGGCGGCGAGCGCGGGGGGGGCGGCGCGGGCGCACATCGCCGCCCTGTCCCGCGCGGACGTGCGCCGAGCGCTCGCCAAGCTGCCTGCGAAGCGTTCAGCCGGCCCGGATGGCATCCCTCCGTACCTATTAAGGGATTGTAGATTTTTACTAGAAAGCCCATTGCACTATATATTTAATTTATGTTTGAAGTGTTCCATGTTTCCGGAACGGTGGAAACTAAGTAGAGTAGTCCCAGTACCGAAAGGGAAAGGGGGAACGGAGGCCAGTGATTACAGACCCGTAGCAGTACTATGTGCACCGGCAAAGGTGTTGGAGAGCGCGATACAACACTCACTGTATGCGCAGGTGAGCTCGCAGCTGTCGGACGCGCAACACGGGTTCCGCCCGGGCCGCGGCACCGCCGGCAACTTGCTGCATTTGCTATCCTGTGTCATACCCTCGGTGGATGCAGGTAGGCAGGTAGATCTAGCGTATTTCGATTTCAGGAAAGCCTTTGACACGGTGGATAATGATATACTCCTTAAAAAATTGGCACGTGTGGGTTGCACTCCACATACACTTAAATTTTTTGCTGACTATTTAAAAGATAGGCGTCAGTACGTGGACTGTGGGGGTTGCATATCGGAGCCGTATTTCACAAGGTCAGGAGTGAGTCAGGGCAGCAATCTGGGTCCCCTGCAATTTATCATTATGATTAATGACTTGCCTGAAGTCGTAAGCAGTGCTGTTTGCTTGCTCTTCGCTGATGACCTCAAGCTAGCGCTGGAGGTGGCGAGCGACTCAGACCATCACCGCCTTCAGGCAGATATAGAAGCTGTAGTCAAGTGGAGTCGTGAAAATCAGCTTTATTTCAACGTGTCGAAGTGTGCCGTTATTAGCCTTAGTCGAGCGCGAGCCCCAAGACACCACCAATATATTGTGGACGGGACGCCAATGCAGCGAGTTACAGAAGTCAAGGACTTGGGACTTAATATTACAGCAGATCTACACTTTCGCAAACATATAGAGCTGGTTTGTAAGAAAGCGTATCGTAACCTAGGCTTCTTTCTAAGACAGGCTCGAGAGTTTACAAACATAGTCGCAATACGGGCCTTATACGAGGCTTTGGTTCGTAGTCACCTGGAGAGCAACGCGATTGTTTGGGCACCTCATGAAGCCAAATATAGCTTCATGCTGGAGCGTATACAAAATAAATTTGTACGATTTGTATATTTAAAACTTTATGGAGTTTATCCTTTCTATCCTCTTATGTACCCTACCTTGTTTGTCTTGGGTATGGTGGGGTACAATAAGTTGGAGGTTAGAAGGGAGTTGGCAATAGCAATATATGTTTTTAAATTGTTGCGTGGTAGGGTCCATAACCCTGGAGTTTTGAGCCAGGTTGGTCTGTGCGCAGTGGACGGGCACGCGCGGCGCCGACGCCGGCCGCGGCTGCTGGCGGTGCCGGCGGCGCGCACCAACCTGCTGCAGGAGGCGCCGCTCACGCGCGCCCTACGCGTGCTAAACGACACCGCGGATATTGTCGATATATTCACCGTTTCCCTGAATGAGTTCACAAAAGTAACATTGGCTGTATTATGTAATTAGTTAAGTTTTTTATAGTTTATAGTTGTTTGTTTCACTGCACTACTGCATTAGAATAGTTCTGTAATAGTGGTGTAAGTATTTTGTAATAATAAATAAATAATAATAATAAATATCTACCAGAATTCTTAGTAACTAGGTATTTGCAGAAATGCGACTTTTTAACCATTGTCTGACTGAAAAAGGCTATCGCTAACCTCAACCGTTTCATTAATATTAAATTGGTTGGTTAAAGTTGTTTTTGTTTTAGACACATTAAAAATTAATATAAATTATTACACATTACAAACAGTTGAATCACGTTTAGGGAGTAAGAAAGTTGGTGTTTTTACAAGTACATAATTCAGCTGTTTGTGCATTAATATAAATTAGTGTTATGTTAAAGGGCTTACTTATTTTAGGTGAGCATTTAACAGCAGGATCTCCGTCATGCCCCGAGGGGCACGAGCACATCGGCCTCTGCTTTACGGGCTGGCAGTTGGCGCCCGCCCCACACACATTGTCAAACTCACACGGGTTCTGACACAGACCCATAAAGCAGGCCTCGGTCTCTATACAGTCCCGGTCGGAATGACAGGGTTCAGGTGCCTTGGGTGTCCCGGGTGATTCTATCAGGTAGGTTTATAATTAGTGTGTTATACATGTGGACAAGGTTAAAATGTAGGTTCTTAGAATTAGAATTTATTTACATAATTATATTAATTTACAAAAAAGACATACGCATTTGTCCGATAATTGCCACTTTTTCAAGTATAATTAAATGACTAAATATCATCTATGTACAATATATTTTTAAAATGTAGTATATACAAGGTTAAGACCATACCTATAACACAGTAGATCCCGGCAGCGTCGTCGCACACGCACGCGGCGGCGCGGTCGACTACTTTACAAACAGTGTTCGGTGAACACGGCATCGGGACCACTAAACACGGGTTTTCGCATACTCCATTGAAGCAGAAATTATCCATTGGACATTGTGAGTGCTCTTTACAGGTGTTAATTGTTAAGTCAGTGGTCGAAGCTGTTTCAGTAGATGGTGAGTCGTTTAAAGGGGTTGAGTCAGTCCAAGCAAGAATATCGACATCTTTTCTACGATATGAAGAATC
The DNA here is from genome assembly GCF_932276165.1 of Plutella xylostella. Classification (NCBI taxonomy): domain Eukaryota; kingdom Metazoa; phylum Arthropoda; class Insecta; order Lepidoptera; family Plutellidae; genus Plutella; species Plutella xylostella. The sequence continues at coordinate 11,566,133 of NC_063990.1, forward strand.
ATTTGTTGGTGGAACGGTGATTGCTTCAGTTGTAGTGATTGATGTTGCTGTAGAGCTATTGACCGATTTCGTATCATTTTCACTTTGTGTATTTGATAGATCATCGTCAAATACTGTAGTGTAGTACAAGTCATTTTGAATTGTTGAAGAATCGGCGAGTGTACTACCTGTGGCAGTTTCTGTTACTGGTTGGGTTGCAAATCCTTGTATTTCATTTTGATTCGTTGTATATTCTGTAACATTTTGTGGTTCACTACTTGTGGTGCTTTTTGTTACTGTTTGTGTCGTATATCCTATTTCCTCATTATGATACGTTGTATAGTCTGTATCGTTTTGTTTTTCGCTGCTGGTAGTACTTTCAGTTACTGTTGGAGTTGAAAATTCTTGTATTTCATTTTGTTTTGTAGTATATTCTGGTGTTTCGCTACCTGTGGCACTATCTGTTACTCTTTGTGTTGTATATCCTATTTCGTATTCATGGTTCGTAGTATATTCTGTAACGTTTTGTTTTTCGCTACTGGTAGAACTTACAGTTACTGTTGATGCTGAAAATTCTTGCATTTCATTTGGATCTGTAGTATATTCTGTAATAATTTTTGTTTCGCTATTTGTGGCACTATCTGTTACTTTTTGTGTTGTATATTCTTGTTTGTCAAATAGATTCGTGGTATATTCAGTAACATCTACGCTACTGGTAGTACTTTCAGTTTCAGCTGGTGTTGAATATCCTTGTATTTCATTTTGTTTTGTAGTGTATTCTGTTAGAGTTTGTGTTTCGCTACTTGTGGCACTATCTGTTACTCTTTGTGTTGTATATTCTTGTTTGTCAAATAGATTCGTGGTATATTCAGTAACATCTAGTTTTACGCTACTGTTAGTACTTTCAGTTTCTGCTAGTGTTGAATATCCTTGTAATTCATTTTGTTTTGTAGTATATTCTGTTAGAGTTTGTGTTTCGCTACTTGTAGCACTATCTGTAACTCTTTGTGTAGTATATTCTTGTTTATCATATAGATTCGTAGTATATTCAGTAATATCGAGTTTTTCGCTACTGGTAGTACTTTCAGTTACTGCTGGTGTTGAAAATCCTTTTATTTCATTTTGATTTGTAGTATATTCTGTAAGAGTTTGTGTTTCCCTACTTGTGGCACTATCTGTTACTCTTTGTGTTGTATATCCTTGTTTGACATATAGATTCGTTGTATACTCAGTAAAATTTTGTATTTCGCTAATGGTTGTACTTTCTGTTACTGCATGTGTTGAAAATCCTTGTATTTCATTTTGCTTCGTAGTATATTCTGTTTCATTTGGTGTTTCGGTACTTGTAGTACTTACTGTTACTGTTTGCATTGAATCTCCTACTTTATCATTCTGATACGGTGTATATTCTGCAGTGAATGTACTCATTGTTGATGGTGTATTTGTATCATACGATTCAGATTGTATTGTAGAAGTAAGATCATTCAAACTAGAAGACGTAGTTAATTCATTTACATTGACGTTAGTCGTCGTAAAACTATCAATTTTATCCGTTACCACAGTTTTTATTTGTTCTACTACATTTTCTGTAGAGATAAGTGGTTGTTCATTTGTGTTATCTGTATCCGTAGTAACCCAGATTGGATTACTTGTGACTTCCGTTGTTAGCCCTGAATCCTCCTTGCTTTGCTTAGTGTAAGTAAAAGTTGTGGAAGTAATATATTCATTCGTACCGTCTGTATGAGGGGCATTAGTAAATAGTTTTTTGGTCGAAGAAATTTTACTATCAGAAACTGTTGTAACTGTATGCAAATCATCTTCAGTACCAGAAACCATCGGTGTTGGGACTTTAACCGTGGACGATGAATGATCATTTAGTGATTCTCTTTGTGGTACTGTTGTTGGGAATTTTGAAGTAATAGCAGACTCTGTTGTAACTTTTTTTAAAACGAAATCCATATCTGTTTGTAAATTTTCAATTTTTGGTGTTGTTACAAAATTATTAATTTCTTTATCCGTTGTCAACATTTGCATATCGTCTAATACAGTAGATATTGAGGTATAGCTATCAAATGTAACATCAGCAGGTGTTGAGGTATAACTATTAGTTATAATATCAGTTTCTGATGCACTTTCCTGGCGACTGGATGGAGTATTAGTTGATTCAACGTTTGGCGTGGTATATTCTGGAACGCCATTATCAGTATCTTCATTTCTGATGGTTGAAAGTTCATATTCAGATCCAATCGATGTAACTTTTGTATTTTTACTCCTATCAGTTACTGTGTTTTCTGCGAATGATGTTGAAGTGTACTCTTTTGTTGTTGAAGTTTCTGATCTTTTGCTTGTAATATCTGTTATAATATTTTCTGTTATAGTTTGCGGTAATGTGTTAATTACTTGAGTATTCGTTGTAGGTATTTCTGTTACTGTAGAAATATCAAAATTCGTGCGCGAAGTTGAAAATTGCGATATATCTAATGCTTCTCTTGTAGTGCCCATATTTATGTCCATTAAATCCTCAGTTTCTGACGTAGTTGTTTCAATGGTTAGTCCATCTTGTAAAGGTTTTTTGTTTGTTGTAAGTGTTGTAGTATCGTATTCTGACTTGGTGATATGATTACCATCGGTATCAAAAGTTAATTCTTCTAGAGTAGTTGGAATGTCAGTTGTGAATGATTGTTTAATATCACCATGGTTATTTATATCAGTAGTTGAAAATTGACCCTCATAATCATTTTTATCTGTGGTGAGTTCTGTGGTTGTTACACTTTTATCAGTTACGAAGCCCTCTACTTTCAATGATGTAGTATCAGGTACTGATATTTCTGATGTAGTAGTTGTTACTTGCAAGACGGTCGTATTCCTTTGGGAATCAGGAGACATCATATCGGACGTTGTATAAACTGAATTTATTTGGGTATTTTTTTCTATGTATTCCGTGGTTGTTTCGTCCAATAACTCTTTGTATGATGTACTACTCCCAATAGTGATTCCGGAATCGTCGAAGGTGTTTGAAATTTCATAACTTTTTGTAGAGGTGTCATATAGAATCTCTGAACTTGTTTGCTGGCGATCTGATAGTAGTGTACTCGATTCCAAATCAGGTGTCGACTTTATGCTGTCAATAATATTTTTTGTTGTGCTTTCAGTTATAGTTCCGGTGGCTGTTCCTGAAATTTCGGTCACAATATCTTTTATGTGTGGAACATATTTTTCTGTTCTATCTCCTTCATCCATTGCACTACCTGTAGTTACACTGTTATCTGATGTCGTCGATAACTGGTAACTTCCTGTTGTATATGTTACAATTTCGTCACTTGTTTCTTCAGCCTCAGTCAAAGTAGTGGTTCTTACAGTCGTATAATGGTATGAAGTTGATTCTTGATATTCTGGAGTAACAGTGTTTTGTTTAGTCTCACCTTTTACCGATACGATTTCGTCAGTTACAGTTAAGTCATTTTCTATTGATTTCAGAGTCGTTGGATTCGTTACTCCATCAGAACCATCACTGACTCTTGGTGTAGTAACTAAAGTGTTATCTGTTATATAGTTTTTAGAATTAACAGTAGTTGTTTCAAAAGACGTCGATGTTTCTATCACAGGACCTGTTATGTCAGATAATGCTGCAGTTGTGAATAATGTTGTAGTTTGCATATCGTAGCTTGTGTCAGTTACATTATCATTTATTATTTTTGGAGTAGTTACTAAACTTTCATTGTTAGTAAGTTTTCGTTGATTTTCGGGTGATTTATGTTGTGTGTTTACTGTTTTATTGTTATCCGTAGACTTTTGAGAGGTTTCCTCTGTGTATTCATTTAAATCCGTTGTGCTACCTATATTAACAATAGTAATATCACGCATCTCGCCAGAATCTCCCCATAAATCATTTGTCGTCTTATCTGATAGAACGTTTGGAGTTGAAACTGCTATGTCATTTTCGAAAGCATCAGTATTAAATTTACTTGTTGTTGCCTCTGTTGGTATATTGAAATCTTCTCCAATAGTTCTGGGCTCCATAGATTGTGTAACTTCTGTTGATGTCTCTTTGAGAGAACTAGTTGTAAAGTAAGATGTAGTAGTATCTTTAGAGTCATATGTTTTTGATGACTCATCCATCAATATGGTTGAAGTGACACTGGTTTCACTTTCTTCATAGTTAATAGTTGTTTCTGTAGATGTGTCAGTAGAGATGAGCCCTACATTAGTTGTCATTTCAGAATTAGGTGTCATATTAGTAGAGTCAGTTGTTAAATTATCAACGTCCGTCTGTAAAGAGTGTTCAGTAGAAGTAGATCCACTTTCCAAATCTTCAGTGACAACTGTAGTGCTACCAGCGGATTGAGTTTCGGTTAGTGTTAAGTTTTTAGGACGTTCATCTGTTAATAAAAAGCAAGAATAAAATAATTAATTTACACTCACTCAATTGAATACAAAAAATATTATTCATATTGAATGAAATATGTGTTTTATGATTATGAATGAATAGTTTATTAATATGTGTTTACATTTTAGGGTAACAGTGAAAAAAGTTTGCGGCGAAAAGTTATAGAAAAATTGTTGCTATATAAAAAAGCACATGCTTATTAAAGGTAAGCGAATAAAGCATAGAAGAGTGTTTCTCAATCCATAGATAAAGTCTATAAATTTTGGCGGCCTTTTTAAGTACATGTAAAAGTCGACCCACAGATTGGAAAACACTCGTGCAAAGAAACATGCAAGATTGCAGAAGGAAAATAAGAAAATTACATGCGATGTTACGATTGTCTATTTATGCACATCCCACGCTGTTCTAACTACAAGAATACACGAAAACCGTTCTAGATAAAGTAGATGCTGTCTCGTTTGTGTCGGGTCTGCCGAGTTACCTTGGCCAGTACTGTGTGGCGTTTTATCGGACAAATGGTATATCATATCATAGCAGATCCAGTTCATCTGGAGTTAGTCTTGCTATCCACATAACAAGTAGCTGCAGTGTAGCTTGTGGTAAACGACTGCAATGCGTTATGTGATAATGATAATACATGGGTATAAAATATAAGTCTGTACAAATAACCTGTAAGTAGTATTGTCAATAAAATATTAGCTGGTATAATTTAGGCAATATGTGAGGCAGTTATGTGAAACAGGGATGAACATGTCAATGCCACCTCTGAGGTATACTCACTTTCCATGCAGGCGCCCGAGAACGGATCGCACGGCACTCCAGGCCGGCAGTGCGCACAGTTCGTGACTGGTCTTCCACCTAGGTTACACAGAATGGTGTTATGAAACTGAAGTAATTAGCAAAACGTTATCCGTATTCGTGAAGCTGGGAGTACTTACCGCCGATGCAGGCGCAGCCATCGCAGTACGTGTTCGGGTAGCGAGCGCAGTCTGATGAGGTTTGACACTGACAGACTAGAAGGACAAAACATAAGCTCATTAGCATAGTCGTCTTACTTTCCACATTAAGCTACGAAGATGGTTCGTTATATGTGAAGAATACACTTCACACAGAGTTTGGGTAGCTGAACAACTGCCAAACTCTCCAAAGGCTCAAACCATATATTATGCTACTGCTACTAACTAATTCAGAGAGAAGATTATCGAGAAGCGTTTTCGCTAGAACGTTCTCATTATCATACCTTTGGAGCAGACGGGTTGGTGGTCGACGACGGCGCAGTGCTGGCCGGGCGCGCAGGGCCCGCCGCGCGCGCAGGGGTCGCCGCAGCGCCCCTCCACGCACGCCAGCCCCGCGGCGCAGTGCTCGTGCGCGCCGCACTCTAGAGCTACAGAGATATGACACGTTAGCACGAGCAGTGGGCAGCCGCCATACCACCATGTCGTCAAGGTACACTTCCTAGTTGAGAGGCTTCGGCGATACAGACACAGCGATGGCAACTTTTGTTCGAGACACTGTGACGCTTCGTTGGAACAAGAGTCACTGTCGCTGCGTAAGTGTCAATGGAGCCGCCCCACTCTGAAGTTATAATGATGCAGTCTTGGTACAACTGCTATTAGAAGTGATATGGTTGGTAAAACTTTTTCAGCTAATGGTGGTACGCTGGCTGTATAAATCAGAATGGGGAAAAAATATTGTATGGGAACAACGCCATATATTTTCAGTACATAAAATACGAAATGGGAGAAATTTTTGAGTAAAGGTATATTACCGGGGGCTATAGTTCGAATTCTTCTTATTTTCAGTAGGTACTTAATGAATTTAAAAGATCAATTTGGAAAAATATTTAAGTAAAGACAAACTACAGAGTGCATAAATAAATAATTATATAAACCATCACGAACTAAATATTTAGATAATATTCGACAATAATTATGAACGAGCAATGATTCGGTAGGTAAAGTTGCATCTACGAAACGATTCCAAGGAAACGTTCGAATCGCCAGTTTGAGGTTGAGCGTGCCATTTACAACCGAAACACCAAATATACAACTAAATATTATACATTAGTACTACAAACTGTCTCGTGGCAGATTTGTTGCATTCGTGGTTAGTGCCAAAGCGAAAACAGCATTAAAATATATTATGCGGTCAGTCCATCACCATGCCCCAAGTGAATTATTATCTAATAATATAGAAACATTATTTACACAAATACTTATACCATGCTTGAAATGTCTACCTGATACAGAAGGTGTTCAACTGAAAAAAAGATAAATATGAACATGCTGAAGTAAAGAAAAAGATAGAGAAAGATCTGGATGAAGTCAAAATAGAAACATTTCCTGGAATATGAAGACAAAAAGATTATTAAGAATATAAGACGCTATAATATACTAAATGTGTACTCTAATGTCTTAGCTTTTTGCACACGGCAGATTTTATTACCTTTTATACAGCCATGTTTGTCATCATGTGTGAATCCATTTGGACAAAACTTGCATACAGGGTGATGATCTTCCACCGAGCATGGCGCGCCTCCACATGCGCCCTTGCATGGATCTTTGCATTGGAAATCTTTGCATGCCAAGTTTTGTGGACATCCCGTGTCTCTCAAACATATCGACACAGACGGGTGACAGTCCTCTACGCACATGCACAGGGCACGGTGTTCTACTACTTCGCATTGTTTTCCTTTCGGACAAATTGCCGTTTTCGACGTCAGACATGGATTCACACACTTAGAATTACGACAAGCTGCATTAGATGGACATTGTTCGTCTCTTGTACATTCTGCGTGTTCCGGGGCGCACGTGAGCTCGCCCTTCTCGTTGAGTGCGAATCCGTTTCGACAAACACAAACAGGGTTGTGGTTCCGAACCTCGCATTTCTGGTTGCGTTTGCAGTTTTGGTAGCCGAGACAGGGGTTGCGGCACTGGCCGGTGTCGAGGTCGCAGGCGAGGCGCGGCGGGCAGGGCCGGGCGCGCGAGCAGGTGAAGGTGGTGTTGCCGGCGGCGGCGGGCGAGCACGCGGGGTCGGGGCGGCACGCGGCGCGCGGCTGCCCCACGTAGCACTGCGGGCACGCGCACTGCGCGCGGTGCAGCAGCGGCGCGCACAGCGCGTCCTCGCCGCACGCGCCGCGCACGGAGCACGGGTCCACGCAGTGCAGGCTCAGGCACGCCTTGTCCACCGGACAGTCCTTGTCGCTCGTGCATTCGATACCTAGGAAGAGGTGAAAGAAGAAAGCAAAGAGTCGAGAGAGCGGTACCTCAGCCGCGAAGAGGAAACTTTCTCACGAGACAGTGCATGCTTTTTGAAAACTATGTATAGTTCAATGAACAAAGGATATAAACGGAATATAATACAAGCGATATGTACATGAAGCCGGACAAATGTTATTGACTGGACTGATCAAGCACGAACGGTGAGAATGCTTCCGCTAATTTATAAGATAATGAGTTCAGATATGTCAAACGAGTCTTTTGGAAGAAAAAAGCTCAACATATCTGCACCGCTTTTCATTAATATGATACAAAGATAATAGGGGGATTCTACGTTTGTTAAAGGGGTTCTGGAAACTAAATACAAAAGATCCCTATGGCATTAAAACTATAGTTGGATTTTATCATGTCCATGAATAATAGGTACATAATACCTGTCAACATAATATGTGTATGTAGACAAAAGTACCTATGTGAACCCATGTGTATCTACATTCACATCATTATAAATTGCCTTATTGAATATTATGTACATAACTTATATCAATTGGTGATAGTGAAATGAAGAAGAAACTGTTGAAATTATTAATCGATGACCTCCAACCACAATAGGTATCATAATCATAACTTTGATCCACAGTATCCAATGCTGTCTTAAGAAAAAATATGGATGTGGTTAAATCATACCATAACAGTGAGATAACCTTTAATCGTGCATTTGTACAATGTGTGAACGGTTTGTGAAGGACAGATATTCTATAATACTCACTAGTCTTGCATTCGATATCAGCTTGCCCTTCCGTTCCGGGAATACATCTACAAACAAATTCAGCTCCTTCCCTCAAACACTCCCCATTCAATCCACAACCGGTCGTGCGGCAATCCACAAGACTTTTCTCTACAGAACCTGTGTGATAATAGGAAAAAAATAATTTAGTACGCACGTAAACTATACATATATGCGAGTGTTTTCAACTTTAGAAAGTACTTACATTCTATGTTGGGGTCTCCGTTGGGGTAGTTCCTAGGGCAGTAGCACTGCGGCTCGCCGGCGGCTCCCAGGCGGCACTGCGCGTTGGTCCCGCAGGAGCGGCGCGCGCACGGCTCCAGCTTGCCGCAGAAGCACTGCCGCTGCGGGTCGCCGGCGCACGACGGCGCGCACGTGCACTCGTAGCTGCCGTCCTCGAAGTCGCGGCAGCGAGCGTTGATCCCGCACGGGTTGCGCAGGCACGCGCCCGCCGCCGGCTTCGAGCACTCTATCTTGGCGTTGCCGGCGTAGTTCGGAGGACAGGAACACTGCGGCACGCGATTAACGGATCTGCAAATCGCATTGTTACCGCAAGCGCCCTGGCAGACGTTTTTGCACTTTCCGTCAGTGGAACAACGCTCGTCTGACCCGCATTCCTCGTCCTGAAGGCATTCGTACGACTTGCAGGATTTCAACGGATCTCCTGAAAAGCCACTGGGACAACTGCAGACGGCGCGATGGTGGCTCGCCAGACAGATTGCATTTTTACCACAGGTTTTTTCCTGGCAAGCCGCGATACAAAGCGATTCGGAACACATCATGTCGTCTCCGCAGTCTCTGTCAGAGTTGCACCCGGGCACGCAGATACCCTGGGTGCATATTTGTCTCTCGGGGCACTTGGATCTGGACGAGCACATAGAGCGACAACCTCCGTTGAAACATTTTTCGCCACACGAGCATTCCGCGGTGTCCTCACAGAGGGTAATGCAGTAACCGCTGTCATCACACGGACAAAAACCGTCGCACAATAATCTTTTTCTCTTGCATTCCACAAGCGCGTTACCGGTGTAATTGCTTGAGCAACTACATTGAGCTCGGTGATTAAGGACTTGACAATCAGAACATAAACCGCACATTCCATTTTCTTTGCAAGGATCTAAAAAACACAATATTATTTTATAATGGCTCAAATTTTAATTATTCATCACATTACCTAGGGAGGAAAAAAACTAATTTCTCACCTCTGCACTGTCCATTAAGGCATGCCTCATTGATTTGGCAAGCATTGTCGTCACGACATCCTTGTTTACATATTCTGTTCTCACAAATTTGTCCTCCACTACAGGCTTCGTCGTTGTTACAAACCACTCTACAGATGCCCCGAATACATTTTTCATTGGACAAACAAGTCGTGTCGCTGAAAAAGAGATTACCCAATAAATGCTAATTCATATGCAGGTGTACTTTACATTTCTACGTGTCTATTCTATTCTATTCTATTCTATTCTATATTCCTCGAATGCTAATCGTTATACAGAAATTAGTATAGTGCCCGCGTAATATTTGCTTACATTATAATATTATGTACTTTTACAATATTTACCTTCTGCAAGATGGATGACACATATCTCCGTAACAGTTGAAGCCATCATCACAGTTCTTGTTGAAATCACAAGGCGTTGGTTCTCTTCTGCAAACTGATTTAGGATCACCGGTGAGGGTCTGTGGGCACGTACACAGAGGTCTATGGTCTCTGGTTGTACAGATGGCGTTGGCGCCGCACGTGGCTGGCTCAGTGCAGGGGTCGACACACTGGCCCGCTCTGCACGCCAAGTCGTTGGGGCAGTGAGTATCAGAGCGGCATCCCGTGACGCACAGACGTCCGTCGCAGACTTCGTCATCCGTGCATTGTCCATCCGAAGTGCACGCAAAGCGGCACACCCCGGCATCACAACGCTCTCCCTGCAGGCACTGTAACCCATCTATCGTACAAGCTGGGCGGCATCGGTCGTCCTCGCACCTCCAGCCGGTGGCACAGTCGGTGTGCATGCGACAGGTTATGGCTGGGTTGCGGACACAAGCTATATTCGGTGTCGGGTTGGCTATTAGTCCTTCAGGACAAGAGCACATAGCTTTTCTGTCCACAACGGAGCACAGAGCATTTGGCCCGCATGGGTTGTTTTCAGCTGCGCAGGGATTCTGGCAAACGTTGTTTTTGCATAACTCTTCAGGTCCACAATCTTCGTCATGCCTGCATCCGTACTGGCAACTGTTTCCGAGGCAAATGTGACCGAGGAAGCAATCGTTATCCACGCGGCATGTTACTGAAATACATAAGATTTATTTAATATCATTGAAAACGTAAAATGCATACATCTACGTACACTCATATAAATTGTTCATGAGCTGTAACTTACACAAACAAGCGCCTTTAGAGCATCTCTCATTCAAAGCGCATTTCTCATCACTGTTGCACTGAGGGACGCACATCGAGTCTTGGCACATGTGGTCGTTTTCGCACTCGCCGGCACCGCCGCATAGCCTTGGAACTGAAAAACATCACGATCAGTTTCGTTTCGTCATTGACACTTACCCTATTTATTTATGTAAGGATTTTAGGTTTTCAACTAATTATGTAGATTCATAAGCCAAATATACTTACTTCTAACACATTCAACGTCTTGGTTGCCAGTAAATCCGTAGCCACAACTGCATTGCTTTATATGGTTTTCAGTGCGACATTGCGCGTTTAGGCCACACGCTTTTTCTATTTTGCAAGGGTTAATGCATTGTCCATTCGAGCATTTTTCAGACGAACCACACTCTTCGTCCATAAGACATAAATCTGAAAGTAAAACATATTATTACTGGTTTTGCTCTCCAAATTATGTTTACGCCATTAAATAAGATAATTCTAGTTTATGTTATTACCTTTACAAATTCCTTTGTGGCAGTACTTATCAGTGGGACAATCAGTTCTACGTGAGCACGTAATCTCTCGTAGCCGACAACCTTTTTCACCGTTAGCAGTTCCAACATAACCTGATTTGCATTTACATTGACCCGTGTGTCTAGCGGCCACACACTCTGCATTCGGACCGCATTTCGTATTCTCGCATGCATCTGATAAAGAAATAATAATAATATAGCATTTCATATACCAAGACTGAAACAATTATTAAACTTTTCCACGTATGTAGATTTGTTTATTTTTTGTATAACAAAGTGGTGTTAACTCACCTGTGCATTTCCGGATGCCATCTATGACAGTACAACGTGCTAGCGGTGGGCAGTCTCTATTGAAGCGACATTCCTGCGACTTGTGGCAACCTTCGGCAAACGGATCGCCGACAGTTCCCGCTGGGCAGACGCAGTTGGCCCGATCCCTCAAGTTCTTACATTCAGCTCCGTTTCCACACGGATTTGAAGTGCACCAGTTAATTTCGGTACAGCCTTTTTCTGGGTCACCAGTGAAACCAGGTTGGCAATAACAAACTTGCCTATGCTTCTCAGATGAACAAATCGAGTTCTCCCCACACCTGTTTTTAACGAGGCACGCTATCTTACACATGTTCTTGTTGCATAGCTTTTCGTCAGTGCAGTCGGAATCTGTGTTACATTCCTTGCGGATACAGCTTTGCGTAGGGTCTCCGAAGAAGCCCTCTTTACAGGAGCAAACTGCTTGATGCGCCTGCCCAGTGCAGACCGCCTGGCGGCCGCACGGGTGGCGCTCGCACACCTTCACACATTGCGGGAGTCCCTTTCGACTCACTGTGCATTGTTCGTCATCAGCGCAATCGTCATTTGACATGCACAAGCTTTCTTTAGTGCAAATTCTGTTGAGACAGTACTGTGACTCGGGGCAAGTTGTGTTGGAGTTGCATGTGAGACGGCAAGTCTCTTGAATGCAGACCTGATCATTGAGGCAGTCCCTTGAATTTTTGCACAAACCTGCAAATAACAATTTAAATTAGAAGAGTAATATTATGTATATTGTGTATGTATCTGTAGGTATGCATCTGTGTACAGTACATACCTATATGTCTGCCTATATATTTTGGGGTCGGATGAGATGTCCCCATATAAAAAAATATTCATTATTAAGTGAAATACTAACCGACACACAAGTTGTCGACACATTTAGTCCCGGTAGAGCAGCGGCTGTCGTCGGTGCAGTACTGTATGGGCACGCAGCCGAGCACGGGGTCGCCCGAGTAGCCGGCCTCGCAGGAGCATTGCCCGATGTGGTTCCTCGCCGAACAAAGAGCATTTCTTCCACAAGCTCGAGGAATATTGCAAGAGTTTTTACATTTATAATTTACACACGCCTCTTCGGGAGAACAATCGGTGTCTTTAGTGCATTCCAATTTGAGACACTTCTTATAAGGATCGCCTTGGCTGCCTGCTTGACACTCACACTCGGCTTTGTGGTTCGTAACAATGCAATCTGCATTTTCTCCGCACGGCGAGAATTTCTCACAAGGGTTTATACAACGTTTTTCGTAGCATTTAGATGTATCTGAACAGTCTGAGTCGGAGAAGCAATCTCCAGGCATTCTGCAAACCCCACCATTTTCATCTGGTATTGTTCCGTTCACACAGCTACATGAGTATGATCCCGGACTGTTTGCGCAAACCGCGTTTTGTGGACAAGGATTATTGAGGCATTCGTTAACATCTCTGCATTTGTTGTTCGAAAATTCATAACCAATAGGACATTCACAAGTAGCTTTATGGTTTTGTATTCTACATGAACCTCCGATGCAATCTCCTTCCGCACATTTGTCTGAAATAAAATGCAAGAAATTACACATTTCAAACAATAATTATTTATTAATCATTAGATATTAATTTCATTATTATACATATAAGTTAATTTAAGTTCATAGAGAAGAGTTTGTTTACCTGAACATTTGTTAGATCTTGTATCGCAGTACTTCTCGTCTGAGCAATCAGCGTCTTCCACACAATCAACCTTGAAACATCCAATGTTCTTATCGAGGGGATTTCCTAAGAATCCTTTTTCGCATGTGCATGAAACCCTGTGGCTTGTCACTGAGCACAAAGCATTCAACCCACATGTTTTTGTATTACAGGGATTTGTACATTTTCCGTTTAGGCACGCAAGTGAGTCTTCGCAGTGGCTGTCACGCCGACATTGATTCGGTAGCAAGCAGCCAGTCTTGTAAGGATCACCGACAGCACCAGTCGCACATACGCATTTAAACGAACCCGTCGTATCTATACATTGAGCAGAAGGGTGGCATGGGTTGTTGAAACACTCATTAATGTTAACACATTCTTCGTTGACGTATTCAAAACCGGGAGCGCATTGACATTGAGTAGATTTGCATATTTGACTATTCAGACAGTCAGAGTCAATTTTACAGCCGGGAATGCAAATTCCTGAACTGCAATGTTCACCATGAAGGCAGTTGCTGCTAGAGTGGCATATTTTGTGGCACTTGCTGTCGCTACATTTCTCGCCTATAGCACAGCCAGTGTTGTCACGACACGGCACCTGGCACAAACGACCGATGCACATGTGCTCGGGAGGACACTGCGATGATCTTACACACGAGCTCGGTTTTCTCACGCATCCTTGCTGAGCAGTCGGCGTCCCTTCAAATCCGCTAGGGCACTCGCATTTAGTACTGTGATTTATTCTTGAACATATAGCATTGGGTCCACAAATTCTGGTCGATAAACACGGGTTCACGCAATTACTGTTCAAGCAAGCCTCGTCACTCGGACAGTCTTCGTTATGGCGACATCCAATCAGACATTGACCGGATACACATGCTTGGCCAATACCACATTGTGCATGTTTACTACATTGCGTTATACATAAGTTTTTGATACAGGATTCGCCTAAATCGCACTGGCTCGAATTTCTACAAGCTGCAAAGCATTGGCCGTTATTGCAAGTATCTCCTTCGCAATCCAATTCACTTGAACAACTTAAGATTCTTTTCTTACAAGCGTTCCCTCCTTGAATGTTCTCGTATCCTTCAGGGCAAACGCATATTGCTTTTCTGTCTACAACTTTGCATAAGGAGTTGATACCGCAAGCTCCATCACACGGGTTGACACAACGACCTTCTGAACATACCGCATCAAGAGGACAGTCGTTGTCTGAATCCGAACACTCTTCTTGTTTTCTACATCCTGACTTATTCGGGTCTCCTAAATATCCAACAGGGCATTTACAAATATAAGAAGACATTCGTGGTTCACAAATGGCAGTAGAATGGCACGGGTTTGGATTACAAGACTCAATCTTCTTGCATCCAACTTCAGGTACAGGATCAGCCTTAAAGCCACTGGGGCATTGGCATGAAATTTTATGGTTTTCAGCTAAACATACTGAGTTTTCGCCACAAGAGTCTTCGCCGCAAGCATTCATGCAAGTATGTGTCATTCGGTTGCATAGTTCATGTGATTGGCAGTCGCTATTGTAAATGCAGGGTACTGACTGACATCCTTTTACTAGATCATTCGGATCTCCGGTGAATGGTCCGGATGGGCATTGGCACTTGGCGACATGATTGTTCGTGACACAAATGGCGTTTGGTCCACATACAACTTGCTGACAGGCTGATTGACATTTATTTAGATTTCCAATACTTTTACACACTTCACTTTCTCTACACTGAGCGTTGTTAGAACATTGGTTTTTGTTTATTGTGACACACCCGTCACGTTCGTTAGGATTTCCGACAAAGCCAGGTAAACATTCACATTGGCTTATGTGGTTTTTAGTTGCGCACTTGGAATTCGGAGGGCAAGTGTAATATTGACAATTATCTTCACATTTGTTAACACCCAATGCATCTTTCTGACAGGATTTGTTGTCATCACAGTCTTCATTTCTATCACAACTGGGCGTGGATGGCCTTTCGCAAGTTGAGCTCACTGGATTCCATAGAAAGCCTTCCTTACAGTCGCATCGTGGATTATTATCGAGGACCTTGCAGATTTCATTAGCGCTACATGATATTGTCGAGCATAGATCGACACACCTGTTCGTTGAACCGTCAATAACTACGCAAACCTGTGGTTCAGAGCAATCGCCGTCTTCAGTACATTCCACTTCTTCGATCGGTATTAAATGGCACCCAGTCTTAATGTCG
The DNA here is from genome assembly GCF_932276165.1 of Plutella xylostella. NCBI lineage: Eukaryota > Metazoa > Arthropoda > Insecta > Lepidoptera > Plutellidae > Plutella > Plutella xylostella. The sequence continues at coordinate 11,581,598 of NC_063990.1, forward strand.
GTAGGTTTCCCGACAAATCCTTCTGCACATATACAGTGAGCTTGGTGGTTGGCACTAACACAAAGTGAGTTCGGCCCGCATTGCAGTTTGCTGCAAGAATCAACACACTTCCGTACATTCTTAGCTAGCTGGAAGCATATTTCTGAATCCCTACAATCCCCATCCACCATGCATTTGTTGTCGGGGACACATCCTCTGCGAAGGTCGTTGGGGTTACCAGAGTGGCCTGGCAAGCAAATGCAATCACCATCTTCACAAATAGCTTTCGGCCCGCACATGAGATTTTTGCAGACGTTAACACATCGAGATTTCTCACATATGAATCCGTCAGGACAGGTGGCGTTGTGCGAGCAGGTGCAGATGCTTCCTTCAGTGCATTTAGATATGGCCATTTGTGAGCATAGTTCGTAGGGGTTGCCTACGTAACGGCTCTTACAAATACAGCTGAAGCTTCCGGGTGTGTTTATACATATAGCATTTTCAGCGCAGGGTTTTGAACTACATTCATCGATATCAATACATTGCAAGTTTGGATTTCCCAAATAGCCTGGTGGACATAAGCATTCAACATGAGATTTTGTTTGTTGGCAAACTGCATTTCTGCCACAAGAAGCCTTAGCACAGGTGATCTGCCGCCGAGGGAGACACTTCTGATATGGGTTTCCGGTATATCCTTTGTCACATTTGCACAAATTGGTCTGTCCATATACACAGTGTGCGTTTGATCCACATTGAGGTTCACATTCCGGAGGAGAAATAGCTGCAACAAAAAATTACCATAAGAATACATAACAAACGAAAGCTTACCTAAACATAAAATTCCAGTAAAACTCTTAGGCATTCAACTTACGTGGCATACAAAGCAGGTCAGGGTTTCCAATAAAGAAGGCATTGCAGACACATTTGCTATTATCCTCGTTGCACGACGCTCCCACCCCGCACACGACGCCCTCGCATCGCTGGCGACATCGCCCTGAGACGCAGGTCAGCGGCTCCTCGCAGGGCAGGCCCGGCCCGCACAGGTCCCGCCGGCACATGCCGCCAGGGAACGGGTTGCCGACCATGCCCTCGGGGCACACACATGTCGGCCCTTGTTTAGATATTATGCATTGACCACCAATGGCGCATGAAAAGCCGTCACAACCTAAAAAATAAAAATCAATATTATTTCACATTAAATTAATTTAATTGTGTATTTTTTTCTGACAGTTCTTTTGGTGCTTAATATTTACCTGATATACATTTTCCTCCCTCAGGTTTGGTGTACCCGGGGTTGCAGCGGCACCAGGCGGCGTGGTTGTCCACTTCACAGAACGCGTTGGGCCCGCAAGCCACGCTCGAGCAGGGTGATAAACAAGTCCGGTTCAAGCAGGCGTGCGTGTTCGGGCACTCGTAATCATTGCTGCAAAGCTGTTTCTGAGACGGCCCTTCCTCAATTGTGCCTGTAAATTAATGTCAATATTTAATTTGCGAATACATGTTTCCATTTAACAGTTCGTTAGCGATTTATTTTATTATACTTACATCCGGTTTTGTAAGGATCCCCCACCATGTTCTGCGGACACTCGCACTGATAACCTCCTTTCTTGTCGTGGCATATAGCTCCGTAGGCGCAGGGCGCGCTGTCACACTCGTTCCTATTGGTGCAGCCGGTGTAGGGGTCCCCCTCGTACCCGGCAGTGCACATGCAGCGCGGGGGGTCACTCGGGGTACACTTAGCATTTATTCCACAAGTGAACCTCTCGCACGGACTCTTACATTTATGCCCATCCGTAACGTCCAAGTAATAAGGCGGAGGACAGACGCAGTTGCCCGGCTCTTCGCACTTCTCATTTGGAAAGCAGTCGGAATCGCTAATACATCGTTTTTGATTCAGTGAACAGTGACCCACAGAATCTTGTCCATATCCGGCTGGGCATTTGCACACGTATGACCCGGGTGTGTTGAAACATTCCGCGCCAAAACCACAAACGGGCTGTCCAGATTTACACTCGTCCATGTCTTCACAAGCGCCGTCCGCTGTCTGCATGTAGCCTACAGGACACGCGCAGTAACTCACTCCGTCTGATATGATGATGCATTCCGCCCCTTTACCACATTTGTTGCCTTTTCCACAGCCAGATAACACGCAGTTGCCATCGACAACCTTGTAAGGCGCTTGACATTGGCAGTTGATATCGTCACATACTTCGCAGAGATTGTAAGGGTTGCCACTGTACTCCGGAGGGCACTTACACTCGTAGCTCCCCGGTAGATTCTTGCAAATAGCGTTGAGGCCACAAGGCGAGTTACCATACTGTGTGCATTCATTAATATCCTCACATAAACCAGTATCTTTGCTTCGTTGGAACCCTTGCGAGCACACACAAACATTGACGCCATCGTGCAGTATGCATTGCTCTCCCTGCGGGCACGGGCTAGCCGCGCCGCACTCACTCGGCATGAGTCCCCTCGTGCAGCCGTCCACGTACGGGTCGCCGCTGAAGCTGCCGGGACACTCGCACTGGAAGTGGCCGGGCAGGTTCCTGCACACGGCGCCGGCGCCGCACGGGCTGGACTCGCACTCGTTGACGTCCTGGCAGCCGGCGGGCGCGGCCGGGTCGCCCGTGAACCCGCCGCGGCACGTGCACTGCGCCGTCTGCTCGCTCAGCAGGCACTCCGAGTTGCTGCCGCATTGCAGCGCCTCGCACGGATCTGTAATAGATAACGGCTTAGTACCTACACTCTGAATTATTCATTACAAACGTGTTATAAAAACATGGGATTGCTACTTACGTCTACATTCGTTTCCAACGTTGGGTTCAGGGCATACACATCGGGTTCTTTCATCGCATCGTGCGTTGCCGGGACAGTCGTTGTCGGTCTTGCAGGTGAGTATGTCGGCGCAGCGCGTGCGCGGGTCGGGGTCGGGCGCGGTGCCCTCGGGACACTCGCAGGAGAAGGAGCCGGCGCGGTTGACGCAGTCCGCGCCCGCGCCGCACGCGCCCTCCGCCGCGCACTCGTCCACGTCCACGCACTGGCGGCGCGCGTCGCCCGTGTAGCCCTCGGGGCAGGCGCAGGAGTAGCCGCCCGGCGTGTTGGAGCACGTGGCGTGCGCGCCGCAGCCGCCCGCGCCCGCGCCCGCGTCGCACTCGTCCACGTCCACGCAGCCGGCCGCGATGTCCGCCGGGTCGAAGGTCCAGCCCTCCTCGCACACGCAGTACGCGTCCGCGCCGTCCGGCTTGCAGTAGGCGTGCTCGCCGCAGCGCACGTCGTCGCACGGCGCGCGGCACGCCTCGCGCGGCGGCGCGCCCACGAACCCGTACGCGCACGCGCACGAGAACCCTCCCGGCGTGTTCACGCACATCGCGTTGTCTCCACACGTCTTAGCTTCGGTCTTACATTCGTCGATATCCACACATACTGAACCCTTCGGGCTGAATCCGGTTTTGCAGAAACATTGGTTTTCGATACATTCAGCGTTGTTTGTACAATCGAAATCCGATTTACATAGTGTAGCAACGTCGACCTGAAAACGTATACATTTAACAAAAATGTGGTCAGGTTATGCAATATTTAAAGATTATTTGACAAGCGATGTTTACCTGTTCGCAAGCGATCTGCGGGTTGGGATGCGCGCGGTATCCCTGCGGACACACGCAGTTGTACCCGGGCGCGGCGTTCTCGCAGACGGCGCGCGGGCCGCAGGGGCGCTCCAGCACCGCGCACTCGTCCAGGTCCACGCACGCGCCCGCGCGGCCCGTGTACTGCGGCGCGCACACGCACGCGTGCCCGCCCGCCGTGTTGCTGCACACCTCGTGCGCGCCGCACGCGTCCGCGCTCTTACACTCATCCACGTCTGGCAGAACAAAACTAACAACTGATTACGTGTCCCGAGCGAACCTCGGTTACCCTGCGCTCACCGCTACGAAGAGGAAGAGAGAGACGTCCGCATGCATGGTACGACAAGAACGAAGCCTGAAAATGAAGAGTCTACTCGTGAAGTCAAGCGATAGACGGCTCGGGTCGGAAACCATTCCGCTTTTTGCTCCGCGTTCTATGCAGACTGAACTCGTCCGCTACACTGAAATAGTACTGAAGTGATTTGTAATCTTTTGTGTTTTGAGTTTTAATAGTTAGTAGAGAAGCGTGAGACTGCCGCGCGTCTGTTATCGGCAGTATCGAGTTGATTAACAGTTGCGTTATCACAAGCGTTAGACCACAGTATAGTTAGGGTTAGCGTCAGGGCGCGGGGGTGAGTAGATTGGTGTCTCACCGATGCACTCGGTGTGTGGGTCGCCGGTGTAGCCGGGCGGGCACACGCAGCGATGCGCGTCGCGGGTGGGCTCGCACAGGGCGCCGCGCCCGCAGGCCGCGCGCGCACACACGTCGGCCACGCGGCACGCCTCGCGCGGGTCGCCCTCCGCGCCGGCCGGGCAGCTGCACTCGTAGCCGCCCGCCAGGTTGCGGCACTCCGCGTTCACTCCGCATGCTCCCGGAGACTGGCACTCGTCCACGTCCACGCACTGTCGGGGGGGGGACATTAGCTGCTGGTACTCAAATAGGGCCAAAACGGATGAAGGCGTCCTTGCGGTAGCGATAACATTTAACTTTCACTGAGTGACATAAGTTTTAACATTTCGCTAGTCTAACGTATCCTGCGTCCGATTCAGCATATAACATAGCTTGAATCCTAGCATATCAGATTATATTGATAAATGAATGAAGTAGGTAAATGATTACTTACGCCATCAAACGGATTTCCAGTGTAGCCGGCTTGACACGCACAGGTGTAGTTTCCGGGGTAGTTCTGACAGAGTGCGTTGGCGCCGCAAGCGCCGGGACGTCGACATTCGTCTATATCTAAAAGGTTAAAAATATGATAAAGTGAAATAAAAACAATTTGGCTTACATAGATATACTTAGGCGTAGGTAAACATGAGGATATAATGGATCTAGTTTCAGTTAATAGTAACTCACCCCGACACGATTCTTCGCCATCGCCCTCAAAGCCTCGATTACATTTGCAGATAAAATGAGCTGGTAAATTGCAACACTCGGCGTTCTCGACGCATCTCGCCGATATCGCCGGGTCGTCGCATTCATTTATATCTGCAACAAAAAAACAATAGAACTATTAAGTATTTACGACTTCACAAATAAAATATATTAAAGGAATGTATTCAGCAACGGACTCATTTGTTAAAACTTCTGTACTCTAGGTTCTTTTTAAATAATCGTTGTAAATAAACAGAAAGTTAAATAACTACGTACAACAAAGATATAAATCAAAGGAAAACAGTACGGTGAGAAAACCTGCACATCTAGATTCTAGATGTGTAGGTACAATAATTCGGTGATACGGCTCGCAACCTTTCACGTGAGTACAGTAAAAAGCGGGTGGCACGCTTGCGTCTGACTATCCCTTCGGGTCTTACACCCAGCATGTGTATGTATGTAGGCATCGAAAGAAGTAGGAAAGTATATATGTAAGCCAGTACCTCTGCAAGTGAAGCCGTCGCCCTCGTACCCCGGGAAGCACGAGCACTGGAAGCTGCCCACCGTGTTGGTGCAGTGCGCGAACACGTCGCACGGCCGCTCCTTGCACTCATTTACATCTGCAAACAACACATCATGAAAAGAAGTAGTCCACGTAAGGTATTTACAGCTTAGATTTACAATACACGAACAAGATGATGTGTCATATACAAAAACTAATCTTGAAATCTTGCCTCTTGGCTCCGTTCTTCTCCTTAGACAGAAAGAGCCCCCCTTATCCGAACGGAGAGTAGTTTGTAAAAATTGACGTACATCAGAAAATTTTATATTTTTACGATGAATTATAAATTTTGAGTTTGAGTTTGAGTTTAATCAATAAACTATCAAACCGCTTTAAGCTCAACCTACCATTGTCACAAATCTTCTAACGGAACTAACTCAAAATAAGATCTAGTAGAAGTGGGGTATTATTATGTCGAGACATTTATTTTGCACTGACACTCCATCTTGTTATATTGTTAATGTAAGCTAACAAACAGCTTATGTAAATGTAGGAAATAAAAGTGTGTAACGTAAAGAGTACTGACCAAGTTCCTGGCAGTTGCAGCCGCCATAGCCATCGTTACAATGGCAAACTCCATTTAAACAAGCACCGTTTATACACTGCGCGCCATCTTCTTTGGTACAATCATCTGTAAGTACGGAATCTATGTATTAGTTATACATGAGGTTATACATAAAAGTGTAGCTGATAGATCTACATATGCATAAATAGTTTGGAGCGGTTATTTCGGTACAGTAAACAGCAAACCATGAATGTTTATATTTTTCTAAATCTAAATCTTTCAGCTAAATTGTATTAATAACTAGATTTATATTACAAAGATAATCAATGGAAGTGTAAAGTGACTCACCTGTACATTTTAATTCTGCCCTAAGTTCGTCGGAGGCCTTGTAGCAGTCGGGCACTCCGTCGCATAATTTAGATAATTCATATAATTGTAATAGTTGTGTAGATTCGTTTACTTGACAGCCAAAATAGCCGTCTTCTAAATTTAAGAAAAATACTTCTCGTTTTATTCCTAAACCTATTCCATATTGGCCTTCTGTCGTTACCTGAAAAGACAATTTTAATTGAAAACCTGGAAACAATTGCACAGCGCTAAGATTTAATTAAATGACTTTTGGAGCTACATAAAATGTTATAAATATCATAAAATATATAGGTTCCTGAAAAAAAAACACAATAAATACAAAGAAGATTTGCATCACAGTAATTAAAAAGACTCTACCCTATTATTTACAGTAAATTACCCGTAGTGTGCCCATTGTATCCCATTGCATACATTGTTCATAATATTGCTGATTTATGTTGTGAAAGAACTTTCCACGAGACAACACTCGCCCGGCGACAACTTCGGTTCTCACAAATACAATACGCATGTAACTACACACTAACGTACTTTCGAATATATATTGCAGCTATTTACAATTACTAATGGTAATTAATTTCTTTCTTTACTTTCATTGAAAACGAAAAAAACAAAACATTCGTACACCGTTGCCGCCTTTTTCATAAAAAAATAACTAGATAGTTTTCATTTTAATGAACATTATTTTCAGCCAGTAGTAGTAGCTAGTAGCGAAGAAAAAAGTTTTCGAACAAAAAGTATCTAATGTAATAAACTAGTAATACTGACATATAACTACAAAAAAATATAGGTATATTATTATTAAAATGTATCAACAAGCGTAAAATATATACAAATCTATGCTATTACTTACATGTGTCGTTGTGACTAAGAGAGTCCAAACCACCAACGGTAAGGTGTCTATATACATTGTCTCTGTAACAAAGAAAAATCAATATTTAGTAATTATAATACTTATAATAAAAGGCAAGTGCATGACATAATGGGGCGCCCACAAAAATGGTCTGAATTTCTGAATAGTTGATGACTCCGATAGTGTGTTCAACGACTTAGGTTACTAGCCATGTCCCACCCGAGAATCGAACCCAGTTGGTGATACCGAAGCTTATAAGATACCTTGTTGGCCATGTAGGCAGTCATAAACATTCTGGACTAAATAAATAGAAAAGAGTGACTTAACTAATGGGGTCAATCTGTTTTTCTCGAAATTTTTAAAGTCACAGAACGTTGTTCAGATTGACCACTTGAGTCACCCCTTTTCCGTTGTAACTTTCAACTGATTAAACCTCTTTAAGCTACGGCTTAAGTAACTCAAAATCATTATCTACATTCTGTACCTAAGTACATGAGCAAATGGATTTCCTAATGCTAGTATCCTGTCTCTTTTAGTGAATATTCCGAGTAATGTATGTGTCCTACTTACACGTTTACATATGACTAGTTCTAGGCTCACGATTTATGAATGGTACACGCCTCGAGAGGCTTGCGGCACGCGAGGTGGAAAGGTAACTATAAAATCTATAAATATTATTGAGTAAGTAAATCATATCATAAGCCTGTATCAGGCATACGCTGTGCTGTGGAGCTTAAGTAATGTCCAACATAAATATTGGAACTTACTATCAAAATAGACTAATAGTATCGATCAACGTAGAAGAATAGACGAGAGGATTTTCCTCATTAGTTAAGAAATGGGGGTTGCTCCAAAACTATGATGCCTCTAAGTAGAGCAATAGAGATGAAGTAAAAAGGGGTCTTTCTCCGCCTAAATCCATAAACAGAAACCGAAAATTTGACCTAAAATCAAAACAATGTGCCTACATGTGTATACAATGTGCGTACCTAATTTCATGTTACAGTAACTATGTTCATGAGTGAAGAACTTTTATTATCTATCTATATCATCATAGTCACGAGTCGGTACTTAAATTCTAAGTTTCTCCCAAGTTTATGACAGAAGGACGTGTACGACCAATATGTACCGACATATAAAGTTCAAGTAATAAAATAACTCATCGTCATTGAAAGGCCCGCTTTCAGCAGTTTCAGCACAGCCTTAATGAACCAAATTGTACTTATATTATTACCTATTCATGTCGACTTTCATGGAAACCGTCCCAGCGGACTATTCAATTTCTCTGTCAATGAATCAAGCAGAAATATAATAACAGTAGTGAGTGAATGGCGGCGGTTAACGTGAACGTTTATAATTAGTTGCGACGACAAAGGCGAAGGTTGCGGCGCGAGGTCAGATAACTGTGAGCGGTATTTCGGCTTCCACCGGCTTGGCTAGCGTTACACATTAACTGTACCATTTTATTAATGGCTTCTCATACAGTACGCTGATTTGCTCGAAGACTTTTAATTACAATCAGTGATGCCTGGTTTCAAGAAAACGTTAGGTACTGTACCATTTTTCTACCCACGTAATTATCTTGCTAGTAGAGTCCATGATAGCAAATATAGACGAAATATGATTTTTCAGTAACTTAAAACCGATTCGATTACCACCGCGACCGAGTTAAAGTAAAAGGGATATATGTTCAGTATTTGTTACTATGGCCAAATACTTGCTTCTAAAATGTACGTCTGCATACGGTTTATATTTGGTTTACGTAAATATGACCATATCTCCGATTTTCGCACTAAACTCAAGTGGCTTCCTATTCGCCTTCGACGGAATACCCATATACTATCACTACTTTACAACATACTGTTTAACCCAGCATCTCCTTCCTACCTAAAAGAGCGTTTTAAGTTCCGGCACTGTTCGCATGACCGCACACTTCGGTCTGCACAGAACTTGCGACTGGAAGTTCCACCGCACAAAACCGATTTTTACGGCGATTCCTTCACAGTGACAGCTGTACTGCTCTGGAATGCTCTTCCTGAGGACATAAGACGTGCACCTTCTGCAGCTTCCTTCAAAGAAAGGGTTAAGAGGCACTACCTAAATTCACTGCCTTAGTTGAATATATTATTGCTGTATATCATTATGTATTATTGTATGTAAGTATAGGTATAATAATATATATTATGTATTTACTTATTTATTTTCTTGCTGTATTTATTTATTTAGTGTATGTAGTGTTTAAGTAGTGTATTATACACTTGCACCTCAGCTACCTCTAATTCTATTTCTATTTTCTTTTATAACTCTCTTCCATCCAAAGGTTGTCTGGTAGAGATTGCTATAAGCAATAAGGTCGCCTTTTTGTACTGTTTTTATTTTTAAGTTTTTTTTTTTTGTATGTTCTATTTTGGTGCAAATAAAGAGTATTGTATTGTATTGTATTGTATGTAGTGCGCCCATGGAGCAAGGAAACTTAGGGACTCATGATGACAGCCAGTGCTGCCTACCCCGCAATCGAGATCATTTGTTTGCATTACTGGTGATACTGGTGATGTTATCTTGATTTAAATGATGATAGAAATCTAATCTTGACCTTCCTACATTGGTAATAACATCACCAGAAAAACACAAATTTGCATAAGAATCACGAAATGTGACACGGTCGCTTGTGTCACCTTAAAACAGAAATCTTTTATTTGTTAAATGAAAACAACTTTTTGTAGTGAGGAATTTCTTCGATTTTAGATTTGCCGGTGTCTTCCGAAACTGGTATTTTCACCGTGTAAATAAACCCATTGTGGATTCTGTAAAGGTCAATATTTTAAGATTTGTCTGCTCTTAGTTTACGTCTGCATATTTTATGGGTAGGTCATAGGTCCGCCCATGTGAAAGGCAGTCCAGCATATGTGTCAGAGTCCGAATTGAAAATTAAGATTGTAGATTGTATATTAATTTCCACCCTAAAACCAACTCACGCATACATTTATAAATGCACAAATAAAGCTATCTACGGCTTGACGATGACGTCGTCATTATTATTCAATATCATCACTGACATTCACGACCTTAAACCTTATGTTGCGACGAAAATTATAGTTTTATGTCACAGCAATAATAGTAATCTAGACACGGAGCTAGATATAATGTGCAGTGTAGCGCACGGGGACACGCGTGGCTGCGCCGGCGCAGAGCCACGACGCATCGCCCGACGCTTGCACTTCACCCACTATGCCGGCATACACCTATGTATCTAGCTCATAGTAACTAGAGTCGTTGTCCTCGTTATGGGTATTTATGTAATTACACCTCTATATTTTCATACATACAGCTCTACTACGCTGTTGCTGCTACAACTTGTTGACACGTTTGTAAGTAGTATACTCGTAGATAGATAGGTATAGTAAGAGTATTTTGTTATGGAAATAGCTCCACAATATTGTGATGTAATTCACTTTCGTTAATGTTTATCTGAACTGAATCTAATTGTCGTGTCAATCACTTTTTGTGGTGATGCTAATATTGAGCGATAGAGGCGCTCGCTCTTATGTGTCGTTGACTGGCGGTTAACGAGGGAGATAAAATGATTGATAACTTATCCGGTATAAAAAACACAGGTTCTTAGTTAAAATAAAATTCAATAGAAAATGCTGTATCGGAGAAATATTTCAGTAAATATTTTCTGTAACTAAACAAATAATATAGTAAATCTGTTTAATACTACGAGGGAAATCTCAATGTCATGTATTTTATACTTTTATAAAAAAATCTTCATATTTCTAAAGAATACTCATATTTTTTATTTTTTATTTTATTTATTGAGGCACACAAAACAGATAACAATGGTTACAAAATTTAAAAAATACAACTAAACATCTGTTCTACATTGATACCCAAAACATGCATGCACAACATTAATTATTTAGGATGGAACATTACTCATTACATGTGTTCTATGCTATAAGGTAAATACCTACTAATTTTATTAAATAAAACTAAAAAATACTATGAAGTTGAAATAATTAGAACTAGCTATTCCGGTTAGAGCTCTGAAGGATGCCAATAGATTTTTTATATGTAAAGAATTTGTTATTAAAAATATCAATGTCTTCGTTACTCACAGATAACTCATTATAAAGTCGACACATTCGGAGAATGGGATTAAAGTATGATTAGAATGCACCAGCAATTATGTATTTATTTTTAATAATATTTTGGTATGTATTATTATAGAATTTTATTCATTTATTCAAGGTTATAATATAAATTAACATTTAACGGTAATGCGGCTGGCTTGTTGGGCACTTTCGAGCCAGGAACAATACGAGGCGGCATCTTTGACTAGTTAGACTAAGCTTGAGGCGAATACTTTGAATTTGTAAAATTTTATCTTTTAGTTCAGTTTTCATAATTTTATTTACAATTAGGTTAGGCTTCATTAGTTAAATACGCATATTGTTTAATGTGGTTAATTATGAAGGAATTACATGTTATCACTTCTTACTCAACTTTGTGTAAAATATACCTACCAAGCTTTGGTTTGTATTTTCAGGACCTCCGAGAGTTCTGCTATCCAGTCCAGAATTCCCACGGGAAAATATTTCAAGGAACAGGAACTTGTCGGAAATTATAAAAACACTGTACTTAAGTATATCGACTTCTCTATCATAATTATCTTCATCTACAGTGCATTACTCGTAACTATGTGAAGCTGTGCAATACGCGTGATGCAAGCTATAACTGCTGCGAGACGGCTTATAATTTCGTTCCGATAATGTGATGGACGGATGGCGGAACTGTCCAGGCATTACAGGTGTTGCGTCACGCACGAAGCGGCGGCGGCGGCGGCGGCGGCGGCGGGCGGGAGCCAATCGGGTGTATCCTCCGAGTGTGTGTGTGTGTGTTGTTACTCGCGCCACTCACTTTCACAGGGCAGCCCGCGCCGCCGCCGCCGCTGCCGTGAACCGAAAGTGGGCTGGAAACAATGCACTTCCACGCCACACCACGTTTCTCTCTTGAGAAACGATCCTCAGCGATTGTGCGAGGCTGAAGCCCAATACCTACCGTCTCGGTCATGTTGAGTTGCTAATTCTATTGTTTTGTTGCGGATATGCGAAAGTTTAAGATTTTTTGTTGAGTAAAGATGCCGTTTCAGGTTATATGGGTCGGTGTTTAAGTTTTACACTCAATTCAGGAAAGTATTTACGCAACTTTATAAAAGGAATATCCGGATATGCAGCTGAACGTCCTCAAAATCTAGATTTTACCCGAAAAGTCACTCTATTTATGCAATCAATAGACTGATTTACTACCACTTATTGCATACATAATTAAAGCCTTAATTTTAAATGTCACCGGCGCAAAACAAGTCCGTTCCTATAAGTCTGTTTATTTGTTGTTGTGCAACCGACTGATAATATCGTGCTGTAGCCAATGGCAGCTAAAGGAGACCGGGTGAATGTATCCGACGAGGAGCGAAAGGCCCGTTGTTGTGCACTCGCAGGGCGAGCGGCTACTTGATCATAATCGATTTAGGCATATCACTGGCTCGTTCTAACTGGAACCCGCAGTGGAGCAACGCAGCATGCCAGCGGTAAAAGTCAACTGTTTTAAGAACTGCCGCGGTTTACAGCCGTACAAGATTGCTAATGCTGAAAGCATTAATCATGCAATTTCAGTTTCATGAAGCAACACCATCACACCCCCTCGCCTGTAAATAGTCCAATGAAGTATATGTGCTTCCTGGTAGACTTGAGGGTAATTCCATCATCTCCGCCTAACTTAATTGGTTTGAGCAACACACTGGCTTCTAACAGTTAATACTAAACTATTCGATTAAATCGGTATTTAGGTGTGTTCCAAATGAATTTCAGCAATGAAGCACTCAGGTTTTTGTGTTACTTTCCATCGGTGTTGCTACAGAAATTAACTAGCAACAATTAATCGCTTCCTCGTCAGCGACAAGTGGAGTGTGAAGTGCGGACACGTCCACGTTGATATGTCGATCCACCCGCTCGCCTCGCTGACATGCAACATGGCGCCGCCGGCTACAAGAGCCACATCTTACTACAACGTTTTACGCTCTAAACTAAAGTTAATTGGAGTCGTCATCCTCCGCGATTACGTAGCCACTTTAAAAACAATGTATTTACATAGCAGAAGTCGAATTGTAAATTACAAGGAAATCTACTTTTTTATTTAAAACCTATGACTCAAACTCAAAACGCGTTACAAAAACACAGTGGAGCGAAGGCTGCTCGCTACTAAATAAAGCTTTTAAAGGATTTTTGTTGTCTTTTTACTGAACGCGAAGGTCTATAAACATGGCACTTAATGCACTGGGCATCAGCTTACTGAGGAGCTCTCTTTTTTTAAGTGGATTATCTTTGTAGGTAGGCTTTATAGAGATTGTAAATTAGATAAGTACCTACGCTATTAACTTGCGTAGTCTATAATAAAAATTAAATGAGTTATTCAAAGGACGAATGAGCTCAGCTTTATTTTCTTCAATCTCATTAATGTGAATACTAAAATTTTATTTCAGGTTCTTGTTTATGAGTTCAATTATCGGCTATCATTAATTCAGAGATGGTAGGAAGGACCACGTCCACATGATTGGTCCGCTCAATGGTAGAGCGAATATTTTTTTAAACATGATGTTTTTTTTATTCAAAACCTCCAACGGCCTGTGTCTGGCTGAATATCCGGCGGACGCTGTCGCTACTAGGAAGTGACGTCCAGAATATCTAATAACCTGCGCCCGCGCAGCGCGCCGAGTCGCCACATACCTAATGATGACCACTGCGGCCATTGGTCACGGCGGCCGAACGCCTTTGTCGGCCAATCAAATTAATGGAATGGTGACGTAGCAGACGAAATGCTTCTTCGGTGTTCTGTTCCCACGACGGGGTATATAACTTAATCAACTGTAGAGTTAATAATATCTTACATTGAAGAAGCTCCAGCCCCGTAATAGCTGGCTTGATTATTTTATGAAACAGTTTTAAATATAAAAGAAACATGGTGGGTCATTTCTTGCGGGAGTTATTAAATGCCACACACATTCAAACTTACAAATCAGTCGATCTATTTCAAAACCTGAAAGCTTTTCCATGGATGTTGTCTATAATTTTAGGTTTTTCTCTCACTTTATCTTTAATACTAGACCACATTGATAATCTATGTAACATTCAATATAGATGAAGAGTGCTACATAAAAATTTAAAAACCTCCATATTTACATAGTTACATAAGAAAACCCAGAGGGGGTTGTGACTCACTGGATAAAACGATGTTAAGGCCAATGAACATAGAAGTACATAAATATTGTATAAGTTTCCTACGAGCATGATTCACATGGAGCAGTACCTAACTGTGATGGATGTCTCAAGTGTCACCGCCCTCGACACCACTCGCAGTCCCATCAGACAAGCCTCGTATAAAGACGATAAACTTTATTGTTCCTAAGCTTCAACAGCAACCGTTAAGCCAATCCAAGTGGGGATTCACACCAAGTTAAATTAAAATTCCTGACAAATTTAATTTAACAAGTCAACAATCATGGTTTAACATCTGCAAACTGCAATTACTTAAGGAATTTAATCAAAGGCTGTAGTTTAAAATTAGCCCCAGGTAATACGAAGGCTTTACGAGTGGTTTAGTACGTGACGGAATGGCCGTGTGCTGAACAGTTGATGACATAACGGGTAGTAAGTCACACACATTCCTATTGTTCACGAAGTTTACGTATTAAAGTTCACTACTGCTTAATAAGGCTTAGCTAAAGTGGTTAAGCAGTCAACATTTTCCCGATGAGAGTTTCCATTAGCATAAGCTGCGTTTAAGGTACAGTTTAGAAGAGCATAACTCTAAGAACCGTAATGTATGCCTAAGCTGCTCGTATTTGGGCCCGTTACCTTGCTATACGCACTGGACGCGTGGAATCTCCTACCTTACTAAACCGCAAGGTGCGGTAACAAGCGAATATTATTTGCCCACAAACGGAGATTACTTGTTGAATATAGAAATCACCTATTTACCGCCTCATCTTTATTTAACGATGAGTAAGTATATAATGTACCATTTTGCCAAAAGGTATAAAATGCCTCATCCTCTTCGTTTTATCGTAGTGATTTATATACTATTTCTAAATTAAGAATTATACATGTTTCTTATAATGTACCATTTTGCCAAAAGGTATAAAATGCCTCATCCGCTTCGTTTTTTCGTAGTGATTTATATACTATTTCTAAATTAAGAATTATACATGTTTCTAACCATACCTTATTTCAAGTTTTAAATGTACCTAGTTTAAACAAATAAAACTTATTCGATTAGGTTCGTAAATAGGCAGAATCATACATGCCACAATAAAGTTTCATAAGTAATCTACCTATAGCACAAGTTTCCATATTGATATTCATACCTTTTTTTAATTTTACAACTGAGTGAACTCAGCAGGAATCTATAAAAAACGGTTAATGTTGTTATTGGCCGGCTGTGATAGATGGGATCACGTGTGAGAGCCACTATCCATTCATTTAAAGGTTGTCTCATCATTGCCTTTTTTCCTGACTCTTGCAACGTTCGTATAGGGTTTATTTTTGTTTACACGAGTGTGGTAGTAGGGGTCTATGCGGCGGTGGTGGAGTGCGGTTATTATGTCGAGGACGGAATGACATAACGGGCCGGGGTGTCATGGCGGCGGCGGCGGCGGCGGCGACAGGTGCGCCCGGGTCCGCGGCATGTGGCTAGAGGAACAGCTACAGGTTAGCAACGGACTTCAAGTTGTGATGACTCTGTTTTTACGATTATCGGGGGATGATATGGTGTTTTTAGTTCAAAGAACCATGGGTATGTCAGTCAATCCTCTTTTTAGCCGTAGCTCCAATTATTGGTATTGTTATTCCTATCTATACCTATTTCAATACATTTTTGTTACATAGATAGCTACTTAATAGTATCTAAATGGTAATTGTTTTTTGAATATGAAATAAAACCAATTGCAAGTCCCTATCTATTCGTTTTCTCAGTATACCTATCACAAAAGTACATCCATTTCATTATTTTCTAAGTTTTCAGAGGTGTCTGTGTGCAAGAGCGCAGTAGGGTCGTCATTAGCTGCAGGCTGCGCGCGGGCCCGTTAGAGCGAGCTGCTCGGAATGCGTCTACAGTTTAATATTTATCCACGGTCTGCTTATCCTTTCTCATGGCTTAATGGCGTTCTTAGAACACGGCGGTAATGGCGCGACGACGCACCTTCACACGAGATGCTGCAGCCAGGCGGAGCTGCTGTCGCTTATGGCAGCGCTGTCTTTGGGTAAAGTTGATGTGAGGGCATAATATTTACAGGGGCATCTAGGATCCCTCAAAATTCAGGAGTGATTTTTATAAAGGTAAATGTAGCTTACAGTAAGTTCTTCTGTGAACATGTGAGCTACGAAGCCCTTGAGTGCAATTAGAACTGAACTGCTAAGTTTCACGAAGAAACGCATTCGAATTAACACAAACTGAGTAATTGTATTGCCTTGCGATTGTTATGTGTAGTGGCAATGACCCTAATAATTGCCTGTTACTGCTGCAGATAGGGTGTGCAAGCGATGCCGTGCGAAAATATAGTCTTCTCTTAGAAGAATGGAAGGTATCTGTGTCGAAATGCGTTCGGAGGGAAACCGTCTCTCGGCACAATGCTCTGGGAACCCTCCCGCCGCCGCCGCCGCCGCCGCACACAGAGGCCCGCACAGACCCGAGCCTCTTACTATTTATTTTTAGAGCCTCCTCGCTTGGATGCCGCTCTGGCTATTGTTGTAATACAAACTTAACAAAACACATTTTCTTCTATTGTATAAACGAAGTTTTTTACCCATCTCTGTATAAACAGCGAGGAGCTATAACCAACAATTATGAGTGACGGATAGAGACGAAGGGAAAAGGTCGAGGGGCCGGACCTCTTCACCCGGTGTGACGAGGTGTGACTGAATATTAAAATTGCAACTGCAGCACAAGGTGAACATACAGCTAATATTAACTGCGATAACGACTAAATAATGAATTCAATGAAGTTCTCAGAGATCTTTAGACAAGATAATTCACATTAAGTCAGCGGTGGAACTCTGCGAAACTTCATAATATCTAATTAAACTAGGTTCGACCCTTCTCAAAAGCGGCGAAGGTCATCTTTTGTTCAAAAAATATAATATGGGATGTGCCTAATATTGGCGTGGTTCGACTGACGTCATGCTCAGGTTGAACTCCTTCCAGCCACGGAAATAATTTGTGACTGAAAAGTCAAGGTTTCGGACGAACAAAAACTGTAGGTATATTGTGGAAACAATAGGATTCTACAGAAAGAGAAAATATTTTTATTTCGTTTACAAATACTATGCAAGTAAACAACGAAGGTCGCTGTATTGCAGCAATCGTAACGAATCTCTAAACTATTGACAAGGATACAGGCCTACAGGCATAAAATATAAATATTTAAAATATTAGAACTTGTATTGGATACATGTGTTGGATTGGAAGATAGATTCCATGTAATAAATATTGTAGGCTGACGACCTAACCCCACTAACTGGTTCAACCAGTATAAAGAAATGTTGTATAGCCAATTTTAGATGTTGGGCGTTGAAGATGTGGCAACCACTCCTGTAGCCTGATCACAGCCGGCAAGTGTGGGAGACTACTGACAAATTATCTTGGAAATGTACAACCACTTTGTGGTTGGAATTAAATTTGTCATCAACAAGATGGAAAGTAAACGAAAATTACGAAATTATCTAACAAAAAAAACTGTGTGAGACTCGTCATCGTTTGAAGTTACTCTCTACACTCAATAATAATCGTTGTGCAATATTGCCATAGCTCAAGAACCCGCACAAAGAATGAACTGAAGGCAACCCGTAGGCGGGTGTAGGCTGACCGCGAAGGTTTAACCATTCAGTGCAGGAAAAAGAAAACTCCCTCTGATTTGCATGCCACCTGCGTCCTATTAGACAGTTTTCCTTATCATTTCGTCACAGTGGCCCCATACTTGCGAGTGCAATATCCCTTTTGCGGGAAAACTAGTCCCTTTATTTGGGCATATGACACACACGACATGTTACATAAGCGGTCGTGAGTCGCGGGCGCCACCTAGCGACACTTGACATGTGGTTTCTCAATCATTGCCAATTTATTGCTCACGTTATGTATCGAGGCCCAAATAAATTTCAGCGGCTATTTTATGTAATCGCTTAGTCGTGAGACTTATGTTTAAAACTAGCTGTTCCCGCGCGCTTCGCTTCGCCTTAAAAAGTTGTCCCGTGGGAATTCCGGGATAAAAAGTAGCCTATGTTCTTTCCCAGGGTCTAGACCGTATGTATACCAAATTTCATTCAAATCCGTTCAGTAGTTTTGGCGTGAAAGAGTAACAGACAGACAGACAGACACAGTTACTTTCGCATTTATAATATTAGTTAGGATATATTTTAGTCAAAGTTACAAAGTGTGCCTCTAGTTATCTATTACTAGTTAAAGTTATGTATTATTTTGTGATATAAATTTCAGCAAAAAAAGCTCGCAAGTTTCACAAAAGCATTTATTGGAAACTTTTCTGTTCTACTGAAAACTGAAAGACATTGTTTTCAGGAGTTAGTTTTCTTAAAGAACTTTAAGGATTTTATTTGTACCTATGTAGCAAATATGCCTAGATATATAGAGTTAATATAAGTTCGTAGTACCAGCCTATCATCTAACTATAATAACTATATCCTACCCTGTATACATATATTTTTTTAAGGGACATGTTGGTAGCCTAATCTAACTGAAATGCTATGTGTACTATTCACACAACCGCAATCGGTTGTTAGCAGGCACAATTAATTAGTGGCTTTGACACATTTGCGCGTCCAACTTACAAGAAAATATTCTAATAAGATTATCTTATTCACTACGGAGGTCGTGTCATAAACTTTAATTACATTCTCATACGGTAGTTACAATACAATGGCTGGCGCCACAATGTCGTTAATCAGATTGATCAGTGGTGCTAGTGCGGTCGACACGGGTTGCGACACGCGGAGGAGATGCCAACCTTGAGATCATCGGTGAGTGCAGGACGGGGGGTGCGCGGGGCTCATTCCTCCCGGTGTGGCTACTCCTCGCTCGCAGCACACACTCACACACACACCAACTGTACTTTATAGCGATACACTCTATCCTGTACAGCTAAAAACACAGCACTAGTATACACTGCACCAATACTCCAGAGTTGACGCGGACCGTTCGCTAACGGACGCTCACGACAGCGACGTAACGACAGGCCGAGGGTCGCGTTTGCACCGAGCTTCGCGCGGACAATGACTGAGCGCGGCCGCGGCGGCGCGCGCGCAGCCTGCCCCCGCGCCCCGCGCCCGCCCCGCACTCCACAGGCTAGAGCGCATTTCGCGGAGGCTTTCTTGGCTCTATTAAAGCAAGCTTTTATCAAACTTTCATTGTTTATTGTCTTTTAAGCAATGCAATAAAGAATAACGTTGGGATATTAAGTTTCAATCTACATTGTAAATCTATAAAGCGAATAGGCATCCATTCCAAAGTTGAACCTTATGGGCAGTCTTAGAGGCTGGAACTATGCGAGGCCAAGGGCTCCGAATGCAAAGTTGCTACAAACGCT
Organism: Plutella xylostella; assembly: GCF_932276165.1. Taxonomy (NCBI): domain Eukaryota; kingdom Metazoa; phylum Arthropoda; class Insecta; order Lepidoptera; family Plutellidae; genus Plutella; species Plutella xylostella. The sequence goes on from NC_063990.1 coordinate 11,601,510, forward strand.
CCGGAACCAGTTTGTGATCTCACAAAAAGATGTTCCTCCGAAGTGCAGCCCGGCCCGGCCAGGCCCGGGTCCCGGCCGGGATCGTATAAACATTTAAATTGTTACACTTTTTGCAACCGCACATTAACCACGCGATTACTTGCCACAAAAACTACTTACTGAATTACTGTAAGCAATTTAAAAGCATACTTATCTAGGCATGCACCATAATTCAGTTAACAGGATAAAATAGCCTTTCAAGTTTAGTTTGAATGTGTCGAAAAAATAATGGATGTGAGTATTTAACTTGAATAGTTTTGAAATAATCTTGATTAACGCATTGAAATATCAAAATAATTAATAACACCTCTTACTTCATAAAGCAATTAACTTCAGCATCATTTATTTTAATCAATTTGAAAGCGTTACTCAAAATTGATTTGTGAATAGTCAGTCTGGGTTCAAAGGGAGGATCAGAATGCACGTTTTCAATCAAACACCTTTATGTTCGTATCAACAATATATCTACGTCTACGTATAAAGCGTTATAAAAAGTACATAAGTGGCTACCGTGGAGATGCCATTAACTCGGGATGACGGTCCAGTCCTATTAGAACGAGGAGTTTGTGTAATATAGAGTTCATAATATCTCTACGCAGCTTAGGTTTATACATATAAGTTGCGGTTACTCTTTAAAAAAAATCCTATTTGCTGCGTTGATGTACTTCCCTTTGCTTTTTTAATATGGAGTAAGTATAGGATTTCATTCGAATAGTATAAAGGTCGCAATTATTTAACACTATAATGTTATCTGATTTAAACCTCAATCAAATCTTATTGTTAAGAGTTTTAAGGTCACTGTATCATCTTAATAGTGACTACAAGTCCTTAGTTTTTATTCCTCCCGCGTCAATTATAGATTTTTTTATGTGTGTATTAAAAAAGGAATCACTGTAATGACTTTACAATAGCTAGAGTGAGAAGCGTGTCTGTTTATAGATAAACACAATATCACATTGTTATTTGTTGTATAACATGTCTTATCTTATCTCTATTGAATAAAAGAATCATCATAGACGGATCGTTTTTTACCGACCTAAACACACACGGAGAGAAAAAACGACACCTCCGCGGCAACTCTTTTTTATCTTTCATACACAAATACGAGTTTGTTCGATTTTGATAACTTTAAATATCAATATTTGATGAAATAACACATCACTACAGAGATTTATGAAAATTATTATGTAAGTAATTATTTCTATAATTAATAACTAAACATTTACTTATACACGCAAACATCTTAACATCAATATACAATAATAAAATTACTAAAACTGTGTACTTGTACTTATATATATATATAACTCGGTATAAGTACACAGTAAGTATTTCATAAATGTTCACAACAGAAACTCGCCGACAAATCTCGTTATGTTGATGCGCCCTACAAAAGTCCCCGACCAGACTAAAATCGTGTCAAAGTCGAACGAAAAATGCCATATCTTAATGAAACAAGATAAACAGGCTTTATTTTCAATGACAACTTAGTTGTATTAGTTGAAAATACTAGAAAATTCAAAGTTGTCACTAATAATGACTTTTGAATAGTTCGAATTTATTTCAGTTCAGTTGCTCCATATAAAAGACATCAACGCGCGCGAAAGTTCGGGATAAAATCGACATTGCTCATTGCCAATTTATACGTATAAAACATTATTTTACCTACATATTTCGGTAAATATTTAGTTTTAGTTTACTTAATTTTACTTAAATGATCAATTTAAAGATATTATTATGTCTACGGGCAGCTTTCGCCAAATGGTTGTCTTGTCATACTCTAGCTATATTTTTGATATAGGAACACGACACGATTGACACGATCCCCATAAAACAGTAATGCGCATACTGCACTAACTTATACAATTATGAACATAATTCAGAGAAAATTGTGCCATAGATAGGAGAGTAATGTCGCTGTATGGCTTCTCTACCACCGCGCGGGCGTCGCCGCGGCGCTGTAATCGTGAAAACAGAGGTTTAATGGCGTCTCGAGAGGACGCGCAGGCATCCCGCGCATGCCGAGGCACCTCACCTGAGAACGAATTAAAAGCGGTCTAGTAATACCTCTAAATTACTCCAATCAATGTATAATTGACGACCAGTATGTGGCCTTGCGGGTTGCAGAATTAATTCGCGAACTCATCTCATCTCCGACCACACCGGACTATAAAATGTAACGTTCGTTTTACGATTCAATCATTTAAATGTAAGTACGAACAAAATACGATAATTACTAACTATTACTAGAATGCTAGAATGCTAATGGAAGGATGTACTGAAACCTTGTAAAATTATATATATAGGCACTTCGACTTTACTAATGAATTTGTGGCAGCTATATTAATTATACTATATTGGTACATATCATATATGTACAAAAAATATATAATTATAAACTAATAATTGAACACGTTTATAAATTCTAAATTAAGTACCTTAGTAAAAATACATTCATGTATTAAATCACGCATGTTTGTGCGGCGCCGGCAATATATCTCCCGGACGTTGCACATTCATGTAAGAATCCTCTACAGAGGTACAGAATTTCTTGTACATTTGAGCAATAAACAAAACAAAAACTTACATATTTACTACAAGAACGACCTTTAAGTACATAAAGTACGATTATGCTTGGAGTTTACCGTTGTTAATTTATGTGTGGCCATAGATAAGTTCCTCGAAGCACAATAAACCCGCAACAAAGCGAGTAAGTACGTTTCATAGCGGAATCGTAGAAACAGTTCTTGTTTCTAATTCCCAGAGGTTGGAGTGTCTGCCGCGCGGCGTCGGCCGCGTTCCACACACTCTGCACGTTATAACATAGAAAACAATTCTTATTCTGTTATATATTGTGTACAGAGATACTTGAAAAGTTATGTTTTTATTATAGATGAAGTATTTTATGTACTGACCCTACAAATTATCACTATCAAGTCAGCCCGCTTTGGTGGTACTTCTAAATTGTCGATTGAATTATAGTAACTACCTAACAATATAGCATGAAGGAACACCGCTATTTTCCGAAGCATGCCGACAAAATCGCCGACGACAATTTCCATATCATAAGTGCACCTGCAGTAACCTTTCGAAACTTTAGCCCTTTGTAATATGATGCTTGACCCCGAGAGACGGCTCAAGAGTTTATTTCCTCCGTTCTTCTCCTTCCCAAGACAATGAGCCCTTGACAACCATTTTTTTTATATGCGGTGTCTTCACTTTGAGTGTGTTGATGCAGAAATGGTCTCGTGTTGGAGTGTGCTGCGCCGGCGCAGTGGCCGGGTAACGGTCGCCGCCATCGCACGACGCAGCTACAGCAAACACTATGAAAGCTCACAAGAATTAGCCTTTTTAGTTGCCCTTTTTGCAACGTACCGATTACGTTGCTGAGGAGGGTAAACAAAGATAAATTCTAACATGTCATCTCAAGTACACACTGATCAATTATATTCAGATAAATGTAATATGATGTAGGTACTTAGTTAGTATATGTTAGATAAATAATCAACGACGGGTCCTGGTCCTCATAGCACAGGGAATCCTAGTTTGAGGACCAAGCTTTCAACAATTTGTATGTGTCTTTGTTGGTTTTCAAATAAACGAATTTTTATATTTATATTATATTTAACGTATTATCTTACTTAACTCCTTTTTTGAAGGCTGTAAAAAATATGACGTACTCCCCGACACAATGGTGGACCACATTTTTATTACGGTGTAACAAATTTAACTCGAAGCCTCTATAATCGCTCATACAAAGCATGTTTACACTAAGCGTTGTTGGCGGCGAAGAGTTCACGACATTCAAAAAAGTAGCATCACGACGAAGTAAAAGCTTTGTGTTCACAAAGGAGGTTGCATTTAGTTTTCTTTTTTACAAGAGTATTGGAAAGTGGTTACAAAATTGATGTAGCGTCGATTAGCAATCTTTCAAGATGGCTCAGACACTCAAGAATGAAAAAGGAAGATGCGTTTATAATGTAATAACCATCACATCGCCGAGGCCATCTCGCGCGATGCCATGATATGATTAGGAATCAATTATCTGGGCTGGCCGGCAAGTTTTTATAGTTATAAGTAAGAAATCTGTATTACACACATTTTCTTGCATGTCATGATCTAACCAACCCGCTTATTTAGATTCCCTGCTAGAGGCACTATCAGGTATTCAAAGCTGTGATGTACATCTATATGTATATAGAGGTAGGTAAGTATATAGGGGAAAACCAGTAGCGGGCGAGCGGCTCTGTGACTCTGCATTCTGCGCGCGCGCAACACTATGACGTGACCGCTCAGTAACATGTTACATCTGTTATACGACTTTACTTAGAAGTCCTCGAGGGTTTCGGACCGTTTCTAAACGTATCGGTTTACAGATGGTGATCTTACATTTTCTCTGAATCATCTCTTTCTTGTTGTTTTTGTAATGGGTAGGGTTCAATTAGTTAATACCTATTCATCCCTAGTGACCATACTGAGGTATAGACAAAAAATTGCAATTTTTCATAAAAAATATTAATGGTACATACATACGAGAATCTGGTTGGTAGAAAACATAAAATGATTTTTTGACTTTGTTTAACTTTAGTTAGTGTCTCACTTGTAATTACAATTTTTTTTATTTTTTATTAATATAGAATTTGTATGTGCACTGTTTCAGTAGCGCGTACCTATTCTTGTAGTCAGTCACGGAACTGATTTATAATTATGCTCGTAGGCATGTACCCAGAAACTATAAATAAACATACATTCACAAATTACAAAGTAATATCAGTCATGAGGCTCATGAAGTGATTACTTAATAATAGGCCAATATTTATAGCTAATCGTACTTCTACGAAGTATACCTAGTGTATTTATGTAACTTCTTCTTAGTATGCCGGTGACAAACACCACAGCTGGACCAGGGATTTTCAGTTTTGCGTGTCGCTGACTGACCAGCGTGTGCTCGATATCTATAACGTACCTACAGTTATTACGTCACTTCATAAGAATGTTACTAATGCTTTTTCAAATCAGCTGCATGTCATCCATGTGCAGTGCGCGCCGCCGCCGCCGCCGCCGCCGCCGCCGCCGCCGCCGCCGGTGTCGTTGTGTCGGTGCCGGTGGCTGCACACCGCCCAGTGTCACGGCCGAGACTCCCGTAATCACAGCCGGCGCAAGGTTGCCGCTTCCACACACATTACCCACATTATACCATCACATACCATCAATGCGGTAATAACGTTTATTGAGGAAAACCTCTTCATTAACAGGATGCTGTATATTAAGGTTCGAAAACCGAAAAATCTTCGCCATTATTTAATATTTGACAATAACAAGATGCTTTTTGCATAATATGTTATGTCCGTGTCATGTTGCGCGGACATTATGCAGGCCCGCGCATGCAGCACGCGAACTCGCGACCGCCGCGCCGGGGCGAGGGCCCGTGTGTCCACGAGATATATTATGTGTGAGTTTCCTATTTGAATAACATTACATATACGCTCTATGTTACAGTACAAGTATCCCAAGATGCTGTAATAATGACGGTACCTTATATTCCCGTACAAACATGTCAATTTGTTTTCTCCAATTCATAACCGAGCTTAATCAAAATAAAACACAGAACATACTGAAAGTAATACTGGTTCGTATAGAAAGCTCGTGACATTTATTGAGAGTACTTAAATCAGGTTTCCTTATAAGCAGTGAGGGGTATTTCACGAAGATTTGGCACAGCGCAGTGTGGGTGTGATTTCGCCAGTGAGGCCGACTTTCTCTGACGCGCCCGCGACATGTCGCAAGCACCAGCCGCCGCCGCCGCCGCCGCCGCCCGCGTATCAATGAACACAACATCTTAACATTCAAATTAAAATATCAAGGTCCTTCTAGTCATTTCAGTCTTAAACTTAAAAAGACAAGCCGGATATCGACATTTCGTGAATCACTACTGAGTAGGTGCACTCTAAAAGGAAACTTGTAGATTGCTCTTTTCTGAAACAAGCAAAATTTTATTCAAGCTTCCTTAAAAGTGTCGTCTAACTAATAATTATAGATGGCTAACATTAAGTTAAATAGAAGCGGCCCAATCAAAAAGCTGTTTAGCGAAAATACATCAAATGAGAATGGAATGATTTACTGCGTTTTTTTCTTTTCTGGGCATCGTGAGTTATGAGAGCTTTTGAAACCACATTTAGTGGCCGATGACTTTAGAGGTAAAGGACCATGGTGCTGGTGCTGCAGGTGACGTGTGCGCCGTGGGCCGCGTGCGTGGGCGGCGTGGCGGCTGTGGCCCGCGTGGGCGCCGGGAGACCTTGCACGCAACCTGCATAGACAAAGGTTAGAGATACATTCTTGCATAAGTGCGAGTATATTTTTTTGTTTGCATAATAGAGCAAACTCAGTGTGCGCATCTTGAGCAATTGTGAAGTAGCCCGCTGAACAGTAAAATGTATTTTGCCCGGCCCACACGGTTGACGCTAAGACATGGTCGAAAAGCGAAAGTTAAATATTAATATCACGATCATGACTCATTGCCAAAGTACTTACAGGTATCAGGTATCTACTATCTAATGCCTACTCACAGTTTGATTACCCACAGACAGAACTGAATCCATTAATTTAAATATAATAGGCACAATAAATATTAATTATATTGGCACTATATTTGATTTAAATTAACCAAGCAATCATATAGTTTTTGTAGATTAGTGGTAAATGAAAAAAACAACATTTGGGCTCCACCGTAGTCAAGCAAAAACGATAAATCACTTCGTACCAACATTGAGAACCTTATTAGAGCAGAAACATCTAGGAAGCTGCAGAACTAATTGTTAATTAGGGAGATACATATCAAATAGCTTATTAAAATGGTTCTGATTTGAATGAAGTACAAATTACCGCGACCGCCCGGGACCAAGCTCGCTGAGCTTTGCTCGACTTCATATTACATAACGGACGAGCAGGTCGGTGCTGTATAATCATTATGTATTATGTACCAACGAGCCCGACACATGTACTGTTAGAACATACCGAGAGCGTGAGCAGCATCAACACCTACCAATTAATGTAAATGCTGGGTCGGCCGTTGCTGGACAATAATGAGCACTAATACAAAGCAGTTAAGACTCACGCAATTTGAACAACAACAATATTGCCAGTGGCTTATGAATGAGGTGTCAATATATTTTGGTGAACTAGCTCGCTAACGCCGTTGATAACTGTAATTAGGAAGGTAATTCTGTTATTTGCTACAGGTTCACAGCGCGGCGGAGTACATCGGCGATGGCGGCGAGGTCGTGATGCTAGTGAATCTCGTGATAGCGTCTTTCTTTTCGTACGAAGCGGCGTGTTGCTGGAGGGTGGCTCTAGCATGCCAATAATGAAACTGACAAGAGCTTTCGTGCCATCGATAGGTTTAATACAACGGGGTAGAGTCGTGGTTAGCTAGAGTGACCGCTGACCGTAGCGGCTGGTCGTGTCTCGAGATGGTCTCCGCTCAGGAACTGCTAATTGCGCCGCGGCCGCCATGTTGATTGTCCGGCTGATAGCATCACTCACAGATCGCGTCGCCGCTGCAGACGGCATGCAGATTACATACGGCATGGGATAATATCACTTTCTAATTAGGGAATTGATATGATTAATTTAGTGATTCTAAACTCTACATTCCAGAAAATTTATTACAATGTTTAGAAATGCTACTAACACCTAGAAAATCACCTCCAGTATATATTTTTTTTGTAACTTTTACAAAACAAAAACAATTGCTAAGGCTGAAACATATCAAAACAAATGCCTGAAAATGTCCTTAGAATTTTTCAACAATACTGTGGTGAAAGTTGAACGTAAATGACGATGTATCACTTAAAGTTTTGTTTCTCTCTTGTTCAGGATGCGCCGCGTAGCCTTGAAATGCCTGAAATAATTGAAGTGAACTTGTCTGGAACTTTCTCCTCGCACGAGCTCTGTAGGTATGTAAGAAACTTTTTGGTTATGCATGCCTTATTGCACCAGTATACGACCGATGACGCAGTGGCTGGTAACTCTGAGTGTGGTGTCAAGGGTCACACCTGGCATGGAGCACATATTTGCTCCCAGGTTTACAATATATATTTTTTTTATAAAATAATATTAAAGGAATTATGTTCCTATTTACAATCGTCAAAACATTCAACGTGTTTGTAAGTACAACTTTAAGTTGCTTCGGAATCAGCTTCAATAGCCGTGCATGAGCAATATATTTAAGAAAATGCAAAGGGCAATCAGTTACAATGGCCAACAATTGAGGCTCTCCGCTCGCGGACACTTGTGAAGCAATTCCCGCTCCGTCGCGTCGCTTCAATTGAGGAGCTACAATGTAACATGCAATATGTATGCAGAGGGGTTCTGCTCTTAACGTGCCTATTAAAGACCACCACTACAGGGGCTTTGTGTTAGGGAGAGGCGAGCGGTGACACACAGGCTATATATAGCGCAGGTCTGAGGCGGCGCCCGCGCAGCCCGCGGCGTCCGCGCCTGCCCGCGACCCTCGCCCTCCCGCCCCCCGAGTCCCTCACCCCCCGTCCTCGCCCTCCCGCTTCCCGTGCCAGCGCGCCATTTTATTGCTCCACCGAGCGCATCGGGCCGCAGATTGCATCTAACAACTTGCAAATCTCGACCGGCTGTGGGCTGGTTATCCGCACAATGTGGACTAGCAGATACCTATCTACATACTAACTACTAATTGGACAACTTCTTAACTAAGCTGTTCCTCGAGTACATCTTGCGAATTCCTTATGAAATCTCGCGATTGTTTTCGATACGAATGTTTTAAACCGTTAAGATTTTACTTTAGAGATTATCGACCTAACAATGAATTGTTTAACGGGAAATGTAAAGTAATGCCGATTTAATGAAACGGATCGTATCGCTGCCTCTTTCCATAATAGACTGGAATTATGAATTAAGTTCTTTTAGAATGGCTTCACCACTCGTCTCTTATAAATTCATTAAATCTAACGATTTGCTTTTAGTCAGAATCCATCTGGCCGTCAAGAAGATATCATTTAATAATGATTAATAATATGTTGTTATTTATTACCCGCCTTCAGTTTTGAGCACTACAATTAGGTACAGCAGGCTCCTGCAGACGTGATTATAAATTGCTTAATCTTCAGGAGATAAAGTGATTAATACAAATGTTTAATTAGCTGCAAGGTCACGACTCGCGATGAGCTGAAGCGTGGCGCATTGTTCCCGCCGCCGCCGCCGCCGCCGCCGCCGCCGCAGCCTTCCTACAACAATAGGCGCTAGATAATTTATCGGAAACCCATCTTGTACAACAAAGAGCCCGTATCTTCAAGCGTGTGTAACTATTACTAAACCCAGCGACGCCGGCGTAGGTGTAAAAAGCAATAATATTGAAATATTCGCTAAGGACGCGGCGCAGGAAGGTGATGTCACTGCTCGACTGGTTTCGCTTATTATTCGGCGGGTGTTCTAAACGCCTGCATTAGGCTGTTGGCCCCACAACGGCGGCCATAAAATATTCGACCAGAATATTGAAGCTATTAATTGAAGAAATTTGTGGGCAGGAGACAAAGACTTCGAATATCGGAGCATCAGTTGGATGTCGGAGGAGAGGTCATGAATATGCATGTGACATTTAAATATGCGCATTCTGTAGCACAGTGTTTTTCAACCTGTGGGTCGCGACCCCCTGGGGGGTCGCGAAGCTTCTGTAGGGGGGTCGCCAAAGGGCGAAAAAACTGGGAACTTTAGTAAAAAAAACAATAAAGACAATTACATAGTATTAATTTATTAAGAAAGACTCTTACTTTAAAAATACTTTTACCTAAAATTTTCTTAAATGCGAAGGCTGAGCTTGTTTTTTATTAACTAAATTATCCCATCGTGGATCTTTTTTAGTACAATAGACCACATCCACACCGTAAGGCAGATTACACAGAAGACCGAAGAGTATAATCAACCTCTGTATCTAGCCTTTGTGGACTATGAAAACGCCGTCAACTCCATCGAGACATGGGAAATTTTGGAAGCGTTGCAGAGATTTCAAATCGACTGGCGCTATATCGAGGAGTTGAGGAGTCCCGATGCCGCTGGACATGGCATATGTATAAATGGCGACGGCGAGTACATGTCACACCTCTCTGTTTCGCGGACGAAATCATTATTATGGCAGAATCTCTCCAGGAACTCAGCTGGATGATGAAGTGGCCTAAATACTGCTTCCCAACGTGTAGGCTTCGGGGTATAAACTTGGACAAGACCAAAGTCATGTACAATGCTCACATCGAACTGGAGCCGGTGATCGTTTTTGAGACAACAATCGAAGTTTTGCAAGAATATGTCTACCTCGGGCAGACTATTCGGCTAGGCAGAAGCAACTTCGACAAGGAGGCTGCAAGGCACATCCAACTGGGTTAGGTTTCATTCGGAAAACTTTGTCAGCACATATTCTTCTTGGCCATCCCTGAAAGCCTGAAGACTAGATCTCAGCCAGTGCGTCCTGCCAGTGATGACGTATGGTGAAGAGACGTGGGCACTGACGGTAGGACTAGTCCACCGATTTAAAGTCGCTCAGCGTGATATGGAGAGAGCTATGCTTGGGGTTTCTCTGATGGATCGTATCAGAAATGAAGTTATCCGTCAGAGGACTCTGGTTACCGACATCGCTGACAAAATATGCAAGCTGAAGTGGTAATGTGCTGGTCATATCTGCCGAAGAACCCATAACCATTGGGTAAACGAGTTCTCGAGTATAGACCACGAATAGGCAAACGTAGAGTGGGAGGCCTTTCTGCCTGGATCAAAGACGACGACCACAAGTATATTTTTTTTGTAAAGCCAGGTATTTTGTCTTTTTATTTTCATTTCACTCTTGAAAACTTTTATTCAAGATATTTAAATGCTCAAAAAAGTCGGAAAGAAAAAGCTAAATTCAAAAAAGAAATCCCGGGTCGCAATGGCATTAGTCGTACGTACGGTGGCCTGCGCCTAAAAGTATACAGGCGGAGTTTTTAAAATCGATCCCTGATGATGAAGGGACCAGCTTCATCTGTTATAAATCCGGGGACGTGTTGTGTACGATGTGTTTAGCAGTGGTGTTTATGTGGATGTGCTTGAACACCATGTGAGCTTAAGATCGTTATTTTAAAAACTCCGCCTGTATACTTTTAGGCGCAGGCCACCGTACCTATGTGCAATTGTACATGGCCACACGTATCCGATGTGTGTAATTGTAAAATAATGTGTTTTTAAATCCGATAAGTATGCGTACTACTTCGAATCCTACTCATGGGGACCATAAATACTTCGTATGGAATGAATATTGTGAATACTGTAACAGTGTAACATACATGATATAAAACCGAAAGGGTCAAGGGGGTCGCGAAATATTTTTTTATTCCAGGGGGGTCGCGTCATGAAAAAGGTTGAAAAACACTGCTGTAGCTAGTTGGTTGTGTGTAGCTAGAGTACGTCCTGCGTCCCGCGCGGGAGGCGGCCACGGGCAGGGACGCGCGTCCGCCGCCGCTGGCCTTCTCAGAACTTTAATTCCGATGTCTGCTCTCTAGTCTCTACCCTCGACTACATTGAAATAATTCCTCAACTTATTAGTTTATTTTCTCTACATTGCAGTACTTAAACGTTGGTGGTTTAATAGCGGCAGTAAGGCGCCGACATTCTTTTATGCGTATTTTTAGCCGTCTCTAGGATGATTTATCTTTGATGGAGGCACTTACATCAAAGCTGCATTAAAGTAAAAAAATAATGCTAACTGCAAATTGATTGTTTCTTTTATGTGAAGTTGATAATGCCTCGTAATTGAATTCTAATATTCGCATCTGAATAGCAACATTAGCAACTCGTCGTGAGTATTTCAATAACATTAATTATTGATTTTAAAGGTTTTGCGTGTAATCATTAAAAAATCTCAAAAGGAATATAATTCCAATTATATAACCAACAAGAAACTAGTAAAGCCTTCGATGAAAAGGTCTTGAGAGAATGAGATCATCGGTGGAGCTCGGCGATGACACAACACTCAACAGGTGATTCAACAATAAATACACTCTCTATCTTCTCTAAGGTAAAATAGAAAATACAAAAGCGTAAGTACGAGTATAAGTAGAGGATTTTCTGCTTTTGTATAATACTGTTTATGCTTATTTGCAATATGAAAGAATAGAATAGCGTTCTTAGTTCTGGTAATTGCTATCAATCTTCGATTTGTAGTTCTTCTTATCAATGTTAGTACTATGTGGTGGCCGGATAGAGTTAAATAGCATGTGTTAGTGTAGGCTAGCGGTTTTCCGCAAGCTTTTCTTCGCTTTTAGGTGTTTTTTTTTGTTTCTTTAGTATGTTTCCTAGCTTAATTTTAGATAACAGTTAATAGTGTTTTATACACAATCAAATATTTCCTGCAAGTTGATCGTTTCCGATAAAACAGCCTTTTCCAACACTATAGGAATCCAATAAGTAAATACATTCAGCCCACGATCATGATTAGGAAGATTCGCTGGAACCTACAGAAACTGAACACAAGTATTATGAATAATAAGAACCTAAGTTTGTAAGTCTAGTTTAACTTTTTTCTAAATACATATTTTTCATAATCTTTTATGAGTAATGGCAACTTAAACCTTGGCCTATGAACTTTGAAGTAAAGACAAAAACACTTCGGATGCTAACAAGCGGCGCCCATATCATAACAGGGTCAATCCACAAGATCGGTGTCAACTGATAGACGAAGAGGATTTTCTCAACTCCTCAGTTTGTTTAACAGTTTAGCGGTGTGGTGCGCCCGCGCAGGCGCTGTCCAAACATTGGTGAATAGAAACCGCCAGCTTAACACTGATCTGTTTTTCAACGTATTGGCTCTTACGCCGGAAGCTTTAGAGGTGGTTTTGATCTGTGCTAGGAGTAGAAACGTTGGTCTGAATGAGGCGTGGGCTCGTGACGCCGACCCCGTGCTATATCCGTTGGTTTCGAAATCGGCCACTTGGAGTGATGCAATGAGCTGGGCTTGGGACGGACAGCGGACGGGCTGGTGACTCTGATGAGCGTGAAGAAGACGCAGCGTGACTCGGGTGTCGAAGAAGTGCCGTTTACTTAAAAACGGTTTAATTCAACGTTACAAATGCAGAGCATAAAATGTGGACTGCTCACGTAAATGTGCCTATCTTCCTACGCATTGATTGATTGATGTGTGTTTTTATTAATTATTATTCATTAATTAAATTAATATATGTGCCCTTACAATAAATTAACTTACAAAATTATATTAAGATATCTACTTAGACAAAAAATATGCGAAAAAATACGAAGTCTGAGTTACCTAATGATATGTTTGCTTTTCGCAGAATTTTTGAAGATGCATATTTACGATCGTCTAACTAGGTAAATAACATATAATTACCAAGGTTGTCGCAGTCTGAAGCAGTAATGTAGGTACATAAATAATGATTCATTAAAACTAAGGTCACATTTGAAACAGGCTATTTTCATTTTACGTTCAGTTTAGTAGCATCCTCACAAAAACTCAATTATAATAAATCAGTTTGAGTAGAGGTCCCGACGACACGTGAGTGACGCATCTCGAGCAGCCGACGGGAGGAGGTCGGGTAATAAATGATGTTCAGCTCATGGGGAGAGCGGGGGTGGGGTAGGCGAGGGGGGTGGGCCTGCATAATGCATGAGGCGGCGGCGGCGGCGGCGGGGTGCAACGCCCGGTGCTACTGCTGTTAATTAGCCGGGCTGCGCCGCCCCGGGGTGCCCTGGTCCTGCGTGATGCTCGCACCCCGCTCTACGAGCTACACGTTATGTAAGAAAATTGTTTCCTCAAGTTTGAAATTCCTCAATAATAACTGTAGACTAGCTGGTAACGAGTAACGATATCTAGTGTATAATCTACGAGTACAGCGAAAAAAAAAACACACGATGAGGTGTTTTTCTGCCAACTCTATTTCGCGGTTTGCTTATTTGTCTTTGAAAGTGCGCAAAACTTATTTGAACACAATGAAAAACAATTACCTTACTCCCGGATGTCTGACCATGACATCATTATCCTTGAATGATTGTTTGAAAAATCACTGTGTGCATCTTCAAGGGACGTTGTGTCATAATTATATTCAGTGTCTAACGCTAATGATTGCAAACGCATATCAGTCATTTCTACTTTGTAAATGTAATGAATACTTGTGTTGGTACCCAATAATGGCAATAAAATGTAATAAAACCTGTACGGCCAATCTACACAGCGGATCCCACGGTTTCACGGTCACTACTGAGTTAATTAGCGTTCGAGGGAAATTTGAATATTGAAAGTGATCGAAATCGGAATTCTTTTCGTTTACTTTTTAGCTTTGCGTTTGGTAGCATCGCGTGGTCGTCAGGTACAATTAGATGCAGTACATAGAGCACTGATAGTACTTAGGTATAAGTAGTGGTGTGTAGTCTCGCTGGAAGGAATGCGGCGCGGCACGCTAGGGCGACGCTCCAGATCGCCGCCGCCGCCGTCCCGAGGGTTCACCACCAACTAGCCGCGCTAATTGCAAAAACAACGACCAATCGCATTTGTGACTGCACACTGTGTCTGTCACACTCGCGGTACAACGACAGTTTGTGTGTCAGGGTAAATGACATCACCGCCACGCTCCGGCAGTAACGCCGTCAAATGTCCATAAATAACCCGAGACACGCACGCAAATTTCGTATCTTGAAATCTGAAATTTTATCTCCTTATTGTCTTGAAAATATAATAATTTTGCAGCAATTTTGTAAAAGAAAATTGGACATTATGATCGTATTATGTGTGATTACGTGCGCGGCGCTCCTCCTGCACCCGCCGAGGCGCCGATTTGCATCCCCGCGCCATTACAGCTGCATTCCGCAACGAGACTCTCGTTAGAAGCGGGAGATCAAGTGACCGCCGATTATCCTAGGTTATCAAACTGTCAGAACTCTGAGCTTTAAAAATATTAAAGTTATTACAATCTGGCACGAGGTGGCGGCGAGGGTGAGCATCGCAGCACTTACTTTATAATAAAACTTTATGATACCACGAGTACAGAGATGCAACGAGCATGCAACGGAAGGCACGAAAGAAAAACATGACACTACATAGATATTTCTGTTTAGAAACAGGATCTTAAGTAATTTTATTCAAATGATTACTGCTGGAATCCATATAATATGCAATCTGAGAGAATCCTACAATATTTATACCAGCATTTAATTTAACTACTTTTAATGTATGCGCCTCCAGCTATATTTTTTCTAATGACAGCAATAGATTGGAATGAGTGTATGATGGCATATCTAACGAGCATATTTTATTATTGGTGATGACGATGACGTCATGAGGCGATGACGGAAGCCGGCAAGGTTTTGCAGATCAGTCAGTCATCGAGGAAGGTGAGGACTGAAGTGAGTGACGGGCGCGTTTATCAGTGGGCGAGGACCTCGGAGTCTGTCGCGCTGTCAGTCGTATCCCGCCCTCAATACTATAATACCATTTATCATTATTCATAATATAATGAATTAAAAACATATGGCACAACCGCTCACTTAGCAGAAGAAGTAATAACTTACACACAATGTCCTCAGTACGGTTACTAGTTTACTTTAACAAATTAGTCTAATTTGTCTGTTCGGATGTTGTGTTCCATTCAGGTTTGGTTACGTACTTTGTTCAAGATATATTGCTTTCCGTTGACCTTTTCCTCGCATTGAGACTCAATCTTTATTTTGGTTGAAAAACAAGTTAGGTACTCATAGATACGACTCGTATCATACAAGATAAGATAGAAAATAACAGAAACAAATCATAATTATATTTAAGAGTTCTTTTTTTGCGAACTATTTTACTACGAACTTTTTATTTTGTTTTAGGGTCATGGTTGAAAATATTTCAGGAGGATGAAAGAACTACGGTATTTTGAGCGCTGTGAGATATATCGTCTTTAACGTCTTTTGGGAGATATATCGAAGTACGTAGGTGGTCTGAAAAGTTTCCGACCTCAACGTGAAGATGGTAGCACACATCAATTAAAGTCAGGGAATGTAATTGTGCATCTTTTGACAGCAACACTTCAAAGTTTCAGCCATTTTTGACGCGCGGTTTTTATTTTACAGTCGTTTGAGTGAGTCGATGTGAGCATTTTTGTGAAAATGGAAAAAATCGAGTATCGAGCTGTCTTAAAATATTTGTTTTTGAAAGGGAATTCCCCTACGCAAATCAAAGATGAGTTAGATTCTGTGTACAGGGACTCTTCACCGTCATTTACCACAGTAAAATTTTGGGCAGCCGAATTTAAACGTGGCCGTAAGAGCTTCGGAGATGATGAACGTCCGGGACGTCCAAAAACTGCAACTACTCACGATAACATCGCTAAAGTTCACCAAATGGTGTTAGACGACCGCCGAATTAAAGTGAGAGAGGTAGCAGAGGCAATGAAAATGTCCAGAGAACGTGTTTGTCACATATTAAATCAAGATTTAGGCATGAGAAGGCTGTCCTCACGTTGGCTGCCGCATTTGCTAACGTCAGACCAAAGACGTGTTCGGATGAACATTTCCAATGCTCTGTTGGCGCAGTTTAGGCGCAATAAATCCGAGTTTTGGCGCCACCTAATTACTATATGAGAGACTATGTAGAAGAATAAAAATAAATTTTAAGAAAAAAAATCTTGTATCTATGTTAGGTCGGAAACTTTTCAGACCACCCACGTACATACCCTGATGATGATTACGTTAACAAATCTAGTAGGTATGCAATCAATGAAGTCAGCAGGTAGATATTGTAATTCGCTCGCAGCCGCAATGAAGACAAAGAGTAAATGATGATGAGCTACTTCAATTCACATTTCACGGAATCCAATTCCGTTCGCAAAAACATAAAATATTCAAAGGTCGTTCCGTAACGGAAGCTCGCCTAATGGCCGAGGTATTCTATACATTATATATTACAGGTACCTCTGCGGAGGCATTCAACGAACACATACGCGTATCGAGTATTTGAGGAAACAGCACTTTAGATAAGCTGACTGGGCAATTAAACAAACTAAGCGGAGTGGGACCAGTCCCGCGATCCACGGCGGGTCAACGCTCGCTCGGCCGCGCCACTATAAGATCTATGCCTCTATTCGCAAAGACACAAAGCCTAAATTGCAACGAATATAGTAAATTTGCTAGGTAACGTTTGAACAGATGGCGACCGCGGTAATAGTGTCACCAATCGTTCTCGTTATTTGCGCAATCACAATCTTATAGCTAGCAATGATAATAGTCCTTATGGCACTAAATCATAGAATATACTTTCGTCTTTGATCGCGATTTCATGAAGGAAACAATATAAAATAACTTATAAATAACAATTTGTTTTTATGAAACACGCATCCGTCATATGTTATGGGATAATACTTGTAGGTAGATATTACATATTATCAAAACTGGTTAATTTTACATGAGAACAAGTTTCAATTAAGGACATGTTTAGTGTTTTACAGTCGTAGACAGTACCTATAAATGCATTAAGCAATTCATTTTAGTCATTTAAAATTATGTGTTGTACACTTTTTCACGTTCTGGAATTCATAAAAAAACTAAATTTATATTTAATAAAAACATAAATAGTAAAAAAGTAGAGCCCATTGAAATGCACCGCGCGGGCATAGAGATCGTATTTTATCCGACTGATACTGTAATCCCGACATATTTATTAATTTAAGACTGGCCAGAGGGTGCTAGAAACGTAGTATTATAAAAAATATACATTAACCTTATTCAATTCTATACTCCCAACTATCCCAACAGCAAAGGGATGATACGCCGGGTCAAATAATTATAGGAATTGATATAAATGTGTCAAATCCAGGCGCACTTGCAAGTCCCGCTCGCCCGTTGAACTCTTTTGTATGAACAATGATAGTCGTAGCGCGCCTTCTAATAAAACCCGAATTTTGAAACCAAAACTGTTTTTATTTTTTAACCGCTTTCGCTTCGCTTTTTTAATATTTGTTTATTTATCAAAATTTACTTTAATTTTATTTCAGTTGTGACGTGTTTGTTTTAATTGAACTACATTAAAATGGGTACATCAACTTCAGAACTACGGGCCAGACAGTACTAGCGTAAAGTCCAGGTTTAAAAAGTTTTCCGTAAAATTAGAGCGCGCCTACCGAATCCGTCACACAAACAAAGAGTCGTTATTGGGAAATTGGACTGCACCGTCCAGATATTATCTGAGATATCTCCTCAGTAATTGACCAATAGCGTTCGAGCATGGAGCTCCGGGGAATGGCACCGAAGTGGGCGATACTCATCTCTCACCATTATAAGCATTTTTTTACAGCCGATATAAATTCATTGAATGGACGGCAGATTTTTATCGTCACTCTGGTTTTTCTCTTCTCTAGAAAATCACAATTATGTAGGTATTAATAAAAATTATGATGTCGTTGTGTGAAGCTGCAGACAACAACATAAAACCTTCGAGCACTTATCTAAGTAATCTGGACTTAAACAACTTTAAGACTTATGCCTCATTATTTATAAACTTATATACATTTAAATTGAATAAATAAACCTATTCACACTGAAATATTTCAGCAATTAGGAATTAATTACAGCTGTGACCTTACTCGAGTGGTAATTAAAAATATGAGTAATGCGACATTAGTGCGACCATTACACGTGAGTACCAGTAGTGTGGGCGCAGTTGCAACCAGTGTGCGGTGCATATATAGTGGTACACGCGTGGTGTCAGGGGGTCACTCTATTATTATAAATTATAAATACTTTATTGCACATTAAATAGTACAAAGGCAAACTTAATGCTAGTGGCATTCTCTACTAGTTTACCTTTGGTGATGTCGAGAAAGTGATTGGTAGTGAGATAGGCTGAGAGGACTCTATTTAAGACGAAAAACTAAGTTTTGAAGAGCTGCTGCGCGAGCCACGAAACTATCTAGTTTTATTAAACGTGCCGATTGCAAGAGAGCTGCCGCGCATTCGTTTTTCGTCAGTATAGAGTAACCCTCCAGCTCCACAGGGGTCAGGGCGCGGTCATCTACTAGAGGGGTGGGGAGGGGGCGCGCCGGATTTACTCGTGACACCCTGTACATACCTATCCATATAAGGGTAAGGTTAACCTGTAGGTGCCTGACTAGATCCGCGTCCCTGAAGGTTAAGGTTGCATAAAATTTAGTTCAACAGCTGAACTGATTTATATACTTTTAAACTCACCGAAAACTCTATGGGAAAACATTCATAGTTTATGGTTACATTACGATGCAAGAAAAATATATCAGTAAGTAGTAAGATATATCACCCTGTGAGTAAATCACTTAGTGGAAGCTCTCTAATGAGTTGTAATAACGCAAAATGGTACCTCCGAGTACGTAAAAGATTGTGACTTGAAGAAACCTCTTAAGGTGACGCCGCCATAAACGATATATTTCATAGTAACCGTAGATCGAGGCGTGATACATTTTATGTAAAAGTATAATTCTATCTGAGCTAGAATCATAAAATTTTCTTTTCAGACAATTTTGGCAAACTATCTGCACTAAAAGTTATCCCGTAAATTTTGTCAGGCATGAAAAATTGGGATTACTTTCAGTTATAACATTAAAAAACGAAAATTGTATCAATTTAAATGCTGTCTTATTATTAATATATTTCGCGAGGGTTTTTTTTCTTAATTTCACCGACGTCGTTGTCGTCGCCTTAAGCATTAACAAACGCTTACTGTTATTACCCACCTCACCTCCGCTAACAGTCTTAGTAAAAACAAACTGAGCTCAGCCCTGCACCCGCGCGGGGTTCATTCCCTCTATTTGTTCTATTTGTGTGGCATTTACTCGCTTTAATTGGTTTGTTTTTATACTTACTTCAATACTTTTTCACCCTTTTGCATGCTACAGACTATTCAAATCAAGACGTATCTACATGCGACGTCCAGTCTATGCGTAGGACAGTGGCCGAGTAATTTATAGCGTCCTATCCTATACCGTCGGTATGGGCATGGCATATTTATCGCATGCCATAAGAGATCCAATTATGTCAGTGATTATGCAGGGCGCGATACGGCCGGTCCGGGGCAGGATGTGGGCACTTCCGGCGCGGGTAACGGTCCGGCGTCAACAACCGCGGCTCCTCCGGGAATGGTTTTGAGAAAATTCTAAGCAACTCCGCGTCGCCGTCGCCGCCATTGCAGCTGATGCGCGGTGAGGAATGCACGTTATGTCTCAGGTTTAGTTGCACGGGCAATAGGTGTACGTAGTATACCGAAAGGGGCTAACTCAGGGGGTCATTCGGAACCACTTCGGTTCTAAGACTTTTGGAAATTTGTTAAAAAAAGCTCCGTATACGATAGACACGCGACCAACAAAGTTTCTACACTTTTTGCAACATGTATTGTACAATATTTTGTTATAATACGTTGTTTGATGAGTAACTTTATTAATGAAAATCCACTCCAAATAAATGTTCCAACGCCTCTTTGCCTTTTTAGTTTCTTGAATGCAATATATATGCGAGCTTAAAAATGCACTCAATGACCATAAATTATTCTCTAAATTAGGATAATCTGCCAGAATTTGATGTTCACTTGAACACTTTAAATAAAGTCATATATTTTGCTAAAGTTTTATTTATTTAATTCTTTAACGCACAAATATTTATGTAAATTATCTACAAAGGACTTATTGCTATACCTAAACATTTTCAACTAGTCAACCAGGAGGTTGTTTAGGTTCTACAATGTACCTCGTTAGGTAGGCCGACTGACTTTTTTGTTACAGCCTAATAAGCAACATTAGAACTAGGAAAATAATGAGCTCCTATTTCATTCGAAACCTCCGGCATGTTTTGAAAAACCGTGTCCTTAGTTCCACTAGTGTCGACCGCAGCCTTCCTGCAGTCATCTCCACCATTATTGGAAATAAGGTTCTTCTATAAGGCTTTATATAAAACGTTTGAACAATGGAACATAAATATTATTATTTGAAAAGCTCGCAGTGCCCGTAGGAGCGTCGTGAGCACGACTCGCGGCGGCGGCGGCGGCGCGGCGGCGGCGGTCGTGCATCCCGCGGATAGCCGGGTTCAATACCCGTCCGCCCGCCCCGCCCCGCCCCGCGCCCCGCGCTCTTCCTCCGATTCCACCAGGGAACCATCACTTACCTTGGCCAAGTAAATCGCCAGTGATACTCTTTTTTTATTTAATTCAAATTGTACTTCGATTGAAACGATTCGCCATTTGTATCAATTTTATTATGTTTTTATTTTATTGCTTCGGCTTTCATTGGCATTCATTGATTTTTATATTGCTACCCGCAGAGAATTATATGAGATGTGGGCAATCTGAACACTCCTGTTTATTTTAGAATTACCATCGTACGCTAGGTGTGAAAGGTACAGTGATCTCCATTAGAGAATTCTTTCAGACCAACGGTCATCGGTAAATTTTAAAATCTTCTTCTTTTCTTCTACATTTTTTATCTGATTCCTGGACAGATTATCAGTAGGTATTATATTGAGCCTCACCGAACGACGCACAGGGGGTGATAGAAATTTTGTTGCTGGTCACGTGACTTTGTAATATGGGGAGTGTACGAGCTTACGAAAGTCGTAGAACAAATAGTTTGGAAATACCCCTTTCGGTCCCATGCTTGTTACCGACACGCTGAAAAATATCTGGTATGAATGAAGGTAAGTATTCTTTACCTAAATCCTCAGGTTGTTCTTAAAGGAACTTCGCATTTAATTTTCTCTTT
Organism: Plutella xylostella; assembly: GCF_932276165.1. Classification (NCBI taxonomy): domain Eukaryota; kingdom Metazoa; phylum Arthropoda; class Insecta; order Lepidoptera; family Plutellidae; genus Plutella; species Plutella xylostella. The sequence goes on from NC_063990.1 coordinate 11,623,310, forward strand.
ACATGCAATAACTGAAGGTTTGTTCAGCTGATCGCGTCTTCAAGTGTTTTATCTAGAGCACGCTACAAAGTAAAGTAATCCATACTTTACATAAACATTGTTAATTTGGAACTTTTGTAATATCTACATACTTACTTTAATTAACAATGGCATTTGATACGGTTTTGCAATGTGGTTGAACACATGTTTAATTGGAGTGTGCCCTATTAACATACTAAGCAGGTATGTATTGTATTACTTAGTTTAGTAAAGATTCATATATGTAAGGAGTAGGAGCCCCAGATAGCGCTGACATATAGGCGGTTGCCGATGATGACTAATGTAGATACCTAAGTAAATTTGTAGTATTATCTAGGTCTACGCATTAAGGTAAATTCACATTCATCACAGACACAAAGATCCGTTGCGCTTATTATATGGTGAATAATAGTCCATTTAACTGCAACACAATCAATGAACATAAGAAACATTAAGGTAGGTACGCTTTCTGATCTATGAATCCATTGAGCACTCAGCATTCGTTTTATTTTATTTCTCTAAACGCCTACGGATATCTGCACCATTATTATTCATCCTGTTGAGTTAATTCCTAAGTGAATAAATACGTGACTAGATCGGCTAGAGACGCTTTGTGCGAAAGTGTGTCTGATGGATGTGTTTGAGTAACAGTAGCGCCCACGCGCGTGGTGAGGCCGTTAGGCAATCAATAACCAAAAATTTGCTAAGGAATACGTACCTAGATGTATACAAGTAAGTATCTACTTCTTTTATAGATGGTGTTCAGTTTATCCCATGAGTAGATTAATAAACATCTAGATTCTGGGCACCAGGAATAGAAATTAGCATGACGAGGGGGGCCTTGGGAGTTTTGAGAAAAACACATTCAAACGGAAGTAATAATAATAATAATAATAATATGTGGGGACATCTCACACACGGCAATCCGACCCCAAGCTAGGCAGAACCTGTGTTATGGGTGTCGGACAGCTGATATAATCTACACAAATACATAGATAGATAGATACTAAATATAAATATCAACAACCAAGACCCGAGTACAAATATCTGTGTTGAAACAAATATCTGCCCCAGCCGGGAATCGAACCCGGGACCTTCGGCTCAGTAGTCAGGGTCACTAACCACTACGCCATTCGGTCGTCAGTGAAGTAGGTAGTTAATGTTTTTTTTTCAGTTTGGCGTATATGTCCTTAGCTATCTACCTATAGCTAGTAGGTAGGTAAAAGGCGTAAAAAATATGACGAACACTTCGGTTCCAGTCGCGCGCGACATTCTTGTATTTTTTTGTTAGTTATCGCATAAGGTGATAATAGCCAAGCGTGGGACGTCGGGAAATTATATAAATGTTTAGCGAAGTCTGTGGGTAGAGCCTATAAGGTCAGCCTTGCACCCACACACACCTTATAAGCACTTAGCTCTACCTATACTTGGCTAGCTAACGCAACACCCGATTGTAATACGCGCCACTGCAGACTCAAATGAAACTTTACTGTAGTAGTCAAGTAAATAAAGGTGATTTTAAGTGTACGTAAAATTGATACTTGCAATGAATTGGTTGTGAGAAAGCCAGTTTGCAACATTCACCTTTACCTAATCAGGCAAGCGGATTTTAGAACGGTATCAGTGGGCGACTGTCGTCAGAGGAAGAAAATCTTTTCGTTGGTTTCGCTAGGTGTAGGTACTCTACTTTGATTATAAGGTACTCTATTATTTCAATGTCAATCTTTAAGACATCGTTGGGAAGATAATTAATAAAAACTTACATATAATATGTATATGTATAGTCCTTGTTCAATAAAATAATCTCCATAGTGATTGCAGCAGAAATTATATAAGTTTTGTAAACGAGCAGATTCCTGTCAGAGCCAAATAACACATAAATAACATTAGTTATTATATTTAGACGGTTGAATGGTGTAGTGGTTAGTAGCCCTGACTGCTATGCCGAAGGTCCCGGGTTCGATTCCCGGCTGGGGCAGATATTTGTGCTCGGGTTTTGGGTGTTGATATTTATATTAAATATGTATCTATCTATGTATTTGTGTAGATATATCAGCTGTCCGATACCCATAACACAGGCTCTGCCAAGCTTGGGGTCGCATATCCGTGTGTGAGATGTCCCCAAATATTTATTATTATTTAGTTACATGCTTACCTTTAACTAAAATAACCATAACAATATAACAACCAGCCCGTTTATAGTCCGGTGCAGGCCTCCTCCAAGACTCCAAGATCTATTGCCATAATGCTTCCCTTTTGGGAGGTGGATTGGAGATGTCACACATAATCTCTCTAAACAAATATCTGGCTGGCAATCTGCTGGCTGAGGATTAAACCATCTCTAAGAAGTCAATAACCAATACGCCATCCGGTCGCTAGGAGCAAAATGTTGAGGTAATGTGTGTTGTGTTGTGAGAGAGTATTATCGATTCACAATATCTCTTCAACGCTGATTTTTTTTTTTTTTTTATCTTTATTTATTTAATATCTTTATTTATTTAGATTCATATTTGAAAATGTCGCCAACTTGTGCATAGCTAGCGTGTTTCATATATATACCATAAACAAAATTATTGTATTTTTTATTATTCTGAGTACCAATATTTTCAATCGATTGACTGACGTTATTAGACATCACTATGACCACAGACAAGGCAAAGCAATATTCTTCATTTGTCATTTTGACAACTTAATTGTCATTTACCAAATCTAAGATGGCGGCTGATGAAAGTGACAGGTTTGTAAATAGCAGTGATTCAAATTAAAAACTTTTTGCTTTTTACAGAAAATACCAATGAATATTAACCTTATAAGATGTCTATAACTTAGGTTACACTATAATCAAATTATGATATTAATCCAAGTTACATTCCTGCAATAATGACTATTGTTTTTCAGTGATCTAAAACGATCGAGTGTTGCGATCATCAGAGAAGTTTATGACAGCGAAAATGCACATATTAAATTTGAAATGGAACTGGAAAGAGCATTGGAGGCTGGTGTGAGCGTTATCGTAATAGAACCAGAACCTCTGGGAGAAGAAACAGCTCGTTGGATCTTCATAGGAAATGTCCTACACCAGGCTTCCGTTTACAGTGGACTTATCAGTTTGGCTGCAGGTAACATCTTATATCACTATTGTATGTGTTACGGATTCAGCAGAGTTTACTGTCCATAAATAAAACAAGGTATAACATTCATAATTTGTTATTTTCCAGGAGTAACTTGCAACTCATTAGTCTGTGCACCATTTGGTGTGGTCTCCGTCCTGTGTGCTGGTTGCTACACCGTGTCGTGGCAGTGGGACCCGTGCTGCAAGTACCAGGAAGAAAAGAACCGGCGCCATTTATCTACACTGCCAATACTAAGTGAACTGACATCTGCCTCCCCTGTTGTTCTCGTACGCACAGAAAATAAACGTAAGATCCTATTGCACAGCACAGTATCCATAGCTGCTGTAGCATTGTGTCTATGGAAAGTATATAAAATCTTCAAATGAAACTTCTCTGTTCAAGATTTAATACAGCCCAATACTGACAACTACTAATTATTTAACATTATTCTCCAATGAAGATGTCTTCAAGTTGTTGATGAGTTGTTCCTTGTTGTGTAACTTAGTATGTTCCAAGTTGGTTGTTAGAACCAGTTTGCTGTTTTGCTCAGTCAGTATTGGATATAAAGCCAAATAACATGAAATGCTTTTATATTAGGGACATGTGGAATACTTTGAAGTCCAAAGTAGAGCTTAGATACAAATGATGCATTGAGTTTGCTTCTAAATTCTGTGATTTGTAGGAAGAAAAAGAATGTTGTGTAAAAATGATAGTTGTTATTCAAAGTAGAGATAGAGCCTGTACAAAGATATTTTCTGTATGATTAAGAAATGCTTTTAGTTAATCAAGTATGATAGTAATTTGTTAAAAGATTCTGTTATATAACTATGCTAGCTGTGATAGCTGATTACATTTTGTGTTTGTAATCCGGTAATCACTTTTAACATACAAATAAAATATTTTAATTAAAATATAAAATTGATTTTATTAACAAAGTTAAAATATTGATTGATCACAAATCATTATTAACTACAAATTAATACAAAATCTCTGCAAAATGGCACTGTCTAAGCAATAACTAATATACATCTCTGTGATGATAACATCAGGTTTACTTATTCTATAATTTACTGGCTCTCTTTTTCATGATCCAGAAGTAGACTGAAGGTGCCAGGTACCGGAGCATGAGGGCGCACTTGTTGGACAGCGGCGCCAGCACCAGCTCGTCCTGGCGGCTCACCACCATGTTCACTATCTTGTCCGCCACATACTCTGGCTTGTACCCAGCAGCCGTGGTAGCATCCATTACTGAAATCAATTCAAGATAATCATTGTGTTAGTTATACATATATTCACCCTGGCCGGGATCGATCCGGAATTTTCGGCATAGCAGTCAGGATCACTTGCCACTACACCATTTGGTTGCAAATATAATTAATTTCTGTAAGTCAAATTTAAATTCAAGGGTCTAGCTAGATGGAATCATTGAACAAGACATATTTTAAAATCGTGCTGCTGACCTCAAAGACGCACACTGACCACTCAAGTACGTATTACTGAGGTCACTGAACTTGAACAGTAAATATCTCACCTCCATGCAAGTTGCCAGTCCCAGTGAGGGCATTCAGAGACAAAGCTGTCTGTATGTACCCAGGGCTCACTACAGATACATTGATATTGTGACAGGCCACTTCGGCTCTTAGTGAATCAGCGGCAGCTTGACTGGCATGCTTGGATGCGGAGTAAGCCGAGCGGTCCGGCAGAGCTATCCGACCCTGGACGGAGCTTACAAAGACAATGTGCCCAACTTTTCGCTCCACCATCTTTGGTAATACAGCTGAAAGTTAAGATGAAAGTCTTGGTTATAAAGAGATTAATGAAGTATTTTTTATGGTTTACTAGTTAATTGACTGATTAATCATTGGGTGTCAAATCTGGAACCTTTGACATGGGAAGTCTACTTACATTTTGTAAGGGCCAAAGGACCTAAGTGGTTAACAAACATGAGTTTGGTCTGCACATCCATGTTTGTGTCTAGGACTCGCCCGCGGCTGCTCACTCCTCCATTGTTGATTAAAATATCAATGTGTCCACACTGGCCAAGGATTTTTTGAACTACATCATCTAATGAACTAATCTGTTCCAAATCCAAATGGACTATAATGGGTTCCTGTGCTGGTATATTCTGAAATTAACATAAATAAAAAATTATGTATTGGTATTACTAAAATATAAAGTGTGACAGTAGGTGCAAATGAGTAAGCACCAGAGATTTGGAGTGGTGTATTGCTATGAATATAAATAAATAGTAACCAATTGTAACTTGAACAGTGGTATTCCAATAAGGAGGTTATACGAAAGCACATTTGGGACAATCTAGTTGAATAAGAAGGCAACCCAACAATGGGAGTGAGTGCCTGAAATGCCATAAACACACTCCAAATAAATGCTTATGGTCACTCAGGACCGAAAACATGTTAAAGTGATTACAAAAAAAAATTCAACACTAAATAGTGTCCATCCACAAAACTTTTATACCATAATAAAAACAAGTTTAAACTTACAACTTTCTTGGCAAGAAGATCATTTTTTACTCTTTCCAGTTCATTAACCCGTCTTGCTGCTAGAACAACTTTACACCCGTAAGTGTAGAACGCATGAGCCAGAGCTTCACCTACACCGGAGCTGGCACCAGTTATGAGGACTACCTGGAAAATATACACTCACAATAAATATCTACACTCGCGAGCAACCAAATCGACTCAAGCCTTGACGGCGCAAACATACATTAATACAAGTAAAATTATGAATAGAAATAATAAAAATGATATGTCATTTAAAAGCTTAAGATGTCAGCTTTAATTTGATATCATTATTATTGAAATCCATTCATCATTTTTGAAATAAATGATGTCTGAACGCAATTGTAGGAAAAACGGGAATTTAGGAAAAAAGGGTATGGGTATCGTATTATACAAATTAAACAAAAAATGTTAAGATAAAAATTTATTTATTTAAATCAATACTTTGTATTGCCCCCTCTTGCCCTAATTACAGCCTGCAGCCTGTTTCTCATAGACCTTATCAACTTTTTGACAGTTTCCTGAGGAATGCCGTCCCACTCCTCTAATAAAGCTGTCTTCAGCTCGTCCACGCTTGCAGGGACTGGATTCCTGGCCCGAACTCTTCTTTTGAGCTCGTCCCATAAGTGTTCGATGGGATTCAGGTCAGGACTGAGCGCAGGCCAGTCCATCGTGCGCAATTCCTTCTCTCTCAGAAACTGCCGACTGACTCGTGCCGTGTGGCAGCGGGCATTGTCGTGCATTAGCACGAAGTCTTCACCGACAAATTCTGCATAGGGCACAACATGACCGAGTAGAATGTCGGTGATGTACCGATCAGCTGTTAACCCGCCTCCTCGGCCGCCTCCAGGCACGAAAACAAGTGCGGTTTTTCCCTCTAGAGAAATACCAGCCCACATCATGCAGGAACCGCCGCCATATGCTACTGTTTCAGCGAAACAACATTGGGCAAATCGTTCCCCCGGACGCCGGTAGACCCGGCCTCTCCTGTCACTGCCATGCAGACACACTCTGCACTCATCAGTAAACAGGACCGACCGCCATTGCGCAATGCTCCAATCGAGATGCTCTCGAGCAAACTGAAGACGCGCTTGTCGGTGGCCTGCAGTCAATTTGGGGCCTGATGCAGGTCTTTTTGGTGTCAAGTTGGCTTCCTTCAAGCGTCTTCTCACTGTCCACTCGCTGACAGCCACTTGTCGTACACGTCTCAGTTCTTGCTGCACATCAACGCCCGTAAGGTGTCGATTGCGCAGCGAGGTTGAGACAATGAAGCGGTCGTCTCTCTCTGAAGTGCAGCGGTGGCGGCCCGTTCTTGGTCTTCGATTGAAGGCACCAGTCTCTTGGAACCGTCTGTATACTCGGGATACAGCAGACTGGCTCAAGTGGAGCTGGGCAGCGACTGCTCGCTGACTTAACCCTTGTTGCAGCAAGGCAACAACTTGAGCAGCTTCTTCTGGTGTGGTATCCATGGGTTTGCGAAAACAAGGAATACAATGCAACGAGATGTGTACCGGTCAACTTGCAACAAGCGACTGATAAGGTACACCGGATGTGGAAAGGTTTTATAGCGGGATCAGGTAGCGCAAGGCGTGGATTCCTAATGAGGTAATTAACACTGACGGGCAATTAAAATGCGTCATTAAATCTGCGCTTAGTTTTTTTTTATGGTATTGATCTTAATTGAAAGCCTAATTCTTCAGCTTTCGAATGACATATCACTTTTATATTTACCATTTATCGTTTTAGGAAAATCAATGTATATGTGCGCCGTGAAGGCTTGAGTCGATTTGGTTGCTCGCGAGTGTATTTGGTATTTGATATAATAAGGTAAGTAATGTATAAAATTCAACATAGGACATACCTTGTCTTTTAGTTTTTCAATTCGATTGGACTTTGAATCGGATAATAAACGGTAAACAATAACCAAGAAAGTTATAGGTAGCCCAAAATATGTACAAAAATTTATAAAAGCACCCATTGTTTTCGTTTCTGGACTTGATGTCATATTAAAATTACTCCAAAGTTATAAATTTATTTAAAATTACTATGCAATTTATTTTACCGTTTGAAATTTCAAGAGAAAGGCGAAAGCCCGGAAAAAAACAACAACTCAACAACACGGTCGTCGACTCGGCATTTTTTGAAGTTTTGTGACAATTTTGACATTGAACAAACCAAAGACAAACATAGAGGAAGTAATGCACTTTTCTTCATCAAGAGCTTGCGTCAGGTTGGTCTATGGTCACATGATGGTTTCTCCCCATCCCATGACGGACGCTCCTATTATATTCCTTATTCCGAAATGAAAAAGAGTTACTTGCAAGTCTTGAACGTCGTGGACACCTTTCCCTCCATGAGGGTGATGATGTTACACCCGAGTCCACGCTGTTCTATGTTCTTCATGCTCAATCGTGGCGTTTTCGCACTAGGCGGCGTCGCTGCTGGGGAAGCAAAAATATAGCTATATATCCTAGCTTTTTCAAGTTTTCCTCTTGCCGGCTCCTTTTCGGCAATGTGTCATCAACGTCATGTATTTATATCTGTTTTTGTTTCCAAGCGCCCAGCAGCGACGCTGCCGATGCTGGTAAAAAGGAAATACTCCTGATATGAAACTTTAGGAAAATAAGTATTTGATATTTTTATAGGGGCATCGGGCAGTGCCAGGGGCGTATTTACCCTAGGGCTAAAAGGGCTACAGCCCGGGGCGGCAGGCGGCAAAGGGCGGCCCAGGGGCGGCCGGCAGGCCGCCCTTGGACTTTAGGTTGAAGGATTAAAAAAGTCCAGAACAATATTTTAGGACGTAAACAAGCCTAGAACGGCCCTGAGCCATCTTTCCAAATGTTGATTTCATGTCTTAAGAAATATGAGAGCCGCCTTCGTTCTTTTCTGAACCGGTGGAATAGTCAAATTTTTTTTCCGCCTTGCTAGGTATTTTCTTGAAGTAAATCTAAAGTTCTAAACCTCGGCTTTTTTTGCCTAACTCAGTCGCCCTCGCCCGCCCTGCACAAGTTTATTTCTAAACGTTCTAAAATGCAGAGTGCTAAGCTACTTGTTCGTAGAAATTGCGGAGATGCCAGCTGGTAGAAGAAAGCCGTCGCAGAAGTTTGTTTCGGGAGCTGACTTTCTTCTTGGTGTTTTGGCAGTGGGTTTTGTACGTGAGGGATCTATCCAGGGTCACTCCGAAATATTTTGGTGACGAGCAGTGCTGGATTTTTTAAGTATGAAAGCCAACTTTATTATTTTTTAAACCGGTCGAGAAGTCTATTTTTTTTCCGCCTCTGTATTTTTTAAGGAAATCTAAAGAAAAAAATGCCTCACTCAGTCGCCAAAGTTTATTTCTAAACGTTCTAAAATATACTCGTCTATCCAGAAAAATCTTTTTTTTTTGTTCGGAAGATATTATTATCTATGCAAAGCAAATCTATCACCACAATGTTCTTATACATAATGTAGGTCGATGTGTACATAGAGAAAAGAACACTACGTTTTTTCCAGACTGTCTTTCGCCAGACTGGATGTGTAGGGTTCTACCTTTTTTGGCCTAAGATTTATTTGCCTAATCTCTTATTGCATAGTAACGTTTGGTCAAAGTCTCGTTTCGCCGAAAATCGTATGGCATAAGTCCCGTTTAGTAAAAACTTTTTTCGCATAATCTTGTTTAGCCTAATAATGGTATGGCCAAATCTTGAATTGCCTTATAATGCATAGGTTATACAAAGTAATAATATTCGTTTGGATTTGACGAAGCGTCTCCCTACATAGTTGGTTTGTATTGTTTCCGTTATGTGCGAACGCTCCGCTCCGCTTCGCTGCGCTCCGCTTTGCTTTTGATGAACATGTGCACCTAACACGCTCCTCCTCGCTTTGCTCGTCGTCGCACATATCTTTAGGTCTCGATCCCATGGGTTTTGTCATTTGTGGGGGGCTTTTGTAATAATTATAAATGATTTTCGGGATGTAAGAAAAAAATAACACAATTTGTACTTTTAATACATACTTGATATACGAGTATTATATTTTAATAATATTTAATATAAGGAGAAACAAGATTTTATATGTACCTATACGAACATAAATCTGAGCAAACGAGACTTAGGTGTTTCAAGATTGTGCCTAAAGAGTTTTAGACGAAACGAGCCTTATGCCACATAAGTCTTGGCAAAGTGATGATTAGACTAAAAAACTTTAGACCATACGTATTATGCGAAACTAGTTTTGGGAAATAAAGATTAGGCCAGATGAGGGGAACCCCGATGTGTAGGCCTCGGTATGAACTTGGACAAGACGAAAGTCATGTACAATGCGCACATCAAACCGGAGCCGGTCGCCGTTGGTGAGGCAACAATCAAAGTTGTGCAAGAATATGTCTACCTCGGGCAGACTATTCGGCTAGGCAGAAGCAACTTCGACAAGGAGGCTGCCAGGCGCATCCAACTGGGTTGGGCTGCATTCGGGAAACTTCGTCACATATTCTCCTCGGCTATTCCTCAGAGCCTGAAGACAAAAGTCTTCAACCAGTGCGTCCTGCCAGTGATGACGTATGGTGCAGAGACGTGGACACTGACGGTAGGACTGGTCCACCGATTTAAAGTCGCTCAGCGTGCTATTGAGAGAGCTATGCTTGGGGTTTCTCTGATGGATCGTATCAGAAATGAGGTTATCCGTCAGAGGACTAAGGTTACCGACATAGCTGTCAAAATATGCAAGCTGAAGTGGCAGTGGGCTGGTCATATCTGCCGAAGAACCGATAACCGTTGGGGTAGACGAGTTCTCGAGTGGAGACCACGAACAGGCAAACGCAGCATGGGACGCCCTCCTGCCCGCTGGACTGACGACCTTAGGTGGGTGGCGGGTAGTGGCTGGATGAGAAAGGCCGAGGACCGAGTGTTGTGGCGCTCCTTGGGAGAGGCCTATGTCCAGCAGTGGATGATTATTGGCTGATGATGAGGTACTATACACTGACTGCTCTTTTTGTTTTCTTTCATTTCTTGATGGGGCGGAAAACTACAGGAGCCCGGGGCGCGCAATCTTTAAATACGCCCCTGGGCAGTGCATACCTGTGCCTGTGGTGCATACTGGCGGCTCAGAATAATAACTTTCATACGCTTGGGTGTAGTGTAGCGCAAGCTTCGAATATCCATTAAAAAAAATGCGTCCTACCGGCACGTTGGCAACACCGATTTACAATCCTCGATTTTCATAAATGTTGGAATTATGTTTGATTTGGCTAGAAATTAATTATATTTTTGCTAACAGAATGTCTCAGTGAGTATAGGATTTATATCAAAAACAATATAGCTCCAATTCTTTTCAGTGTTCTTGTGTTTTCTAACTGGGAGTGTCGAGATGCGCTGACCTTCGTTTTGATGCACAACGCACAACAAAGCATCAAATTGACGGCTGCCCCATTTTCACAACAATCTTTCCACTCGTTGTTTAGTTATTTGTTTGAGATTTATAATTGTGCATTACTAACGGATGCTGTGGAAACATTATAAGATGCCTGTAAAACTTGTAAAGTCGTGGAAAGTAAAGCATTTGTGTCAGCAGATATGCTGTCAATTTGGAATGGTTTGTGTTACATTACAGCAGTGACTTTCTTTTCCTTTTCTAGGAGAGTGTGTATTCATCAGTTAAAATAATACAGACGACATAATAATATCCAATATGAATGAGAGAGACATACCCAGTGTGCCGATCACTACACTGGCAGGAGTAGCCAGTCTGACTGACCGTAAGTACATAATAATATACATAATACTGCTTCCTTATAACTTTGGCGGAATTTCGTTACATATCATGGCACTTGGTGTTTTGTGGTTTTGCAATTGTGTTATAGCCACTAACAGTTTGTTCCACTCAACAGTTCAGATAAATTTGTTTAAATAAGTGTCCTGTTACTATGAAATGCACCTGTAAAGTCTGCTGTGCTCTCTTAATTTCAGCACCAACCTAAGATTGATGTTGAATGCATAGGGTGGCCTGGTCTAATACTAATGTACTTGCTTGTGAGTTGTGCGGAGTTGTACTTCTGAAGAATTACCCCACTTTCTGTCAGCGCTATAGTATAATGTATTTTTGTGATTGTGGTTATATTTGTATGCTGTTGGTGTGCCTTAAATTAACCCTCCTCTTACTATTGGTCATTAAAGATCCAATTGAAGCCTTTGGGTGTCCTACAGCATCAGAATAAAGGTAGAGACCAACTGAGTCTATGTACGCAACCATGGGAAAGATGTTGTGCACACTTATCCCATATTTAGACATACTTTGACATTGGATGCTGTATGTTTACCGCTGCATCGAATGGGTGTCTGACACCCTGCAAACATAAGATCTAGAAAGAAAGAAGTCATATGTTTGATATGCCATTCTGGGGCAACAAATTGCATGTTGCATGGGATACCTGTGATAGACTGATAGTGTTGTGTGTGGCAAGTGTGTTTCTGTTTCATCTAATACATTGTTCTAATACATGTGTTTCTATTTCATACAAATTTCCTTGTTTAGACATTATTATGCTTGGGCCCAGTATGTCTCTACCTTAATAGTTTTCATGAAAAATACAGAGCAGAGCTGCACTCTCTGTGGGGGTGTAACTGCAACTAGCTCTCTCGAGTGGAACCTTTGTGCATATCCCCAAGGTCTAAATTGCCTTCCCAAGCTTGGTCCACTTCCCACCATGCTGGTCCACTGCGGGCTAGTGGGTTCACATTTCATATATGTAGATGTGCTAAATCTAGATATGCAGGCTTTCTCACAATGTTTTCCTTCACCGTAAGAGTGATGGTATACATTGTATTTGAAGATATTGGTACTGTCAGGTGCAAAGAAACCTGACCCCCCTCTCATACTAACAATGCTTCTGAGGGGGGTCAGGTTTATCTGCCCCTTACTGCTGTACATGTCAACGCCGGGATTCAAACCCGCATCTCTGGTGTGAGGACCGGGCACTTTACCCTACTAAGCTACCACGGCTCCAAGACCTAACGCATATAATGCAATGCTAATTTGTGTAGACTAATATCTAACCACCAAGCACATAATAGACCCAGTACCATTGACACAGTCAGATTTGTTCTTGGTTTCAGAATATGAAATATCAAACTGTTTGTTTTAAGTTCAATGTTACTAGTTTGGTAAGCTTAGACAAATGTGCAACAGTATTAAAAACTCTAAGATTAAAGCATATCAAAGGCAGAAGAAGCATGCTAGGTGCATATGTATGTCAAATACAAAGCTGAGCAGTACTTAACCATTTTATAATGAAGCTGTTATGGGACTAACAATTATGTATGTATAAGTACATTTTAGGTCAAATTAGCTTCATGGAAAATATATTTATGGCAGGAATAAGTAAGTACTTACCATAGGTGTATTAACATAAAATATGCAGATACAAATCTTGCAATCTGGTGTTGGATAGATGGGTCAATAGTAGTCCATATGCCATCATACCTATTTTGTTTGTATACTACTTGTTGGCATTTTATTATATTTCTTTACTCCAGTATTGTTCATTACCAAATTGAATGCAAAAACTCTGAGGAATCTATAAGGCTCTCAACTTAAATAGGCTGAGGAACACTTATAAATTCAGTATTAGTCTAAGTGCCTAATGGAAGTAACTTATTGAAATAAATTTTAAGTACTGTCTGGCAGCCTCCTCTGTATTTTCTACCAGGTTCTGGGAGCAAAAGTGAGGGAAATACTAGAAATATAAAATCATATATTATGTATAACTTAGACATTTAAGGGCATAAAGAAAAAGGTTCCATTTGCGAGTGGATCCAGTTGCACTACTAACCCCATAATGGTACTTTTACAATAATTAAGATCTTACAAACAAAGCAACCAATGTTATTCTCCGTCTTTCACAGTTTTACCAGTGCTACCACTTCCCACCCCGCTCCCCTCCACCTTGAACAACAAGTCGCAGCTGTTCCACCCGCGCGTGGCCGAGGAGGCGGCCATCTTGCTCGCCACGCAGGATGAGAACCTGGTGACGCTGCTGCTGCAGTCCTTGATGCAGACCTCTGTGGAGCACATGTGAGTATTTACATAGGTGAATTTTCGGCTTGTGGCTAGTTGTTTTACAAGTTGTCTCATTGGGTTATCACCTTTTTGCGTCTCTCACTGCGAGTTTTGCGCTTGCGACCTTAGAGTGCGGCTTTAGTGACTCTCTCTCTCTATGAAAATATTTCATAAGGCTCTTTCATTGCATGTTTAGGTCATTACTATAAATCAATCAGAAGATATAATTTGTATAAATGTAAACAATGCTCTTATGATAAACAATAATGGAACACAAACTTCCACTTTCAGAGACCTCAAAGACGAATCTATAACCAGCGCAGTAAGCCCGGCCCCGCAGCAAGCCACACCGGAACTACTTAAAGCAATCCTCAGTGTGAACCCAAACGTTTTCGATCAGACACAGAGAAATCACTGGGGCAACCATGTGAATGCTGCAAAATTTAACGGGCTGTCTCCTTCCGGGTCTTATAACTATGCGTCGCACCAGTCGAGCCCGGCGTCGGTGGGCACGGTGCACTCAGGCGTGCCGGGGCAGCTGGCCCAATCCTCTCCTCATGTGAACATGGGGTCCCCGCCCTCGCAGGCGCGCCCCGGCCACCAGCTCAACGTCGCCGCTCAGAACAACGTCTCCCCGCTCTGGAACAGCGCCAACTCCTCCACCTACACCAGCCCAGTTTCACACAGTACTGCCAACTCTCAGAACGGTGGTTTTTATAACAGCTTAGCGCAGGACAGTAACAGTAATTTCGGAACGAGTCTGAGTGAAGACAAGGACCCGCTGTCGATGTCGCCCGGCAACTCGGGGGACACGCAGAGGCTAACCATGCAGACGCAAGAAAAAGTATTTGAACAAGGTAATAGCCAATTTTCACTCATAACTTATATGGGTTGCGAAATTCTGTTCTCTATCCATCTTGTTTTATCCCAGTTGCGCCACATCACAATGTCAGATCCCACATACATGTAGCCAGAAGTAAGTTACATGCGCAACGTGCGCAAAATTTTGGCTTTCTTTCTATCTTGTTTTATCCCAATGCGCCATACCACTATACTTATCAACCCCTTATACCCCAAAAGAAACCTTAAAAACAAACAATTTCATTCACCAATATTGCAGACGGCAACGTGATGACGGGCCAGTCGCCGGCGCAGGCGAGCGTGGCGCCGTCGCCGCTGCGGCTGGAGCCCTCGGTGCCGCAGCCGTCGATGGGCGCGCCGTACGCCCCGCCCGCGCCCGCCCCTGCCCCCGCCCCCGCCCCCGCCACGCCCGGCAAGGATGCCAAGACTAATGCCATGGAGAACAGGTTTCCTGTCGTCAGGCTTGGGCGGTTATCGGTGAGTTTGAAGTTTGCCGCTGTTTGTATGTACTATACTTTTATTTAATAAGTACTTTATTGCACAAATATAACACGAGTAGATGAAAATAGCAGGATATTTGCTGATAAAAAGGCTAATATGTTAGCTGTTGCTTGTGTGACATTTTGGAAATATTGTGATCTTTGAAGCATTCTAGCATGCTATTGGCGGAAGAAAAGGCAAACGAACGTTTAGAGTTCACTTTTCATTGGCATTTACCCCAGTAAATAGTACAGTTGCTTTTACCCGCGAGCTTACCTTTTATCTTAACATCTATTAATAGAATACTTAAGATTATCAAACCGATTCTAAACTCCCATTTAAAATTACAGGAAGGCCTACTGAAAAAGCACGAGTTCCCTTCGGAGCGGTCCCGCAAGAACAGTTCCCTCGAGTCGGATGACGACGCGCCGCTGGCCAAGAGCAAGGCCAGCAAGCCCGCGCCCGACAAGGAGCGGGAGGCCATCGACATAGCTCGGGAGAAGAACTGGGAGGCCGTCAAGAGGAAACATGAGGAGGCCAATAAGAAGGAGGAGGCTGAGACTGCTATAGGTAACTATTGCGGTAGTCATCAGCACATGCGGTCTTTTTTTTTTGTTTGACTTATGGAAGACTGATAAAAACAAATGAATGAACATGATTCAAGTGAAATATATGTGTTGTGCTATGTTTGAGCTTCAAAACACTCCGTTTACATCCTTCCACATCCAGTTACTACCTCCTATTTGTCTATTGCAGCCTGAGTACCAGCGATGTCTCTTCCTACTGGACAGTCTCAGTATCTTTTTGGATGACTTTATTTTTCATCTAAGCTCTATCCTTTCATTTCTCATTGGGGGGTTTCACCTTTGATTCCATTATGTTCACCCAAGTATCAACCAGCTCTAACCCCTCCATGTCCCCCCTCCAGTGAAGCCGAAGCTGCGCAAGGTGGAGCGGCGGCTGGTGCCGGTGATCGAGATGCTGTCGGTGGACGAGCTGATGGAGACTAACACGTACCAGCGCTTCAACAAGCTCATCGAGGCCGTGTTCGACGCCATCGACGACGACGTCATCATCACGGACGAGATGGGTGAGTTAGACAATATAATCACTGTACAGACGAGTTGGTTCGACGCTAATATCATTACTGTTATTATTACTATTATCATTATTATTACTGAGATAAGTACTCAATACTGATAAGATGTGTCAGATGTCTGAGTGAGAAAGTTTAATTGGTTTGATTGTGAGGTAACTTCTTAATTCTGAAATTACCTATCAAAATATACTTGATATATATACTCCACAGTCCACACTACAAAATTGTGTATTTCCAAGTATTTCTATTATACACCTTATAATACAACTTGGCTCTTCGGTAATTTTTGCCATCCTTGAATGTACTAAAAATAGATGCTGAATTATATAAAATAATGCTCCAATTTGCAATACAACTTAAGGTCATGTTTATAATTTTTATGTTCAAATTATAATACTGTTGAAAAGATTGCCTATTCACACCCACCTTCTACCCCACCAGAAGCGACAGACATCCCCGAGGAGCTGCTCCTCCCGCGGTACCAACTACAAGAGCTGTGCGCTGAAGCGGCCAAGCTGAAGACGCTGGGCGCCATGGAGGCCATCCCCGCCGACCGGCTGGTGCGGCTGCTCAATATACTGGAGAAGAATATCAGGGCTGCTGAGAAGATGTCGTTGCTGGGGGATCCGGTGAGTGACGGCAGTTGTTTTGGTAATAGTGGAGGGACGAATTTGGGTACAGTATAAGGCAGAGATATCTGACCCCTCTCAGAAGCGTTGTTACTATGAGAGGGGGGTCAGGTTTCTCTGCACATGACCATACTTTGTACTACTGAATAATATCACTGGGTGCCAGTGAAATTTCGTTGTATGTATGTGCAATCTACAGACATAGGGGCTTTAGTTTATGTTTATGCTCTCTCTATAACACTAGAAGCAAGTCTGACCTGGACTTTTCTATGTGTAAAAGTTACATAATTTTTCTGTGTTCTCGAGCAGCTGGAGTTAATATCGCTAGAGAGCTGCTGCTGCAAGGGTCGAGTGTGTCAGAGAAAAGAGCAGAACAGTTGCCTAAAGGAGTAATATTTCAACATAACTATTGCGATCACGGCGTGTCGGTGACAAGCTGCGTGGAGCCTAGCGTTTGTCACTGACTTGTCAGTTTAACTACTGTAGACTCTAGTACTCCCGTCTCCATAAATGCATTTCACTCCACAGGAGGACAGCGAAGAGATGCGTCAGATCTGGGTAGAATCAGCCCTGGAACGGGTCATGTGTGCCTCCGACGCCTGCCTCACCGCGCTCTACGTGATGACGTCACCCAACATGCCCAAGCGAATCTTTCTGGAAGACGTCAT
Organism: Plutella xylostella; assembly: GCF_932276165.1. Taxonomy (NCBI): domain Eukaryota; kingdom Metazoa; phylum Arthropoda; class Insecta; order Lepidoptera; family Plutellidae; genus Plutella; species Plutella xylostella. The sequence continues at coordinate 11,640,734 of NC_063990.1, forward strand.
CGACCGAATAGTCATGTTCATCAAGTTCCAGCTGAACAATACCATATACTGCGTGTATGACCCGGTGTACAGCATTCAGACCACGTCCAAGAAGAAAGGTGAGTTGTGAATGCGTAATTTGTTTGGCCTGTTTGTGTCGGCTTGGAATAGATTTGTGTGCAGTGTGTCACGATTTTTACGGTTATTTGAGTGTTAAGCAATATAAAGTGTGTTCGGAATATAAAGAGGTCTAAAGCTAACTACAGAAAGGTTACATTTTAAAATAAATATTGAAATTAGTGCAAATCATAAGCCTTATGATTAATGAATTAAAATTACCCTCTACCTACTAAGACCTCTGTCCTGCTCATCTAACAACTTCTAGTTTTGTTTCTATATTTATTTCCCCATAATTTCTGGTTTACATACACAGGTTATACAAATATTTTAATTCACATGTTATTATTAAATACAAACATGCTAATATCAGTAGCTATACAAACACACAACTTATCCCACCGTTTCTCCCTTAGTCGACGGTCGCAAGCGGCGCGGCGGCGCCACGGCCTCCGGCCCCCGGCGCGGCGCGCACAGCTCGCGCGGCGTGCGCGAGTTATACACGCATGCGCACGAGAGCGTCGCACTACTCGCCGAGCTGTTCGGCGCGCACCATCTGACTGATACGACGGTGTTACATGCCTCTACGGTCGGAGTGTCGCCGTTCTTTGTAGAGAACGTTAGTGAGTTGCAGTTGGCGGCGTTGAAGCTTGTTACTACGGTTAGTAATGCCAAAACTCTTTTTTTATCCAACTACGGCGAAGCGAAAACGAGGGTTATGTTTTTGACCGGTATGTATGTATGTATGTATGTTTTATGTCTTTTTCTATGCCGTGTTATCCGTTATCTGAAAGTGATCTTGTCGTTTACATACACAAGCGGTTTTAGGGTGTCGATGCTACAGCCTAAGTATAGTTTATCACCCGGGTGAAAGGATTAGGTAATCTTATTAGTTACACGCTGTACACGAGAGCGTCGCGCTGCTCGCTGAGCTGTTCGGCGCGCACCATCTGACGGATACCACCGTGTTACATGCCTCTACGGTCGGAGTGTCGCCGTTCTTTGTAGAGAACGTTAGTGAGTTGCAGTTGGCAGCGTTGAAGCTTGTTACTACGGTGAGTGAAGATGCAAAATAACCTATTTTTATGTCTTTCTATGCCGTGTTATCAGTTATCTAAACAGGAGTTTTTAGGGTGTCGATGCTACAGCCTAAGTATAGTTTATCGCCCGGGTGAAAGGATTAGCTAGTCTAGTCTAGTTACACGCTGTACACGAGAGCGTCGCGCTGCTCGCAGAGCTGTTCGGCGCGCACCATCTGACAGATACGACGGTGTTACACGCGAGCACCGTCGGAGTGTCGCCGTTCTTTGTAGAGAATGTTAGCGAGCTCCAGTTGGCGGCGTTGAAGCTTGTTACTACGGTGAGTAAAGATGTCAAAATTCGTATTTTATATGTCTTACTATGCCGTGTTATTCGTTATCTGAAAGTGGTCTCCTTGTCATTTACATAACCAAGCGGTTTTAGGGTGTCGATGCTACAACCTAAGTATAGTTTATCCCCTGGGTGAAAGGATTAGGTAGTCTGATTAGTTACACGCATGAGAGAGCGTGGCACTACTCGCCGAGCTGTTCGGCGCGCACCATCTGACGGATACCACCGTGTTGCACGCGAGCACGGTCGGAGTGTCGCCGTTCTTTGTGGAGAACGTTAGTGAGTTGCAGTTGGCGGCGTTGAAGCTTGTTACTACGGTTAGTAAATGTGCTGTCAAGGATGAACAACGTACGTAGCTTGGCAATAAATAGTAGAAATTAATAGGGGCACCGCTTTTCTTAATATATGGCCACCTAAGTAGCTTTCCCATAGGTGTAATAAAGACGGCCAGCCCAAAAAAAAATATTTCCCTTCCTAAATGTATTGCCAGACTGTACTTTTTAGCTTTGAATTTTTCACTTATTTAACCTCAACGACCTATTCTCCAGGTATTCCAAAAGTACGAGCAGCACCGTCGGCTCCTCCTCGAGGACATCTTGGCCTCCATCGCGCGCATCCCCTCGTCCAAGCACAACCTGCGCTCGTTCCAGCTGAACTCAGAGCAGCACATCCAGATGCTGACGGCGCTGGTGCTGCAGCTCGTGCAGTGTGTGGTCCATCTCCCAGAGCAGCTGGGGAAGGAGGACGGGGATAGTAAGAAGGTGGGTACTTGTGTTTCATGAACCAGTCGAGGTGGTCGTTTAAACGATTAGCTATAAAAACAGAGCTTTTTAAAAATAGCAGAATAGCTTGTTTTGAAGTAATAGCATTTTTCGTTATGTTGAAAAAGCATTATATTATGCACGATTATTTTATTAGGCATAACGTTTAAAATCGTTATACAATTTAAGCCGTTATTTCCATCTCTTCAACCAGTATTGGTCCATTGCTGGAAATAGGCGTGTCTAAAGACTTATCCTCATGTAGCCACTACCGGCTAAGGCAAGTTAGAAGGCGTCCCACCGATCCACTACCACCTCTGCTGGCACATTTTAAGAACTGTGTCGGTTACTTCAGAATTCCATTACGAATTAATTAAAAAAACCTGAGCATTGGTCTTTACAGTCCATTGAGCGACTTTAAATCGGTGGATCAGCCCCCTGTATCTACAGAACGAAGTTACGAACGAATCTACGGGTTCTCTAATCCCACTTCATATTTCACAGCACGTGGACAAAGACCTGCTGATAATCTCCAAGTACGAAGCCGCCATCAGCGTGGGCGGCACGTTCCTCACGTCATTCCTCAACAAGTGCCGCTCTCGTAATGAAGACGTGGATTTTCGGCCGCTGTTCGAGAACTTCGTGCATGACCTGTTGACGACTGTGAACAAGCCGGAGTGGCCCGCTACGGAGCTGCTGCTGAGTTTATTGGGGACTATGCTGGTTAGTGATGGTTCTTTATTTATGATCGTATCGTCCAATATTTTCAAGGTTTTTAAAACTGCCATAACACTTTGGAATCGACCTAAATCGTTTAACCGCTACCAGATTTTACTGTATTTAGCTTTTTCCTACGAAACTCACTTCGCTAAGAAGGAAGGTGTTTCGAAAGTTGTTGCAATGATATCAATACTACCTCTGTGCAAAAGAGGGTCAAATTTATCTCTGTGCCAAAATAACGTCAAATCCACCTCCATGCATAAATTCCTCTCTATCTATTTACCTAGAATCTAACCCTAACCTTCAACCCTCAGGTGAAATACATGTCGGACAAGTCCATGGAGATGTCCGTCCGGGTGGCCTCCCTAGAATACCTGGGGCTGGTGGCGGCGCGGCTGCGGCGCGACGGGGTGCGGTCGCGCGCCTCGCTCGCCTCCATGCACGGCGTGGTGCGCGACATCCGCGCCGAGGAGCTCAAGGACCAGGCCATGCAGGTGAGTGTAATTATAAATAGTAAATATGTGGGGATATCTCACACACTACCTTGCATCCTCGAGCAAAGCAGAGCCGGACAGCCGATGTATTTACACAGATACATAGATAGATACATGCTGAAATCCAAGATACAAATATCTGCCATGGTCGGGGATCGAACCTTTGACCTTCGGCATAGCTTCACAGTCACTAATCACTACATCAATCAGCCGTCAAGGTTGAGTGGGACTAGGTGGCCACCTACCACCCACCCGTTGATTCCTCGCTGCCATCATTTTAAGGCTACAAATAACCTTTTTCAGATTTATATTTCCATGTATCAAATATTATTTTCTCGCTCCCCAGGGCGGCACGTCCGGTCTGGACGAGGACGAGGAGCGCACGGAGTTCCTGCAGCGAGTCCTGCTCGACTACCTCGCCGTCAACGGACAGAAGGACCAGGCCTGGAACTGCGCCCGCCACTTCTACATCACGCAGTGGTACCGCGACATGGTCGTCACGCCCAAAACCTCCTCACCCACCAAAAAGACTAAAAACAAATCGAAAAAGAAGTATAAAGGAGAAACCAGTGAAGAGGACACAGAGGACGATGATAGCGATGATGATATTAAAGAGAAGAAGCTGACGAGTGCGATAGTGTCTGCGGAGAAGTTCAAGACGATAGAACGGCGGAAAGCGTTCTTTCTGGAGAAGATCCGGCCGTTCCGCTACCAGGGCGGTACGCAGGTGCAAGTCATGCAGTCCTACATAGACTACAGCGGGGCCGAGCTGATATCGCAGTATTTAGGGTCGAAGAGGTCTTTCTCGCAGAGCTTCGACAAGTATTTGAGAAAGGTGAGTTTTGATTCATTTTTCTTATTACATGTACATATAAATTATACATTTGTCACATTTCTGTATTCAATCGTAAATATTTCTAGCAAATAACGTAAAACGGGGTAAATAGTAACTGGAATCTTGTTAATAAGAACTACACTTGTTTTCTTTCCCATCAAAGTCATAATCGTCAATATGATTCGCTTCTGGTTACAGACCCTAAGGATCTTTACAACTATCATAAGCTTTCCTCATGCCCCCAACACCAGTCACATAAACCTTCAACTTCCAGATCCTAGTAATCCTGTGCGAGAACACGATCGCCATCCGTACGAAAGCCATGAAGTGCCTCGCGATGATAGTGGAAGCGGACCCCTCAGTACTGGCCAGGCCTGACATGAAGATAGGAGTGAACCGCTCGTTCCTGGACCAGTCCACGGCTGTGCGCGAGGCCGCCGTCGACCTGGTCGGCAAATTCGTGCTCAGTCGCCCCGAGTTGATAGATAAATATTATGAGATGCTGTCTAATAGGATATTGGTGAGTGTTTGCGGTTTTCTGTTCGTAATAGGTGTCTTAGCGGTTGTTTTAGTGCCAGAATTTAATTCAAGCTTTAGTAGGTATTTCTGATTGCTTGTGCTCGATTTCTCTCAGCTTTTATCTAAATAATTTGAGCTTTGAATTACCATGACCCCACCGAGCTCTTCTTCAAGCACTGCGAAATTTCATATAATGTGCGAATTTGACGTCACTATACGATTTCTAATCCCATGAAATGTGCGATGTTTTATCAATTCACCGTAGCTAAAACACATCAAAAACCTGCACAATCATTCAACCCGCCATTCCATTCCAGGACACCGGAGTCTCAGTCCGAAAACGAGTGATCAAAATCCTAAAAGACATCTGCATAGAATGCCCAGAATTCCCCAAGATCCCCGAGATCTGTGTCAAAATGATCCGACGAGTGAACGACGAAGAAGGCATTCGGAAACTAGTGATGGAGGTGTTCCAGAACATGTGGTTCACGCCGTGCCCCGCCGCGCCGCGCGCCGCGCTGTCGGCCGACATGACGGCGGCGGCGGCGGATCCACTAACCCGGAAAGTGCTCAATATCACGGACGTGGTGATATCGTCCCGGGATATGGGCTTGGAGTGGTTTCAGCAGCTGCTCAATAGTGTAAGTGGATTCTTTATTTCATTATCAAGTGCATAATAGACCAATGCAGAACAACACAGGCCTTTCCCAAGAAACGCCAGAACACTGCGTCCTTAGACATTGTGGTTAAATTAATACTGTTAAATATAGTGGGGCAATATTTGAGTTTGTTGAAAGTCCACCACACATACATAACTAAATTTACAGAGTGATTCCGAACTTGACACCTACGTGATTCCTTATGCGTTTTCATGCTTTTCAATCATTATATTCACAACCTAGATATTTTATATACTCACAATAGTACTCTCTTCCAGTTATTTAAACCGAAAGAGGACAAAGATGACTCGACGAAGATAATAACGGCGCCGCCCAAGTCGCTGCTGCTGGCGTGCCAGCAGATCGTGGACTGCCTCATCGAGAACCTGTTGCAGTTAGAAGAGACCAGCGCGGAAGGTAACTACTGTTGTTATGCATATTATCATGTAGGCTCACTTCAGCTAAAACACATACAATAAGCACCAAAGAGCACACGATAGAACTTCGCAGTCTACATTGACCAAACACGAGCAGGAGAGTTTAGTCATCATCTATTCTCTGTGGGGGTGTAAGTACCTGCACCTGGCTCTCTCGAGTGGAACCTTTGTGCATATCCCCAAGGTCTAAACTGCCTTCCTAAGCTTGGACCATTTCCCACCACGCTGGTCCACTGCGGGTTGGTGGGTTCACATATCTAGATGTGCTAGATCTAGATATGCAGGTTTCCTCACGATGTTTTCCTTCACCGTAAGAGCGATGGTATACATTGTACTTAAGTTAAAAGAACTCATTGGTACATGTCAGCGCCGGGATTCGAACCCGCATCTCTTGATTGAGAAGCGGGCGTTCACCCGACTGAGCTACCACCGCTCGCTTAGTCATCATCATCCTAACTAATATTATAAATGCGAAAGTAACTGTGTCTGTCTGTCTGTCTGTCTGTCTGTCTGTCTGTTACTCTTTCACGCCAAAACTACTGAACGGATTTGAATGAAAATTGGTATACATACGGTCTAGACCCTGGGAAAGAACATAGGCTACCTTTTATCCCGGAATTCCCACGGGAAAACTTTTTAAGGCGAAGCGAAGCGCGCGGGAACAGCTAGTTATATTATAAATTTATTTTTATAATATTGTAATAATCTGGATACATTTTGGTTTAGATGTGGCATTTGGAGGGACATAGATAGTTCCAACTCTTGTATGTCGTGAATTTGAAATCCCCACTAAATAACTTGACAATTTCGTAGCAATAATTGTTACAATAAATAAAATACTATATGATTTGTTTCCAGGCTCCGGCTCGTCGCAACGCATTTTGGCGTGTCTGTCCACGCTGCATTTATTCGCTAAAATTAGGCCCCAATTGTTAGTTAATCACGCGTTGACGTTGCAGCCCTACCTCAGTTTAAAATGTCAGGTGAGTGCCGATTACTAGAATTTTCAAACCGAAGCCTGTTTTTTAAGACATATACGACTCGATAGCAAACTCTATCTAGTCACTAATAAACATACTTGGTTGGAATTCTACAAAATGAAATAAAATACCTTAAGTATAAAGTTTACCATCAATAACCCCTCCACTTACCATTCCAGAGTCAATACGAGCAGCAAATCATGTCGACCGTCGCCACAACTCTAGAACTAGTTGTCCCTCTAATGGAGCACCCCAGTGAAGTCTTCCTAGCTCAGTTAGAAGAAGACGCGGTGAAGCTGATACTGCAGCGAGGGCAGCTGGTGATAGCCTCGTGCATCGCGCTTCTAGCCGCTATTGTTAATAATCTAACGAAGAATTATAAGCTGATACGTGACGTGTTCAATAAGTATCATGGTGAGTACAAGTGCTTGTGTTTTTCTAGTTATAGTGACTTGTTTATTTCTCTGTGTAAAATTCCCTTAAGGGCCCGTACAGGGTGACGTGCCGCGCCAATTTTGGGTTTTCAATGCTCTTCACACAGCACACGCAGTGACACGCACACATGTAAGTTTGCACAGTGGGTCGATAAACTTTTACTCGCCAACTTTATTGACAATTATGTTCAAGTACATTTTGGGTGATTTTAGGGTAAGTAAGTATAATTCTTACTTACACTGGTAGGCACCAGGAAAGAGTAGAAATTAATAGGGGTGCCACTTTACTCTATACTCGGAACCCGATTAGCTTTCTCAAACAAATGTGGTATTTACTTGTAGAAAGTATTAAAGTGTAGATAATAAGTTTCGGGCATCCTCCAGCCAACTGAACCCCGACGACAAAGCAAAGTAAATACATAGTGTCGCAAAAGGGCTATACTAAGCCAAAAGGGGATGACTCAAGGAGTCATTCTGGACAACTTTTGTTCTACGAGATTTGCAAATTCGCGAAAAAAAATATTGGTTTTCCATGGTAAAAAGACACAGTCATGTCCAACAAAGTTTCTATTTTGATGTATGAGGTATTGTTAGAAGCGTATTGATGGCGCGATGGTTATAGGCTATGTGACGTTCCATTAAAATGTACATAGCGCCCTCTAGAGGACATAACGTGATGATCGAAAAAATAATAATTCAACTTTGCCGTGTAAGGTATCAAATGAAAGGGCTTGATTTTCACATTACAAAAATATGCATATTGAAGGTATTTAAATAACAACACCAAAATTATTGAAATAAAAAATGATCATGAACTACTGACGTAAAATTTCATAAAATAAAAACAACTAAAAAGTTACAAATAAAAAAATACAATTATAAACAAACGAAAAACCCGACTGTACGCTAAAAACATGAAAACAAGTCCCAATGTTAATGGAAAGTATCGCAGGCGGGGAACAACTTGACCGCCACTCAAGGCCCTTTTCTAAGTAACATTCAGCTAAATGGTGAACCCTCTGCTGGTCCCCGCCTACGATACTTTCCATTAACATTGGGACTTGTCAAGAAAACTCAACAGGGGTTTCCATACTAAAGTGAACAGGACTGAAAACCATCACACTTTTTACCTTTAAATTGCGCTAATTTTGTTAGTTTTTCTGTTGAATTTTGTCCACCTTTTCTGATTGTTTTGGCCATATCTTGGTGATACCTAAATCGATTTGATATTGAAATATCTCATTTGAAAGCTTATAAGTTGACAATGTTTTTAAGCTGAAGTGCACAAAAAATTGTTGTATGAAATTCTTTTTTAATTTAACTTATTTCTTTTTAGGTTTTGAATATTTTTAAAAAATGTTTATCTATTTTGAGGTATTGTGTCTAATTTAAGTCAAATAATGCACATTTGATTATTTTAATAAGTTTATTAAGATGTTACTAATTCAAAACAAACAAAAAAAGTATTGAAATATGGCTAGTTTTTTTATTTTCGGTTTTAAACATGAAATTTTAGCAAAAATTCAAAAAATCTTTAAATATTAACCCCCTTATTCATAGAAAAGTTACAATACGTTTTAACTAATAAACTGTTTTGTCCCTCTCTGTCAAAGAACAAATTGTTCTTTGTTGGAGAGGGACAAAACAGTTTATTAGTTAAAACGTTTTGTAACTTCTCTATGAATAAGGGGGTAAATATCTTAGAAATGGTTAAGTTTCGGATAATGCATTATAGGGTATAATCGACTGGAAATGCCTTCCTCTATCACCTCCTGATAGGATCAGGTCTACTTACCAATAACCCTGTATACCGCTTTTTCAATACCTTTAAGTACATTTTTTGGTAGCAGCATAATATTTTTACTTAATTTTAGGGTTTCGAACGTCAATAGAAAAAAAGCAACCGTTATAGGATCTCTTTGTTGTCCGTCTGTCTGACTGACTGTCTGGCACCGCCCTTTTTCTCAGAAACGGGTAAAAAGATATCAAGCTGATATTTTGCATAGATGGGGAGTACCCCAAAAAAAATATTATGGTACTCCCTGTCCCACACAAGTAAATTGGGGCTTATATTTTTTCCAGTTATTTTGATGTGTATCCTTTTTTTTCTTTGTTGTTTTGTATAAGTATGTGTTTCTTTTCTTTAAATCTGTATTTTTTTTGTTGTTGCTGTCTATGTGTCGAATAAATGTATCTTTATCTTCAAATCACGCCATCTATCGTTTGTTTTTTTTGTGGCTACTGTCTATAGAAGAAATTCCGTCATTGACAATTTTACGTTACGAATTTATTTTTATTTATTTTATTTTTATTTTTACATTTTCGTGGAGAACCAACAGCATTTTGTTAATAAATAATTATTACTTATGAACACATAACAACTTGATGCCATTAACAGAATGAACTTAGTAAACCCAGTAAACCTAACACATCCAGAGGAAAAATAAAATCTCTTTCTCTCTCTCTGAAAAACATACTTAATAGCCCAAACTCGATGCTTTTAGCTATTAACATCTTTGAAATAAAATTGAGCCACCACCGTGTTACTGCCCTCATCAGATCCTCACGAGACCATACCTCAACCAGCACCAAGAGACTGTATTTTTGATCCCTAACCTAATGTTCGTGCGTATTGTCATCACTTAGATCCATTCGCTATATTCCTGCTCCTCATCAGACCTTTACGAGACTGTAATGTCACGAGAATATTGCACACTATCTAATTTAATTTAATGTATTGAATATACTGGAAGAACTATGCTTCCTCAATTTCAAATCAAATTATGTTGGTGTCATAAAAGTTGAAAAAGTGCAATGACAACCAATGTGCAGTGATTTTGTATCTGTACACGATAAGATCGCGAGCTGTCAGTGCTGCCTAAACCGACGTGACCCTTCTTTGGAGGCCAGCGGCCAACTGAGTCAAACGTCACTTGTGTTTATGATTTTATAACACAGAAAGCCGCCATAGATATTTGTATGAAGATTTGAGGGAAAAAAATTGCTCAAGTTTGGGATTAATTTACACAAAATAAGTGTGTGTTTATTAAAAAACAAGGTATTTAGCGCCTAGTCCAAGCCTTTAACTTTATAATATGATAAAAATCATATGAAAATTCTTAATAATTACGACAAAGTTGTTACAATACGGGAGTGTGATTTTCTGGTTTTTCGTCATATTCTGAATTTTATTTACAGTTATCCATAATCATTTACTTGAATTCGAATCATTCAGCACCTAGCTAGACTCTTCGGCTACCTGTGTGTTTTTTTTCAAGGTTGTAGAGCATCGTTTACTACATAATTCTATGACAATGCCAACCCTCGATTCCCCCTTGCAGACCCTTAACGGTGTCTTAGGACTTGAACATAAAACTGTATTGAACTGGCGTAAAAGAGCGTGATGTCACGTGTGTTACTCGATCGTCACATCAGCGTAAGAGGAAATTCATCCATAATCTTGGTTTATGTCCTTCATAGGGAAGCCCGACTAATGTATTGTGATTCGTTGCGTCATCGCAGCGTCGTAGCTGTGTAGTTTTTCTATGAAATGCCCCATTAACGACGCGGTTCAACGCTGCGCAATTCACTAATAAGGATATCTCACCCTTGATCATTCAAATGACTCACTAACCACCTCCTTCCTACAGGCGTGCTCCTGCAATGGAAGCGCAGCTGGCAGGCCAACTCGGAGTACACCCGCGCGCTGCACATGCGGCCGCAGTTCCGCCGCTCGCTGTTCATAGTGGGCCTGCTGCTGCGCTACTTCGACTTCACCGAGCCCACCGTCATCGAGGGGCTGCCGGTGAGTGTTGCTAGTCACCAAACAACTCGGAGTACACCCGCCGCTGTTCATAGTGGGCCTGCTGCTGCGCTACTTCGACTTCACCGAGCCCACCGTCATCGAGGGGCTGCCGGTGAGTGTTGCTAGTCACCAAACAACTCGGAGTACACCCGCCGCTGTTCATAGTGGGCCTGCTGCTGCGCTACTTCGACTTCACCGAGCCCACCGTCATCGAGGGGCTGCCGGTGAGTGTTGCTAGTCACCAAACAACTCGGAGTACACCCGCCGCTGTTCATAGTGGGCCTGCTGCTGCGCTACTTCGACTTCACCGAGCCCACCGTCATCGAGGGGCTGCCGGTGAGTGTTGCTAGTCACCAAACAACTCGGAGTACACCCGCCGCTGTTCATAGTGGGCCTGCTGCTGCGCTACTTCGACTTCACCGAGCCCACCGTCATCGAGGGGCTGCCGGTGAGTGTCGCTAGTGATAATGTAGTGTAAGACGTAAGACGACTTTATGTAAGATACCAGAGTTATTAATTATAGTAATTAGAGTTGTTAATTCGGAGATATTAATTCTTCAAAAAAGATGCATACGCATTCTTGATGGTTTAAAATCAAACCGGGAATCATGTCGAGATTCCTTTAAAAAACTTAAAATACTGACTATTACAGCCTTATACGTCATTGAACTCTGCAAATTGGTCAAACGCTATCCAAATAAATTTCCCCTTAGGACTCTGGGTGCCAGTAACCGTCTAAATGAGAAATTTAAGTATGATCTGGAGGTTCCTGCTATAGATTGGCAAGTTGCTTGGCGACCCTCCTTGCGGGGTGAAAGACGCGGAGGGGACGAGGTACCCAAGACGACAGCGGGTAGCGGGAGGGTAGCGGGGAAGGGCAACGCGTGCATTGCATGTCATTGTTACGGCAGTCTCGGCCGCGCAGCCGAGGCGGCCACATGTCTTATATAGTCTGTCATAATTTGAGTGCGACCCACATGAGATCATTGATCCTGAGACCATTAGTCTTAGGATGAGTGCTGAGGCCTTTTTAATATTATCATTATATTATTATTAGGTATTATTAAGACGACCGAATGGCGTAGTGGTTAGTGACCTGACTACTGAGCCGAAGGTCCCGGGTTCGATTCCCGGCTGGGGCAGATATTTGTTTAAACACAGATATTTGTTCTCGGGTCTTGGATGTGCCCGAAAAATGGCAATAGGCCCGCCCCCTATTACATTGGGACTAACATAACACTCTGGCGAAAAGTGGGTGCAGCAATGCACCTCTGCCTACCCCGCAAGGGAGTACATTAGTACAAGGCGTGAGTGCGTGTTTTTTTGTGTTTTTTTATTATTAGGTATCTATAATTCGTCAACAAAATAACGTTAAAAACAACAAATCGTATAATGTCTCAATATAGGGGCTTCTTGTAGAACAGCGTACCGGATCAGTCATGCTACGCGGCTAAAGGTTGGTACTGCGCAGTCAGATACGAAAAAGTAAACAACAAAGACGAAGAGTCCATATGACAGTGCGTCAGTTGTCAGTTCTTGTAACTAGGAAAGCAACCAAAATTTATGTGATTTAATGAAAGTAATTAATGAGCAAAACAGAGAGAAAAATTACAAAATTGATGAAATTTTGAAAGAAAATGGTCATATCGTGCTTCGCCTACCCCCATACCACCCAGAATTAAATCCTATTGAACTTGTGTGGCGGTACGTGAAAGGCGAGCTCGCAAGAACGTCGATTGACTCTAACTTAGATAAAGAGATAAAAGACTAACCCCCTTATTCATAGAGAAGTTACAAAACGTTTTAACTAATAAACTGTTTTGTCCCTCTCCAACAAAGAACAATTTGTTCTTTGACAGAGAGGGACAAAACAGTTTATTAGTTAAAACGTATTGTAACTTTTCTATGAATAAGGGGGTTAGAGTTGCTTTGCTCCTAAAAAGTGGAGAAATTGTGACGACCATGTCATAAAAAATTAAGACGAATATTATAAATCTGATAGAGTATTTGACGATGTATTGGACAGGTATGTTATTGTTTATTTATAATTTATTGTAAATTAAACATAAATTTGTTTTTGTCTTAGATTTATAATTGAAGTTAATGAAAACGATGATGAAGATGACGATGACGACGACGATGAACGAGTTCAAACAGAGAGTGAACATGAAAGTGACATGGAAATTGATTTATAAAATAAAACACTTTTACATAAATAAATTCAAATTGGTAGATATTCTGAAGGTAAACATCCAAATTTTAATGCTGTCAAACTATAAATTTTAAGCTAAATATGACATTTACGGGAACACTCATAGAATAAAATTTTACTTACGTCAGAAATAGTTACAAGCTATCGCGAGATTAATCCGGGCACACTTTTCTACGTGTGTAGCATGTCGTCCTACCTCGCCCCCGCCACTTCTTTCACCCCGCAAGGAGGGTCGCCAAGTAACTTGCCGCATTATAGTAGGACAGTCACATACTCACGCACAACGAAGATGGCAGCTATCAAAGTATTCAACAGTCTTCCAGATGAAATTAAGTCTCTGACGGGTACTAAGTTCTTTACTAAATTAAAAGAGTTCCTCATTGTTATGTGTCCATATAGCCTCAATGAATTTTATGATTTCAAGCCTGCTGCTTGACATGAATTGAAATTAAATTTTAAAATGTTAAAAACTAATTCATTAAGTTCTTATACTATTAATAAAATGTAATAACTAACATAATTTTAATAATTTAATTTATTTTGCATGACATTTTACTAACTATATACATTTTGCTACACCCATTGGGTAAAATTGCATTGAAACTTTTTTATAAAATTATATAATGTAAATCTATATTTTGTAACATGTGATTTAAGGCAATAAATAAATGAAAATGAAAAAAAAAAAAAAGAGTGGGCTCCTATCATTAAGAATGAGCTTAGCGTAAACGCTCAGAAAAACAATAGCTGCGGTAGACCACGAACCGGCCACTAGACATTTGAGGAACCAGTGAAATTCCTCCCCAACTGGTTACACTGAAATATTACCCCCCAGGGTCCACTGTCAACAACAGCTATCTCGCAATGACTTACGGATTGCCTTCACACTACTATACAACTACGATCCTGATGATAACATTCCCTTATCTTCCCCCGCAGGCCGACATCAAAGAGCAAGTATTCTCCACTCTAATGTACTTCGTGAACCTCGAAGACGAAGACTTCGTCTCGCACACACTAAAAGCTCTCGGCTCAGTGTGCGTGCGACACTACGAGTTCATGCTCAGAGATGACCTCAAGGAGTTCTACCAACATCTGCTGACGTCGGATCTCGCGCCGATCGAGATGAAGACGGATGTGCTGAGGAATATAGAGATGTACCTGCAGGAGGAGGAGCAGAGGATGATCAGGCAGGATAAGGAGTGTAAGTGTGCTGTGTGTAATTTTGGTTTAACTTAAATAAATCCTAGGCTATACCTATAATGGGATCTGGAGGGGTCATTGTCTAAATCGACGCACGATAAATTGCCTTTATAAACCATGTTAGGGTGACGCCCCATTAGCGCGTTGCGCTGCGTTTTGTTGCGTCGTCGCAAAGAAACGGTTATAAAAAATATAATTATGGCTGCGTAACCACAACGTACTTTTGGGGCATGGGCATTTCTTTTTTCTACAAACATTTGACTACTAATTCTCAACCTCACAACTAACACTATTTCCCTTCCCCCAGGGTCAAAGCGCTCCAAACAAGAGAACCTCAAAGAGATGGGCGACGTCTCATCCGGCATGGCGTCGACCGTGATCCAGCTGTACCTGGGCAGCGTGCTGGGCTCGCTGCAGCAGGCGGCCCGCAGCGCGCGCTCGGCCGCCATGCGCGTCGTGCAGCTCGTGCTGGCGCAGGGGCTCGTGCACCCCGTGCAGGTAGGCGCCCCGTGCTACAGAGCCAGTGGTCCAGCTGTACCTGGCAGGTAGGCGCCCCGTGCTACAGAGCCAGTGATCCAGCTGTACCTGGCAGGAAGGCGCCCCGTGCTACAGAGCCAGTGATACAGCTGTACCTGGCAGGTAGGCGCCCCGTGCTACAGAGCCAGTGATCCAGCTGTACCTGGGCAGGTAGGCACCCCATGCATAGAGACAGTGATCCAGCTAGGCAGGTAGGCAGAGGACAGGGTTCACTCCGAGAGCACTCCGTTCATTGCGTACAGACAGTCCAAGCTATCAATGATTGTCAAGACGACAAGGAGCAGGCTTGAAAATTACGAGAAAAGGATTGTTGCTGTCCTATGGTACCCCGGTGGTACAGAGGGCCTTTACAAGCGTGCGCCACGCCGTTCTGTCCTCAGCAACCGCTCTGGCTTCCGTCCAGCTCAGGCCTTGCGCTCGCAGCTCGCCGTCCACTGTGCGCCGCCATGTGTGCACGGGGCGACCGCGTCTGCGGTGGCCGCCAGGCGGTTTCCATTCGAAGGCAATGCTCGCTTTGCTCTCGGCTCCTTTTCTGATTGTGTGGCCAATCCATCTCCATTTTCGCAATGCGATTTCTTGTTCGATGGAGGTCTGCTTACACACGTTCCACAGGTCAACGTTCCGGATTGTGTTCGGCCAGAAGATGCGGAGGATCGACCTCAGGGATTTGTTGACGAACACTTGTAGTTTGTTCATCAATCCCTTAGTCACTCTCCACGTTTCACAACCGAACAGCAGAACCGATTTGACGACGGAGTTGAAAAGGGAGATTTTCACGCGACGCTTGAGCACGTTGGAGTCCCACACTGGTCTTAGTTGTGCGAAGGCAGCTTTCGCCTTATTTATTCTTGCTGCAACGTCTTCGTCCGTCCCACCTTGGTTGGTGACTGTACTGCCGAGATACACAAAACGGGATACTGTCTGTAGGCTTTCATTTTCCAGTACAAGTGGGTCGGTGTCAGTCGACTTTACGCGCATGTCCACTGTTTTTCGACGGTTAATTCGCAGGCCCATCTGGTCAGCAGTGTCTCGCAGTTTCTCCAACTTTGCTTCCAGTTGGGCTAATGTTGGCGATATCAGTACAATGTCATCCGCGTAGTCGAGGTCCTCCAGGACACTTGTACCCCAACTGATGCCTTGGACATTTGTTGTCACCTCGCGCATGACGTCATCCAGCACAATAATAAATAGTAGCGGGGACAAGAGGCAACCCTGTTTTACACCGGCGGTGATATTTATTGGTAAGCCCAGCTCTTTTTCATGTATCACCCTACACGTGCTTCCCTCGTACAGGGACTGGACAATTCGGACTATGGCGCTCGGTATCCCTCTACGGTACAGGCTGGACCACAGCGCGCTCCACTTCACGGTGTCGAAGGCTTTCTCAAAATCTACGAACGCGAGATATAGTTCGGATTGCCATTCGACACACTGTTCTATCAGGATGCGCAGGGTGTTGGTGTGGTCAGCGCAGGAGCGGCCGGGGCGGAATCCGGCTTGCTCTTCTCTGAGCGTGGGTGATACTTTGTCCAGTATGCGGTTGAGCAATATTTTTGCTAACACTTTAGCGGCAGAAGGAAGCAGGGTGATGCCACGCCAGTTGTCGCACTGGGATAAATCACCTTTCTTAGGGACTTTCACTAAAAGGCCTTGCTTCCATTCGGCAGGCACCAGTCCAGTTTCCCAGACTCGGGTCAGAAGGGGGTAGAGTAGCGAAGCAGTTGTCGGGGCGTCAGCTTTCAGCATGTCCACATGGATATTGTCTATGCCTGGAGCTTTACCGCTCTTCAGCTGCTTAACTGCTACGACTATTTCGGTAAAACTAGGCGGAGTCGTAGCAATATCCAGTAGTTTATTCCCTCCGCTGACGTCCCCTCCAGGTGATGGCTCTGTCTGGGTGCGGTCCAATACTGCTTTAAAGTGCTCTGTCCACCGGCTCAATTGCTCTCCAGAAGTGCACAGGAGTCTGCCATTTCGGTCCTTGAGCGGCTTTTTCGGTGTTCGGGAACCTTGGCCACTGATGCGTTTGGTGATTCCGTAGAGTTCACGCATGTCTTTCCGATTTGCAGCAGAGTTCGCTCGATCGGCCAGTTCATCGTAAGCTCTTCTGCGGTCTCGTCGTGCCAACTTTCGGATCGATGAGCGCAGTGATCGATACCGTTCCTGCAGCTCTGTAGGGCATGCTCCAGGATGGGGCAGCATTTGGGCTTTGATGAGCGTTCTGGTGTTAATGGCTTGCCATAACTCTGCAGACATCCACTCCTCTCTCCTCCGGTTTGAGTAACCAAGCACTTCTTCGCCAGCTTTGGTGAACGCCGTGCGGATGCGGCTCCAGGACTCTTCCATCTGTTCGTCTTCGAGTTCCTCCAGTAATTCGAATTGGTTCCGAAGGGATAGACGAAACTCTTCCCTGTATACAGGGTCTCTTAGTTTTTCCATTTCGAAACGTCTGGCGGTTTTTTCAGACTTTCGCGACGGGATAGCCAGTCTCAGGCGCACCTCACCCAGAACAAGATGGTGGTCGCTGTCGATGTCAGCTCCTCGGCGGTTACGAACATCCAACAGAGATGATCTCCAGGTGCGGCTGATCGCAATATGATCAATCTGATTGCGTGTTACACCGTCTGGAGATATCCAGGTGACTTTGTGACACTCCTTGTGTTGGAACAGCGTTCCGCCGATAACAAGCCCGTGATTTGAACATAGCTCACCGAAGAGTTCTCCGTTCTCGTTTATTTCTCCGATGGCTCCAAAAGGACCCATGTAGTGTGTCCGATCGACACAGTTTGAGCCCATTTTCGCGTTCATATCACCCATGACAATAACAATATCCTGCTTGCGAACACACTTCAGGGTCGCTTCTAGTAAGTCGTAAAATTTAGACTTGGTTTCGTCTGCAGCTGCATTGGTAGGGGCATAGCACTGGACAACCGTCACCTTGCGAACGCGCGAGGCAAATCGTGCCACTATGATGCGTTCTGATATGGGCTTCCAATCCAGCAGACTATTCTTCGCACTGCGGCTAAGGAGTAGACCCACTCCATACTCCTTGCTCGCGCCCTCGTCTTCCTTGCCGCTGTACAGAAGTGTGGTTCCATAGTCTGCAGACTCTTCTCCGAAGCCGTTCCATCTCGTCTCGCTTAAACCTAAGATTTGAATGTTGTAGTCCCTCATGATTTTTGCCACTTGTGGTAGTGCTTCAGGGCGAGTCATGGTTCTGACATTCCAACATCCAATCCGTGTCCGTTGTTTCATGCCAAAAGTCGTCGTTGAGGGAGTTCGGTTATTTTCGCTTCTTGTTAAAGGTTTCATAATCGGTTGAAGTTTAAGGGTGTGCAGGAGATTAGCCCACAGCACCCCGATCACGACGATGGGGCTGCCATCTGTGCGTCCGTGCCCGCAGAGCCAGTCTGTTTAGGGGGTACCCCAAGGCTTCTGGCAGCCTGAGTGGTTTCATACGGAGTGTCCTTCTCCGGCCTGTTGGTCCGCGGGAACTATTTTATTTCATTCCTACCCTGCTACAGAAGTAGACGGGCGTGCCCCTATCCGCCACCTGGGGACGCGTCTCCTAGGAGTGAGGCTCTCCCGAAGAGAAAAGGATTATACCTGCACAAATCACGCTTCAAACATATTGTTTAAAACACCCCCTCTCTCCTTCCAGATCGTCCCGTACCTGATCTCGATGAGCACGGACCCTGAAGTCACCGTCTCACACACAGCAGACAAGCACCTGCAGGAGATCGACAAGAAGTACCCCGGGTTCATCCACATGAAGGCGCAGCTCGGGATCCGCCTGTCGTACCAGCTGCAGAGGATACTGCAGCGGCAGGATAAATCAGGGGTTATACGGGGGTTCAGGTGAGGGATATTAAATTTTGTGATATGATTTGCTCCCTACACTTGATCCATCCAACTGCGAAACTAAGGACGTATACGCTTCTCGTCGCCACGTTCTGTCTCAACTATCCACCACATTGTGATCTCTAGAGTGTCTAGAGCACTCCTACCTAAAGGCCTCTACACACCAAAGCCGCTGACCCGGCTCAACCCGCGGGCCTCATTTTGTACAATCATGCATTTTGTACTATGTTAACCCGCCGGCACTAGGCCGCCGGGCTATGCCGCCGGGTCAGCGGCTTTGGTGTGTAGAGGCCTTTATGATTATTCGTACTTCGGTAGATCGGAGGATATTACTTTGATAAATTTAAAAATGAACGTCTATACCCCTTTATTCCCTCTTCATACTCCATTTTTAATTTACCCAACTATGACTCACCCATTTATGTGATTTCGCCAACAGGAAAAAGGACCAGGACGAGCTGCCGTCGTCCCTCAACGGCTTCCTGTACTCGCTGCTGCGCAACACGCGGCCGCAGCGGCGCGCGCTCGTGCTGTCGCTGCTCAAGCAGTTCGACGACGTGTCGGTCAGTACTGCGCTGTACAGGGTGGCCAGTTATCAGTGAGCAGGACGAGCTGCCGTCGTCCCTCAACGGCTTCCTGTACTCGCTGCTGTGTGTCGATCAGTACTACACTGTACAGGGTGGTATAGTTGGTGGTACAGTTATCAGTGATCTACCCGTTGGCGGATGAATGTACACGATATTATTGATCGGTTACATAATTACATTACAACCTCGTAGAGTATACTCTTAAGCCGTTTCGAGAGAACTTCTACAAATTTGACAGATAGGCGGCGCATAACGTTGAATCATGGTGCTGGCAAGTAAATGGTATACATAGTTACTACCTGTACATAAATACCTACGTAGTACTAATGAATTGATTTTTTTCTTTGCAGACGGCTCCCCTGGATCAACTCCTGTACCTGGCTGATAATTTAAGTTACTTTCCGTTCCAAGTTCAAGACGAACCGCTGTTTATAATACATCACATTGACATCATCATATCAACGTCTGGGTCCAATCTGCTGCAGCTTTTTCGTGAGGTTTGTACTACCCACCTACTTTCTCTTATAGTTCACATAATATAGGTATCATATATCATTCATATAACCCTATTATTGTTATTGAATAGATTTACTGTGATAGATGGCTAAACTGTGTGTTTTGATTTGAGTGCTAAAATTTTATGTACATCTACGCTTATACATGGACTCAGAGCCGTTAGCTTCGTAGCTTTTTCTTTAATTTGCTTGTTCATCACCTTGTCTTCAACACTCCAAAGCACCGAGAACTAACTAGCAACCTCTTCCCCACAGGGCCTAAGTCCATCCGGCCAACAGAAGGGCGACCTCGACGATGAAGAAGAAGACGACGAGGAGGCGGAGTCGCTGGTGGCGCGGCTCCCGGAGAACACGCGGCCGCTGCAGGACGCCATGAGACAAGCAAGAGGGTGTCTGTTGCTGCTGGTGCTCAAGCAGCATCTGAAGCAGTCTTATGGACTGACTGATGCGTAAGTCACCTTTATTATTTGCACATAAAGCAGTAGGTAAGCAAAAGGGGTCTTAAAATACCTGATCTCTATATAAGGTATATAATAGGAGGTCACGCAAGACGCCATGAGGCAGGTGCGGGGCTGTCTGTTGCTGCTGGTGCTGAAGCAGCATCTGAAGCAGTCTTATGGACTGATTGATGCGTAACTTACCTTTAGCGTTGCAAGGTCTTTAATAGGACATCACGTGCACTTGCCCGCTGCAAGTTATCGAGGAGGAAGACGATGAGGAAGCGGAGTCTCTGGTGGCGCGGCTCCCGGAGAACACGCGGCCGCTGCAGGACGCCATGAGACAAGCTCGAGGGTGTCTGCTGCTGCTGGTGCTGAAGCAGCATCTCAAGCAGTCTTATGGATTGACTGATGCGTAAGTCACCTTTATAATTTACACACTACAACAGGGTATATAAAGCGGTAAGCAAAAGCGTTTCCGGTGTGTCTTACGGGCGAAAGAGACCTGATATCTATGAATGTAAGGTATATAGTAGCAGTTCACGCAAGAGACAGGCGCAGGGGTGTCTGCTACTACTGATGCTGAAGCAGCATTTGAAGCAGTCTTATGGACTGACTGATGCGTAAGTGACCTTATGATTTGAAGTATAATGTGATATGACTCTACCGGCGTTTTAGAAGAAACTGAATCAACCCTACATATATGTATGTAAATCTTTGTCAGCTGCATAGGTGCTATAAACTTTTGTACCATGTCATTTAGACAACATAACAAACCGTCAATGTTTGAATAAGCAGTTGGTGAGTTTGACAAGGTACAAAAGTGTACAGCTACTTATGCAGCTTACTGTACGTCTGTAGTGAGCATAGGTACATATCTCATGAGGCAATCATTTTTTTTCTTATTTCGGGGTCACATGCGATTGATCCTGAGACCATAAGCAGGTATTTTCTGTGAGCATCACATGTCATGTCTTTGAATCCATTGATTGTTGTCCCATATTTTAAGAATCCAGGATAATGTGTCTCATGAGTCGAGTTCTACAGCGAATGGTTTACTTTCGTATTACGATTGAGACATTGCAATAGTCCGTTTATTTATAGGAAGTAAATATGTTTCCTACTAATGGTTTATAAATGTATCTTCTTCCTCGTATCTCAATAAGCCGGTTATCTCCTTGGAATGGTTCCAGACAGTTGGAACAGTACATGTGACCCAGTTACCTATTAGTTGAAGCCGGTTCCGCGCCGCACGGATGTAGGTCATTTAGGGCGACGCCCCCATTCCGTGCCAATGACCTTTTAAAAGCTAAATATTGCACTCGTAATTCTCGTAAATACATACAAAGAAGTTTAGATATAGTTACTAATTTTAATCATGAATGATTAATTTGTTAACCTAACGGAAAGTTAGATCACATACAAAGAAGCGCATATCTTTTAAATGTCTGAATCGGTTAAGCTATACTGCACTGCAGGCACCAATAATTGTAAATTTAGGGCTGTAAACAAGTAAATTTCATAATTGTTAGAGATTCGACTTTATTTCCTTTCCATAGGTATCCCATAAAATAAACAGTGTGTTTGCCCATCTCAATCCTTCACCATTCTCACCGCTCAGTTTCCCTCCACAGTAAGATCAGCCAGTACTCGCCGTCAGAGAGCGTGAAGGTGTACGAGAAGGCGGTGTCGCGGCGGCTGGCGCCGGTGTTCGCGCCCGCCGCCGCGCTGGCGCAGCTTAGTGCGCCGCCCGAGCAGGACGAGCTCGACGATCAAGGGAGGAAGAGACTCGTCGATGACTACCTCGAGGTGAGAGGAGACACATTGAGGAATATGTCTGTGCTGGGCCCATAGGCATAGGTCTCTCCGCAGGAGCGCCACGAAGCTCTGTTATTGGCCTTCCGTATCCAGCCTCTTCATTGTCTGTTAATTATGATTTGTAGTGTTTATCATTAACAAAGTAGCGTCCATTGATCCACACAGGCAAAAAAAGGCCACAACACAGTACTAATCTACGAATTACTGACTATCTAAACCAAGTCTTTGATTTTATGTTTTCTTAGTTAATGATTACTATTCTCTGGCGACAGGCCTAAAGTAACTTGCTATGAGGCAACGTTTATTAAATAATGTGTTTCCTTGTGACAGTTCAAGCAGCTGATGCTGAAGTTCGACCCTGAAGAGGAAGAAGAGGAGGAGGCGAACACGAGCGGCGCGCCGGCGGCGGCGGCGGGCGCGGGGGCGGCGGGGGGCGCGGGGCAGGCCGGGCCCGCGCCCGCGCCCGCGCCGCCGCCCGCCTCATAGCACCCGCGACAGTGACTGTGAAGGACTCTCAGAGACACATCCCCATTGTACATACACTCATTCGAAATGTTAGTGACAACCCTATTAATCTATGGCTTTCTTTCGTTAGAAAGAGTATTTTTTTCGACTTATTTATTTAATTCTAATTAAAAGAGGGTACGCGGACTGCTTCGTTACTTTAAGTAGAGTCTAAATTCCGAGATATTTTTTTTATAATAATTTAACGTCGTCGCGGCGCGCGGGCCCCCTGTACATAGCCGCGCCCGCGACCTACCTGTAAGTCATTTTAATTTCTTTTGTATAAGTTATATTTGAGAAACTCGATTTGTTTTATAAAGTCTTGTGTGTAGATAATTTTTATGAAGAATATAAAGTATATGTAATTACTTAACTTTGACTTTTTAAATGGCAATTTTATTGATGTTATTTCTTTATAATCCAATACCATTGCGTTGCAAGCGTACAAACAGCCCGCGGCCCGGCGCCCGCCGCTGCGCAGGGCACTACATTTCTTATGATCTAAGAGAATATTGATTAAAGCTATGAAATTAGATTTCTAAATAGAAATATCTGATTCTTTTCCTTTCCATCGCCAACCAACTTATATAATTTAAAACGAGCTTTGTACAAAAATATAATTTAATATTATAGTTACATATTATAAACACTTCGTAATTGACTAGATAATATGTCACATGATCGTTAGCAGCTTTTGGAATATGAGGCACAAATTATATGTATATTTTACATAAAAGAGCCTTCTCATACAACTAAGGCATTATACAAATCAAGAAAATATAGATGGCTCCGGTAGGAAGACTTGAATAAATATAGCTAAAAACGAGCCAAACATGTTTTATCTGTCCATTAGTTACTTTTCAGACAGATATTAGATACGATATGTAAC
Source organism: Plutella xylostella (assembly GCF_932276165.1). Lineage (NCBI taxonomy): Eukaryota > Metazoa > Arthropoda > Insecta > Lepidoptera > Plutellidae > Plutella > Plutella xylostella. The sequence goes on from NC_063990.1 coordinate 11,664,408, forward strand.
TTTTTTGACAACACCGAAGTCAGAACACTATCCTTATAATTAATTATTACATTACGTTAGACGCCTGTGGCCATATTACGAAAAACAAGGTTTATTTATATCTACAGGCATTGTGCGTATATCAGCCAAAGAATTGTATTTTGCCATATCGTCATTATGTACGTATGTTACAGATATAAATATGTGCATCAGTATGGAAGATTATTATCTTGTCTGACACGCACACTGTCTGTAGATATAAATCAACCTTTATCCAGTATACGGCCACACCCCACACGTTGCCGCCCCTACTCGTCCTGGTCAACCGGCCCCTTGTCGCCCCTGTCATCGGACACGGCGAACTTGTTGCAGAGGAAGAAAATGAGCGTCTCGGAGGTGGGCTTGATCTTGCCGTTGGCGATGAGGCGCCGTAGGTTGCGGATGCGCTGCTTGTGCGGGTACTCGCGAGACGGGGTCACTTTGAACTGGGGGGTAGATGGGGAATAATGTTAGGAAATGTGTGTGTATGTTTAGAAGAGTAAAAATTGTGTTATAAAATTTGATGTGGGTAGTCGAAGTCGGTGGTGTTAGCTCATCGCCAGATATGCCTCAAGGATATTTAAGAACATTCTTTTTTGCGAGTGACGTGTTAGATAGAGTGAAAATATGTTGTAGATAAAAGAAAGTAATAGCGGAAATCCTGCCACTAGTGATTTAATAAATTTGAGTTTAGAGAGCAAATGATTATGAAATCACTGCATGTTGCTCAATGTTCATTTATTCTCTTCAGCTTAAGTGCTAAGAAAAACTTAAAAAAATAGTGCCCTGTATTGCTTACAAACTCCAAGACTACACACCTCATCATCATCATCGTTCTTGGGCGGCGGCGTGATGCCCAGTATCGAGTCATCCCACATCACTGGATGCCAGGGCCGGCGCACCGCCTTGTCGGGCGTGACCTGCGGCTGCGGCGGCTTGAGCGGCAACGAGCGGACATCGACGTAGCTCTCCTCGTTGTACTCCGCCGGGTCCGGGCTGCTGATGCGCGGCTGAGGGTAACGGGTGAGTCAGAGATATAGACTATTTTAACTTGTTTGATGCATCTAATTTCGGTCTTACATATTGATTCATTATGTTACGGTTAATGTGTACCTTCATTCATTCATTCTATGAAACATCTAACATTAACCAGTCCTGCCGGTTAATATTTAGGTTTATCTTCGCATCAAAATTAAACGTAAGATATGATGTATCATTCTCATCAGTACACACACATAAGTACAGAGCAAACTTATTATTGCGAAACATTTTTTGCGATTTAAAAACACATCAAAGATTATTTGCATCCGGGTAGCTTGGCCCTGTCTAGCGCCATCTTTCACATTCAGAATAGTTTACATGATTTACAATTTACATTGAACTATTCATTATTTTGTGTCGGTCAGTTTTTTGGCAAGTTTACCAGAAACGTTGACATTGTTAGATATGAAGAAACATGTGCAAATGTTTACTTTATTGTAATGTTTTCATTCTTGTGACGCACATTGTTAACATTTTGGGGTTAAGAATAAAAAGCATTGGTTTTTCCCTGACATTTGATACAATTATTTTTCTTATTATTTTGTGATGAAATATTGTACCTACCTACCTACTGACTTTGTATCTATTATGTTGGTTCGTTTGATTTGTTTTCAACATCAGCATCAATCAAGCAAAGCCGAACAAAACGTCTTGGCAATCGATCAAGAAATCATTTTATGATTGGAATTACGTCCCAGCTTTTTTGTTTGTTTCGTTTCAGTAATTTAACAGTTAAAAATAAGTTTTTATTTTCTACATTACCTTGCAAGTTTCATTGCTTTGTTTTGTTTCCAGGTTTAGAATAAAATTCGTCAAACTTTTGCAAGTTGCTTAAATATTTAAAAGTTAATACACAAAAAATATTTGTAGTACCTAAGTACTTAAACAATTTTTTTATTAAAAATATATTCAATAAAATAATAATAAAATACCTACTTACCATTGTTATTCAGTAAAAAAACTAAAAATCCCAAATCACAACTGCACCAACTATATTTTCGCTTTCACTGAAGCAGATGCCTCCGACAATTTTTATTATTGGCCGCTAATCTCGATAGCGGTATTTATAATGTCGGCTCTGGGTACAGGCGAGTGCACAACTGAACAGAAGTCTGGTCGGGGCTCCGTGACGTCACACTTGGACTATCACCAGCAGAAATAAGATCAGCTTGGGTATTGTATTGACAAGTGGAGCGCTGACCGCGCGGCATGCCAAGTGATCGGCGCCGCGGTTTTATTGCTCCCAGCGCCGTAGTTACCGCTCTATTATTTATCTCTGCTGGTGTACAAGATTTTTATTCTGCATACTTTTTAGTGTAACTACTTAAATCATTTAAGTTTTGTATTTTTTATCGGACTTAATTTTGATAATTTTCTTAGCAGATTTCGGGGATTAGATATGTATTTAAACAATCAGATAAATATTTACCTTTTTATTTCTTCTAAAACTAGTTAACAAATTAAACTCGTACATTCTTATAGCGGGTGCTACAATAGCTATAGAGTACACAATAAATATGCCCAACGCAGCACATTACCTAAATAACGAGATTACAACTTTGGTGATTTACAAATAACCATTTAGGCAGCTTTCCATGGTTTGTTTTGAAATATTTTATGGCTGATTTGCAGCTCGCTCAAGTGTGACATCTAATTACGCAACAGTCGCGCCGCCTTTTGTCCACGATTATCTTATAATGCAGCGTTACCACGGATACGCTCTACTAACATTGTTTATGTTGGCTAACGTTCCCAATAATCGATCTACATTTAAACCTGACACCTGCATCTTTATAGGTCATCTCGTAACTCAAACTTTGCTACACTTCGATAACATCTCTCAGCCTTGTGTGTGTCTATGCGCCGGCGACGGTCTCATCAAACGCGGCTTCATGCTCGGAGCGCGCGAGCATGTACCGCGGCAGGGTGACCCCCAGCGCACCACTATGACGCGGCGCCGTCTCCGCCCAGAACGCGGCCTTCGACGAGTCCCCCGCGAACTCCTCGGGCGGCGCGATGGGCGCCTCATCTATAATAGCCGCGCGCGCCTCCGCTTCTTCATCCTCCACACTGCGAGCCTTCCTCACACGCAGCGGCGACGCGGGCGCCGGCGCGGCCGTCACCGCCACTGCCTTCTTCCTCTTCAACTTCCGTCCATAACTGTCATTCGCCGCCACATACGCCGCCGATTTCAACGGCAGCGGTGCATTAGTCGTGACAATCCTGCTCTCAGCCTCGTCGTTTCCGCTGAGCGTGGCGGGTCGGGAGGTGAACTCCTTGAGCTCCTGGTAGGCGAGATGGCTCCTCTGTGGCGCGGACTCCGACACGTACATGCACTCCTCGTTCTTCTGCCCCGACTTGTCGATGCACTGGAAGCACGTCATGCCGTTCTTCTGCACTTTCTTGCAGGACGATCGGTCCTTCTTCTTGAATTCTGCGAGAACGTGTTCGACGTCTTTTTTGGGCTCGTTGTCGGAGTAGAAGCCGGGGAGCGCTTGCTTGTAGTTGTAAGGTTTTGTTAGGCTTTCGTCGGAGGTTTTTTCTTCCGATGCGTCGTCGTCGCGGGCCTGCGCGCGCTCGCTGTCTTGTTGCGGGGAGTCGGAGTAGTACCGTTGGTATTTCTCTGTGGAGTCAGGAGAGTCTTGTTCAGGGGCTGAGGACAGCTTGGCGAACTTCTGCGGCGCGGTGCTGTCCCGGCGCCCCTCCCCGCGCGGCTCCTCCTCCGCCGCGGGCTCGCCCTCAGGCTCATCGTTGCTGTCGAATTTCCGCTCCTTCGAGTACGCATACTTGTTATTCTTGGGCTCGGCGACGTACGAGCAGGACTCGAAGTTGCCGCCAGTCTTTTTATCTTTGCACGTGGTGCAACGCATGCCGTCCTTCACCACGTCTACGCAGTTGCCCTTGTTCTGCTTGATCTCTGCCGCCTGCTTCTCCGACAGGTCCTTGATCCGCTCGTACTCCTTGTGGTCGTAGCCCGAGTCGTAGTCGTAGGGGTTATCATCTTCCTTCTCTTTGTCTTCCTTGTAGTCCCCGCTGTAGAGCTCGCTGTCGAAGGCCTTGGGCTTGGCGACGTACTCTGCCCTATAATGGTCGGTATCCTCCGCCGAGTCTTCTTCATCGCTGCTCTCGCGCCGGTGCTGTCTCTTTCTGCCGTCCGAGTAGCGGCGGATGCGCCCCGCTCCTGCAACGTAAGCATTGGGCCTGTAGTTCTCGACGCTCTCTGAGTTGTCGTCCGCGTCGCGCCGGTAGGTCGCGGGGTGGGAGACCTCCGCGTTGATCGCTCCCGGCTTGAAGTAGGACGACACGGCCGGGTTCTGCTTCAGACTGGACAGGATCTCTTGCTGGCCATTCTCCTCGGTCTTGTAGATTTTGTAGACGGGGTCGTGTTCGGTTTTGATGTCGTACTGTAACGGCACGCGGATGTACTGCAGCGGCGCGGGCTCGCGATATTGCTGGGGCCGCGGTGGCGGAGACTTGGGCTTTACGGTGGACAGAAACGCCTGGCTGGCGATGGGGTTGAACCCGAATCGTTCAGGAGAGAAGGAGCGGTCCCTGGGCGCGGCGCGCTTCTGTATGGAGTCGATGGAGCTGCTGACGACCGTGTCGAAGTGCTGCGGGTACTGGCTCGTGTCTAGCTGCAGGATCTGAGACGACACTGGACTAGAGGCTAGCGAGAGCGGCCCTGAAATTTACGGATTAAGTTATAAAACCTCTCTGCTCCACCAAAAGCAGTCATCCTATGTGTTGCTGATAGTTGTGTGAAGAAGTGACTTACCGGATCCAAATACTGGCGAGAATTCGTAAGTGTCGACGAAGGAGTTTTTGTCATCTTCACTGAGCACACACTCGCATATTGCCCAGACCAATAACTGCAAAAAACATTACAAATTAATACCTATTTTCTATAATTAAGATTTTGATAACTTTTATAGAAAAATCAAGGTTAATCCATACCAGATAGCTGAGCTTAGTCATGTTTGAGATTGGGTGTAAACCCAAAGCGGCTGTGACTGGCGGGTGCGTCGATGCTCGGTGTGTCTCACTGGCGCCGGTAAGAAAGTATCGTGACAATATCACTGTGACAAGGTTTTATAGGCGCTAGGGTTGCGGCGAGGTGTCTGCAACTGTGCAGCGGAGCGCGCAATGTCCGCTTATTGCATCTGTAAGCCGGCTTGTTTTGTTTATTTTTATATCTGAGTTTTTAGTGAACTCGTAGTTTATTTACTTTATGGCTGAACTTAGAAGAGCATATTTAGTTACAGCCTTACAGAACTGCATATTCCGTATACTTAATTGAAGCTCATGTAGAACTAAATCTTCACATAGACACCGTATCCATGCCTTGTATCATTGTGGCGTGCATATGTTGCAGATTGGAACACACACGGTATTTTCAGGAGTACTATTTTCATTTTCAAATGTTACGAAATTATAATAAAGGGTATACAAATACATAACATTGATACAAAATGATCATATAGCTTTATAAAAGTTGTATATTGCACTATAATTTTCACTATCACATAAAATACTTACACTAAGGTAATTTAAATAAAATATAAAAACAAGTAAATACTAATACAGGTTGGAATGTTCAGTTCATGAGGATGCCGTCGCTTCCTCGATAGTCTTCAGCAGTCGCCTGCTCGCCGGGTCGTCGTTGTCCAAGGCAGCTAGCACAGATTTCTGTAAGAAAAAGTGAATCATCATGATGTTTTAAAACAATTAAAAAATATAAATATTAATAAAGGTGCAGGTTGTGATGGTATCCCGCCTATTTTTATCTCCCATTGCATGCCATCTCTTGTAAAACCACTAACAATAATATTTAACCGTTCTTTGTGTGAAGGTATATTCCCAACCATGTGGAAGAAAGCCTTTATAACTCCAATTCCTAAAAAAAAACTAAACTCAAAGTCGAAGACTACAGGCCAATCTCAAAACTAAATATATTCGCTAAGGTTTTTGAAAAGCTGGTAATAGATTCAATTTATTTTATAATATCACCATCCCTACCCGTTGAACAGCATGGTTTCCTGCGTGGGCGATCAACAGTGAGTAATTTAACTACCTTCACAAATTTTTTGTACAAATCTATAGATAATCACAAGCAGATTGATGTGATCTACACAGATTTTGAAAAGGCCTTCGATCGTGTGGATCACATCATTCTGCTCCGAAAACTTCAACATTTAGGTGTACATGGCGATTTGTTGCGGTGGGTCGAGTCGTACCTATCAAACCGATCTCAGGCTACAGCATTGGGGGGTTTTAAGTCCGACTTTGTTAAGATTTCTTCAGGCGTACCTCAAGGATCACATCTAGGACCACTTCTCTACAACGCGTATTTATACGATATATCGACGGTGGAAAGGCAAAATGGTTTAAGCGCCATGACATAAAATGTTCACCAGAGCGATTTAAAGTTTGAAATTTTCGAAAAAAAATCATATCTCTGTAATTATTCTAGCTATGGCTTTGAAAATTAAAATACGTTAAATTGAAATAGTTTTCTATGTTATTCTGTATATAAAATGAATGTACATATTATATTTACTGAAATAAGGGACATAAGACATAGGCATCTGAAATCTCAGTCAGGTAAAATTGGCTTAAACGACATTAACATTTTAATTAAATACAAGTAAAAACAATTTAAACACCAAGGAGATTTAACCATCACACCAGGATAATGTTTTATAATAATTTATGTTACTTTAAACATTCCATAAGAATGAATTAACCGCCAGACTAAGGCAATTTATATCTAAGATGAATGACTTAAAGAATAAATGAACTTATAATTGGACCTCAGAACTCGAGAACGGTTGAACCGATTTTGGTCTAGAAACATTTGTGGAAGTCCAGGGAAGGTATAAAAGGTAAGAAGGGTAGGGTAGGGTAGGGTAGGGTAGGGTAGGGTAGGGTAGGGTAGGGTAGGGTAGGGTAGGGTAGGGTAGGGTAGGGTAGGGTAGGGTAGGGTAGGGTAGGGTAGGGTAGGGTAGGGTAGGGTAGGGTAGGGTAGGATAGGGTAGGGTAGGGTAAGAAGCGGTACCTGCGGGCCAGCTAGATTGAAAACAAAAAATTCATAATATCTCACCAAGTCGAGCAAAGAAGCGGCATGGCCGTACCTTTTCTCGAAGCATTATTTTATTATAAACTTTATTAACATATTGTTCACCGCGAAATCACTTTGAGATTGAGATCCAAGTGATCAGCAGGTTTACTTATTCATTAATTAATAATCATAATCCAACCGACATTTCTTCGTCCGTCTCTATGCCACCATTCTGTCACCGCCTTTGTCCACCTTCCGTCCTGCCTTCGAGCCAAGTTTCCTGCCGACTCCCATTTCAGTTCCGTGACCTGCATACCGACGTCGAAGACTTTTGTCTTTTGGTGATTTACCACGCTGGGAATACGGTCTGTAAGCGAAATTCTTAACATGGATCGCTCCATAGCTCTCTGTGCAACTCTGATTCGGTGCACAGTTACCTTGGTCAGCGTCCATGTATCGGCACCGTATGTTAGTGTGGGCAAGACACATAAGCAATTATCAATCCATAAGCAGCGTCGCTCGCTTTAAACTATCTGTCAGATTCATACAAGATACGCTAGATTTGATAAGCAAGCGACGATGCTTTAGGATTGTTAATGGCTAAGTTTTAGTGGTGGTAACCCCAAAGGACTATCACAATGTGAGTTGGGTCTCACCCGACAGCCGGACCGAGAACCAAATCGACCGACGATTAGTCGAAAATGGAGACACTTCTGGATGTTAGGAATAAGAGGGTTGCTGATGTCAATAGTGATCACCACTTAGTCGATGGAAAAATGTGCTTGAAGATAGCGGGAGTTTAGGAGCAGGCCACAAGATCTGCCAAAGGTGTCGTGCAAATAAGCTGCAGGACCCACAAGTTAGAAGAAAACTTAGTATCCAGATCGGCAACAACTGGCATCAAAGACGTGTTGTTAAAAATTTGCGAAGAAATAATAAGGCACAAGGAACACTTAAAGAATGAATGAATGTCTAAAGAAACATGGGATATGATCAACCATCAAGGAAGACTTAACGTCGAACTAGACGACCATTCTAAAGAAGCACTTGCGTACGAGTATTTTCTTTGTGAACTTAATATCAAACGAAATTTATAAAAGGACAAACGCTGCTAGGGGTAACCCTATATCCAGCGATGGTCTCATCGGTTGCCATAGGAAACATGAAGGATCTATACAAAGCATCTTGAAGAACATTGCAACAAAACCCAGGATATCTCCTTGTTACTATAAAAGATTGACTTTCAAGATGGTATGGCCACATTGCCGAAGTTTTTAATGATCCTAACCACCACCTGGGGAGTTGGATGCAGATGCAAATATACCAGGAGCATCTTGTATCTTGATGCATAATCGTAATCATTATGATTAATAAAATCGGCAGGTCTTACAGGCTAGTCAGAGGCCTTCGGGTGGCTTGAAAACGTCTGACAGTTGGGTAGCCCACTTACCCGAAAACTCTCTCAGCACAAGATTGCTTGTGTTGGGGCCCAATAACCCGCGCTAGGCCAACGTGGTAGACTAGGCCTAAACCATTCCTTCATTGGAAGGAGACCCGTGCCCCAGGAGTGGGGACGTAATGGTTCGTGATGAGATTTATGACTATCCTGCATCTTGACAGAAATTTAAATATCCAACCCCCGAATAAGACGAATTGATACGGACCATACGATCGCTGAAGAGTGGCAAAGTAGCAGGGAACGATGGATTTCCTACGGTGGCATAAAAAGCAGGATAGATGGAATATACCAGATATTGCACTCTTCAGCGATGGAGGATGATGAAGTGAAGTTAGAGAAAAGTTAATTTAATTCATGTCCAACTTTTTCCTATAAGGTTTGCTTTTCGTTGAAATACTTTATTCTGAAAATTATGGGATACAAACAGGTCGTGGTACTCGTGGTTACTGGTCTTCTATTTCGTATAATTACCTAACAATTATCAAAATCGGTTAAGTTGATCCAGAGATTTGCGCTTGGGAACACATTTTCGGTTAGATTTTTATATAGATAAGAAATCCTGTTTCTGACTAGATTTCGATATAAATTATTTATGAATAAGTTTATTTATGATATATAATTATTATTTTGTATAAAAAGTAATGTCATGTTAATACAATACAAATATTTTACATTAAGAACCATATTGTCATAGAAAAAATATTTTATAAAAAATAAATATTTGGTTGGATCCTTTTAGAGAAACGTTAAAATTCCCTACTTGCATAGAAACAGCAATCTAGGCGAAAGGATCCAAGTGCATATTTATAACTCAATAAATATTAATTATAGCAACACTATTATTTAGAACCTGTGTAAAGAGTAATATAAAAGATATCATAATTTAATGTAGTTATCGGTGATATAATCAAAAAATATTTACAGTTTTATACTGGCGAACGAATCTGAGTTTGTACCTACGTAATTACGCTGCGCACGCGGCGCCAACTGTCGCATAGACGCACGTCCTCTCCCAATGAACGTCCCGGCGGGGTGCTGAAGCGACACCTTTCCAACCCGTTCTATTTATATTATTGGCGTTTTCACACAATATCCTTCTGGATATAACAGCTTAAACACCATAGACCGCTTCATTGCGATTCTTTTGAATTGTTTTATATCACTTATATCAATTATCTACAAATCGCAAAAAGCTGCTTAAGTGCCAATTGTACCACTAAACAGATTTAGGTAAAGTTGTATTAACCGCCAAACGCCGCGAGTAAGGCTGACTGGTAAAATGGTTTAAGTGCCAGTATGTCTTCAAATTACAAAATTGTAAAATGTATTAAGTGATTTTATGCTATTTTTGACCAGAAGGCATTTTGTTTTATATCAATTACGCAATCAGGTAGGTCGCTTAAGTAACTAATGATACAAATTCACATTAGTTCAAAATGAATTAAGTCACAATGTTTTACTGTTTTAGTGAGGGTACAATGTTTTATATAACTTTAGTTTTGATCAAGTATGTTTGAACATACAAATGACTAAAAAAGTGGCTCTTAATACAAGAAAAAAGTATTAAGATTTCCAAAATCACCGTTGTCTTAAGCGCCAAAAAGTGCTCAGATCGAAACGAGACCCGCACCATTCGAAAGAGAAAAATCAGGCGATTCCAACGGTATATATAACTCATATTCGCCAAAAGTGGCGGATAATACATTTTGCCTTTCCACCGTCGATATACACTTGCTTTGCGTACTCCAATTTTTTAATGTATGCAGATGACACAAAAATTTATTTGGATGTCGGCTCCGCCAATGATTGTAATAGACTACAAGCAGACCTCAATAATTTATCTAACTACTATTTAAATAATAGGATTAAAGTAAACATAAAAAAATGTCAAATCATCACCTTCACCCGGAAAAGAAACCCTGTCCAGTTTGATTATGTAATTCAGGGAACCCCTATCGACCGAACTAACCTGGTCCGTGATCTAGGCGTGTATTTTGATAGTAAACTCACTATGAGCCACCACATAGATATCATCACAACCAGAGCTCTCCAGAGTCTGGGATTTGTTATGCGAACCTGTAAACCATTTAAAGACCCTAACTCCATCAAAGTTATTTATAGCGCTTATGTCCGAAGTACCCTTGAATATGCCAGTCCCATCTGGTATCCACAATACGTGACTTACATTCATCAAGTCGAGCGAATACAGAAGAAGTTCATAAATTTCTTAAATTATAAAACAAAATCCTGCTTTAAATCATATGAAGAAAGTTGTAATCATCACAACTTGTTGACATTGAGTCAGCGGCGATGTATGATTGACATGGTGCTTCTTTTTGATATCCTTGACAGCCGGCTCGATTGTCCTACACTTTTGTCGGATATTGGTTATTGTGTACCAAGAAAACGCACCCGTCATACGAAACTGTTCCATGTTCCTCTGCATGGTTCAAATTATACCAAGAATTCAATTCTAACACGCCTGGCGAGCAATTATAATAAACGATTTTCAGCGATTGATCCTTATTGCACCACCAAGCTATCTTTTAGAAGATCTGTCCTAGCAGCATTGAGGGCGGGTGAGGATTAATTATTGAATAATTAATCTTTATATCAGCCTTAGATACAGTTAAAAAGGACCTAGGCCTTTAGCCCATTGCTGACGACCACCCCCCCCCCCTCCCCTCTCCCCCCTTTTTAATTCGTTGGTATGTGAGTAGTAACATGTGTCATCTTTACTTGGAATGCATAGCTTATTTTAATTTAATTTTATATTTTTAAGGTACTTTTATCCTTTTCTTAACTTTGATTTATTTCGAACTTTAAACGAACTAGTTATATTTAATATTAATATATTTATTTGTTAATTAGTTTTAGCTCATTGCGCCTTGCTCATTGTAAAATTTAGAGGAAATCTGTAATTGGCCATACTTTTTAGTTTCTCTCTGTTAATATTAAGTACTTTTTGTAAATCGCTGTTGATTTCCCAAATAAACGAAATGAAATGAAAGAAATAATCATATTGTTAATGGCCTGTTTCACAATGTCTGGATAAAGGCTACGTGTGGGATTAAGTCCATAAAATACATGCTGTCACTGTCTAAAACATAAGTACAAACTGTGAAACAGGCCCTTAATGTGCTAAATGTATTTAGCAACACTTGCTGGTAATTAGGATTTATAAGCTTGTCGCTTGTCGTGAAATCGTACGTAATTAACTATTTTATCGTGTCGCGCAATATCAAGCTTTGGGTAGCTGATAGTTTCCAATGGCCCAGGTATAGAGTTTCATCTCATCAATAATCGTAATCAAATATCGTTTTAAAAGTGTGATCCTAAAACTATCCTAGCTTTTCTAGGGTCAGAGTTGATGTCATCGTGAACCTTTTATAAATTAAGGGTGACTTGCATAAGAAAGTTAATCAAAATTAAATAGTTTGCCTCTTGCTCTGACAGTATAATGTTAGAGCAAGAGGTCATAGATTTAATTTTGTTTAACTTTGTTGTGCAAGACACCCTAAGTGTAGGACTTATAAATTGAATATCAAACAGTACACTTACAGCCAGCTTCGTATTAGGGTCTTTCAGCTTATGATACAGCATCCACAAGTTGGTCGCGAGTGCGAACATGGATGCCTTCTCCAAGTCGGCCCGTCGCGCCACTCGCCAGAACAGCTCCAGCGACAGGCTCGCCTGCCGCCGGGTCTCGTTAGCCTCCGCTAGAGCCTTTAGATAGATAGATAGATAGAATACTTCATTTGTACACCAACAAAGAACAATAAATTTCACAAATTGCAACTTATTAGGGTACAAAAGGCGGTCATATCACTAAAAGCGATCTCTGCCAGACAACGTTTGTATGGAGGTAATAGGAGATTAAGATTGGGTGTAGTGTACATGTTGAAAGGGAATGTAGATTCAATAATATACTACAGTAATACCTTGAGTACTAGCAGGAGCTCCTGGCAGATGTTCGTGGAGTACTTCTCGAGGATCTGGATGAACTCTTCGTCGGAGCCGTAGAGGACGTCGTTTGATAGGACTGTGGGTAGAAAGGAGGGTTTAGTACATTGGATGATAAACATATTTTCGTGCATTAGTTTTTGAACATAACAACGTAGATTTGAGAATACTGTTTAGCACCGGTATGAATGCACAGAATGCTAGTGGCATTAAGTTCTCATAAAAAGCATAATACTCTTGCGCAAGCACACGTAGGTCTATCGCGTCAGTCTTCAAGTTGCTTACAAAGATCTTCTCTATCATCCAAAATAGTTTATCGGTCCATAAGAACATGCCAAAAGGGTGTCCGTCTGGCGCCAGCGGACGCTCTGCTGCAGCGTCTCAATCACGCCGCTAGTTGCTTAGAATTACCTCCTCTAACACCCAAAGAAGTTTATCGAAGTCCAAGTGCCAACAACTTACGTGTCCAGTGTGGCTAAGGTTTATCGGTTCATGTGCCAAAAACCGACTGTACTCCCACAAAAAACTGTAAACGCTCTTTAACAAGTGTTAAAAACGAAATTTAACAGATTTTGCAGGCGTTTGTCTAAGTTTTTGTGGCAAGGCCCCGAGTGTCTTGTGTAGCTGAAAGAGTATCAGAAACATACCTGATTCAATATGATAAGCATAGTCCTCCTGCGCCATCGCACAAAGCAAGTCAAGTGCGTGCAGTAGAGCGGTGCTATACAGGGTGTCCGTCTTGCGCCAGTGGATGCGCTCGAGGGTCTTGATCACGCCGCTTAGGACGTACGCCTTGCAGTTGCTGTCCACGTTGTCCTGGGGACATAGGTGTGGGTTAATAAAGAAGACCTTTATTCTTCTTATGTCGTCGATGTAACGAAACACGTGCGTCTAGAGTTTGCCACCGTGGTCATAGGATTATCTAGTCAGAATAGCATCAGTGGGTTGCCCAGGATGCATCGGACGTATACATATATAAAGTACAGAGTTGATATACATATAAATACGTAGATAGATATTACTGCACGAATTTAATGACGCGGGAAAGATTATATCGCTAAATCAATCTTGGCAATAAGCTAAAAGGAAAATTCAATAAACATCTAAAAATAGATCAAGCGGGAGTGAATTTCATTTTCAATCAAAGCCAAATTTCAATTTATCGCATCTCGTAACGAATTGCATCCTGCATCCGCAGATCACTGTAGCGAGCGAGAGGGGGCTACCTCAACTACACTTATATCCAGCAATCATCAAGACCCATCACGTCCCCACTGCTGGAGCACGGGTCTCCTTCCAATGAAGGAAGGGTTTTAGGCCTAGTCCACCACGCTGGCCAGTGCGGGTTGGTGGGCCCCAACACAAGCAAGCCAATGGCTGACCATGCCAGTTGCTGCTTAACCTCAGTGATCAGTTACGATCACTGAGGTTACGGACGCTTCAGTTATCCACGCTATCCAGCAATATTTAAAGATATTCTGTCAAATTAAGGGATAAACAAGTCATCAAAAATTTAATTCGACCCGGTAGTCTAGTAGTAGATGAGAGCGCTGTCTCTTGTGTGTGTAGGTATTTATATTGCTTTTGTCACATAAAAAATAATCTCTGCTGATAATCACAATCCTTCGCATGACTTTGGCATTCCATTCACAGAGTACTTTGTGTTATGATTCCATTTCATCAATATTACCCACTAGACGACGTAGTTCATCCTACAACCACCTTCCAACTCACCGGCAGCACCAGCAGCGTGGCCAACAGGCTGCTCAGCAGCGCGCCGCGCCGCGCGTGCGTGGGCCGCCGCTGCCCGTCCTCCATCGTGAACTCCGGGATGTCCGGGAGCAGCCCCACCAGCGCCTTGAAGTTCGCTTCCGCTGTAGGTAAATTTAGGTATTTGTGAGTATACTGGGTAATGGGCTTAAAAAATCTTTAATCATGCAATTTTTGTTAACCTACCTCCAAATATATCTTATATTGAATGTAGAAATTAACTCAAAAACTATAATCACAGATTTTTTTGTGGTAATAAAATTAACCTCTAGGTACTAGGTACTAGGAGGAAGCTTGTAAAAAAATTAAAAAGCATGGCTAGCAGAGGTCTTATATCGTGATGGATAACTTGGTATTCCACGCAAGCACGTCCACGTTTCTCTCAGTCAGGTGCTGTGTACTCTATTCACATGTATATTGTTTGAATAAACCTCATGAGTGCACTCAGTAGGCGCTATGTCACTGTACCTTGTGAGTCACTACCACACTGTCACGTACCTTGTGAGACGCAGTTGTTGAGCAGCGCGGCCTGCCCCGACAGCAGCAGCAGCGGCGCGCGGGCCAGCGGGCAGCGCAGCGCCGGCGCCGTCACGCTGCAGTAGGCGGCGCACGCGCGCTGCAGCCACGGGGAGCTGCGGGAGGCGCCCACGCGAGCGGAGAGGGCGTTTACGCACTGCGGATATGGACATATGGTTTCAATATTCAGGGTTTTGCAGAATTTCTATAGACAAGGGCGAGTTACCGCCTTTCGGCTTCAATATTTCCATAATTGGCAGGCTAGTTGGAAACATCATACACCATTTTTGAACATCAAAGACCCCAGAGCCTCTAATATGGGTTTTGATATTTACGAAAACGAAAAAGTATATGTTTTCTTCTGCCATCTGCATACATTATCTGACAAAAGTTTCATGATAGTTTCCGCTAAAGGCGCCACTTTGTATGCAAGAAAACGTAAACTTCTATACTTTTCGACAAACTATCAAACCTGTAGTTACTAACCCTCATAACGTTAAACTCAAACTCAAAATTTTTTATTCATCGTAAAAATATAAAATTTTCTGATGAACGTCAATTTTTACAAACTACTCTCCGTTCGGATAAGGGGGGCTCTTTCTGTCTAAGGAGAAGAACGGAGGCAAGAAACTCCTGAGCCATCTTTTCAAAAAAAGACTAAATACTAGTTAGTATACAATACTTATAAGCTTAATAATAATAATCATAATAATATGAGCAGAGCCAACTATTTATCACAGCCATGCATCAACGTCCTCTAAGTAATCATCAATTTTATAATAAGCTTTTTTACAGAGTTTCTCTTTAATGTAACACTAAGGGCGTCTTGCACAACAAAGTTAAATAAAATAAAATCTAGTACCTCTTGCTCTGCATTATACTGTCAGAGCAAGAGACAAACTATTTAATTTTATTTAACTTTGTTGTGCAAGACGCCCTTAAACTTATTCTCTGGCATTTGAGTAACTTCTGTTGGAAGCTTATTATAAAATTTAATACAGTACCCTAAAAATGATTTATTAACTTTCGCCAGACGCATCGCTGGAAAAGCCAGCTTGTGCTTGTTCCTAGTATTAATGTCATGATTACTGCCAATTGTACCAAAAGTTGAAATATTCTTTCGTACATACATTAACGTTATCGTTATGCATTTAAAGCAATAAGTATTTACCATCGATCAGTGCTACTTTCCAAAATATTCTTATCAACATCCTCTATCTATGCACAACTCAACTCACATGCACCAGCGCCACCAGCACCGCATCCAACTTGATGAAGTCGCTCCGGCACTGCACGTAGAAGTTGAGCTGTTGTTCGAAGTCCTCGTACTGCACGCAGTACACTACCCGCGAGATCAGGTCGGAGACTACGCGGATCTCGTCCTCCACTGTTACTGCACTGTGGGGGGAAAATTTATGAATTCACTTTAGTCTTCTTCGTGCGCAGTATGTTAAATAATGTAAGTTGTACGCTTCAATCCAATAATATGAACACACGAGGTCTATGAAAGGATCCTCCTCAAGTGATGTGTCTCCTGTTCCTTAGATGCGTCCGGCACACCGTGGGCAGGCAGCAAATGACGCTTATGTGTCTTGAAATCTTTGCCCGCATGCTTAGAAGCTATCCAGCTTAAAGACCCGTACTTAAAAACTGTGAACTTGCAACACGCGCCAATCAGGCTCCCTTCTATGATATACCTGCGAGATTTAGGACGTATTTGCGTCGCATTTCTATTACGATTACGAAGCCCTAAGGATAAGTAGTCTATCCTACCTGATATTATCATGCAAGATGCAGGCCAGCCGCAGCAGCGCGGCCGCGGCGACGGGCTGCTCGGCGGCGGCGGCGTGTCGCGCGTGCAGCTGCGCCAGCACGGGCCGCGCCAGCTGCGCGCGCGCCGCCGCGGAGGGGGCTAGTTCTACCAGCGGCATGAAGGCGTCCTAGGGGAATAATTAGTGGTTATAATATAATACACTTGATTACATGAAATAAAAACAATAAAATAAAATAATATAAATGTGCAAATGGTATTTTATCGCGTAAAGCGATTATTTTCTGTAATTTTTGGACTGATGGATGGAAAGTAGTCATCTGGAATGGTCTGGTTAACACGGTCGTGTTTCGTGCTATGGAATTCAGTAAAAATTACCACTATCGGCTACCTCTCTTTGGGTATGAGCTACACAGTTCTTCGGGCAAATTATAATAATTTATACCATAAATGAATACTTTAGTTACCATAAGGAAGACCTCCGTGACGACAGGCACGTGTGTGACGAGCCGGCGCAGCACCAGCATCAGCGGGCCGCACAGCGCGTCCACATCGGGGCGCGCGGGGGGAGGGGCGGAGGCGGGGGGAGGGTCGGAGGTGAGGGGAGTGTCCGAGGAGGGGGCGCGGGGCGGTTCGGCTCGGACTAGTTGGCGGATCGTGCCGCGTAGGATCATGTTCACGTGCTGAGTCTGTGGATAATATGTATAAGGATATTTGTATATAATTTGACACACATTAGCGCATGTGTGTTTTGCATGTGGCGGAAAGACGAAAATTGCAGGGAGATAAATCCAAGATAATCTACGGCTAATGAAACGCGAGAGCAAGGGCGAGGCTTCACCGAGTGGCATATATCAAGTACCTTATACACGTCCAGCCAATAGAGGCATTGCCGATGACACTAATCTGTCTAGCTATCCTTTCACTACAATTAACACACTCCAACCACTCAACATGCCAAAAGAAACCAACTCACAGAAAGATGTTTACACGCGAACTCTATCCACGGCTCCACAACTTGCAGGAACTGCGCAGGCGCGGCTATGGTGGTCGCCACGCGCCACCACGCCGTCGCTAGGGCCTCGGCCGGGGGCGGGGGGCGCGCGGGGGCCGCGGGGGGCGCAGGGGGCCAGCGCTCCGCCGAGCAGAGGTGGGTGCCGAGCGAGGTCAGGAGAGCGGGGACCATTACTGCGGAGGATTAAGGATATCACGTCGGGGTCACCAATGTTGCATAAATAAGGCTATGGTATTGTTTGATGTTTTAGTTTAGTGCAACGTTAACTGACGTTATTGATGAGTCATAAGTTATGTAAGATGATTTGTTATGATGACTCATAAGCATAACCCATGAAACCCAGATTATAAAACTTTATTGATAGAATTCCTATTTTTGTAATGAAAAACTACATTAAATATTAAATCATGTAAAGTAACTCACCCATAGTATCCGCCTTCTGTTGGATCATGTCCAGTATCTCGGCGGAGTGTTGTATGATGGTGGCGGAGTCGAAGCCCGTCAGCACGCAGTACAGCAGTAACTCACTGCGTGAAAATAAAAATTGTCGTAATAAAATAAGTACAGAATGAGTTTTGCTAATTTACGAAAACGAACAAAGTGTCATGATATTTCCGCTAGAGGTGCCACTTTGCATTCGAGGAAACTTACGTTTCAGCGTAGCGACAGATTATCATACATGTCCTAAGTGTGCAGGGACTGCGACGTGTATTGTCATGACGACTCGCAAGTGACTCACCTGTTGTCCACAGTGTCACAGTGGCGCAGCATGTCCCCCACTAACCCCGGGCCGCGCCCCGTGCAGCAGGTACCGTAAAACGGGGTGAATAGGAATTCAGGGGTCAATAGGGATATTATCGATGAACAAAATTGAAGCAGAAAATCTACTATAAAATTAAATGATAATGGTCAGATTTTTTATGATTTTTAAAGTAGAAAATTGATTTTTGTTGATAGTAACACTTTTTTGACGTGAAGATGGTTACAAGTGAGAAAAAAATACATCTGAAGTTCGCCATTCATAAGGTCGAAATTTTGTTCCTCAGAAACTTTGGAAAAAGAGACGTTAAATGTTATTTTTATTGGATAAATCGTACTAAATTAGAAAAGTAATTTTGTTTTCTATCCAATTTAAATAAGTTACTGCAATTTTATTTATTAATTTTAGTTTAAATTGAAAATTAATAAGACCTGGTAAATTTCTCTAAAAATGGGGGTAATAGAGACGCCTACAGGATATCATTGGGACGACTGTGGGGTGAATTGGGACAAGAGTCCCATAAACTAGGGACGTAGTTGTATGAAAAGGGACACTAAAGCACGGATAGGGATAGGGACTGATAGGGTTGTCACTTACCTATATCGCCAGTAAGTATCTGTACTTATACAATAAAATTATTTCTTTATTACATTATAGTGTGTTAATAAATTTTTATACTTAGGAACATCCAAGTAGAAAAAAACTTTTTTCTAGTTCGATGTTTAGTAGGGACATTTAGGTACTTTTTGCAGGTATTTTTTTAAAATATATACCTAATTTTACAAAAACTGATTTTAAAGTTTTAACTAGGAAAGCAATGAAATATGTAGAGGTATAGTGTACATTTTACTACATATTACTGAAAAAAATTATTTAGGGGTTGTGACAACCATGACTATATTTCTCTATTGTTCTCAATACCGTCCCGATTAACCCCTATACATGTATGAATAGGGACATCATATATTTTATAAATTTACATAAAATTGGCTGACCATCAAAGATTTTCGTATGCATTTTCATAAAATACAGGTCAAGACTAAACTTTTAATATGGTAAACTAAAAGTTGTTAGTACAAAATTCATTAGAAATTGGCACTCAAAGTTGAAAACCATCCCCATTCACCCCATTTCACGGTACTGTTCATGACGACTCGCAAGTGACTCACCTATTGTCCAAAGTGTCACAGTGGCGCAACATGTCCCCCACTAGCCCCGGGCCGCGCGCCCCCCGCGCCCCGTGCAGCAGCCACTGCTTGTGTTGACGAGTCGCAAGTGACTCACCTATTCTCCACAGTGTCACAATGCCGCAGCATGTCCCCCACTAGCCCCGGGCCGCGGCGCCGCGCCCCGTGCAGCAGGTACTGTTCATGACGAGTCGCAAGTGACTCACCTGTTCTCCACAGTGTCACAGTGGCGCAGCATGTCCCCCACTAGCCCCGGGCCGCGGCGCCGCGCCCCATGCAGCAGCCACTGAGCCGCTGGTAGATATACGCTGAGGTACTTGTCTAGCGGGAGCGACTGCGACGTGTATTGCTTCTTGAGGGAAGGGTGGAATATCTGTAATGTTCAGGGTGTTTTAAAAAAGGAGTTTCGGCTTTTAACATGGGAGTAGGTAGTATTATTTTTTTTGGATTATATATGAATGACCAAAAGCCGTAGAACGAAAGTTGCTCAGGATTAAACTCTAAGCTCCCCTGTAGATTTTGCGGTAATTTGTAAGTATTCTTCTTCTTCTTTCTTCTTTCGTGTCAGTGAACATGCGTATTTTTAAATTTGTCTAGACCAAAAAGCAGCATTTTGATAGCATTCTGGTTGGCCTGGAGTAAGTCTTGTAAGTATTACTCGTATAGGTACCCAAAGATATCGCCTTTAAAATCAATAGATAGCATAGCCTATCTACATTAAAACATGGCGAAGATAGCGGAAATGACATTTTAGAGTTTTCCAGGAAGTCGAAAACCAATATCTCTAGGAAACAGGACATAATTTGCCCAGTATGTACCTAAGATTACATATTCATTAACCATCCCACATCAACTCTCACCTGCGGATAGTCCTCCACAAACTCATTAAGGTTCTCATAGAAGACCTCCTCGCAGCCGGTACTGAGCACCCTGGCGGCGACCCGCGTGAGGTACAGACGCAGGTACGCCGCCACCACCGCCGAGCCCATGCCGCGGATCATCACCTGAGGAGGGGGAGAGGGTAGGTTTGTATAAGGAAGTTGGATATAGATGTGATGTGCTAATATTGATGTGTATCAAGTAGCTAATTATTTATTTATGCTCGAAACTGGAATTTCGATTGGAGTGAAACTCAAGATTGCTTTGGATCTAGAAAAAGAGCTGTCATGAGTACAATGACCACTAACTTTTGGTTATTGAGATAGTGATCTTTAAGGATCCTCTCAGGAACAGGACATATTTATACAAGCTACAGTGAAATGTCGCATTCCTTTCAAGGGCGTTCTTTTTTCTTTCAGACACCATCTTGTACACATGGCACTTTTGTTTTTGTTACAAGATGCGCGATCTTCAAGAGTTAGGGATCTCCTCATGTGAACGGGGCATATTTTAATTAAACAAAAGAAGCTAGCTCCAGCTGGGCTACTAAATCACAAAACTACAGGGTAAAAAAAACAAATTACCGTCAGCCTAGCCACAGCAGCCTTAATCTCCGTTTTAGACACAAACGCGACGCACGGGAGCAGCGCCATCTCCATATAAAGCCTGGGAAGTAGTTCCCGGATGGACGCCATCTTGTACACCCAGTTGAGGCAGGTCTCCTTGGCCGGCTCCGGGACTAGAGCTGGGTCGATGTCATGCACGGTTTTGATTGGCTTGTGTCTGTCGAGTAGATGGGTTGTGTTAGTAAAAGCTGGTAGTAGTTATTAGTCTGTGGTAAAAGTATAGAAGAATTCAAGAGTTTGCCATTGAGATTCGTATATATTGTTAAATCAGAAGGCGTAGGTACATGGCAGTACAGAAAAAGTGTTTCTATCTTTGTATATTTTTTTTTCTCTAATAACTGACACAAATTAAGTGTAGAAGTTTTCGCAGGGTTCCGCTCATCTTGCATAATCTTTATTGACCAAAACTCATTTTGCATAACTCGTATGGTCTAAACTTTTTTGGCCGAACCATCACTTTGCCAAGACTTATGTGGCATAAGGCTCGTTTCGTCTAAAACTCTTTAAACACCTAAGTTTCGTTTGCTCAAATTTATGTTCGTCTATACCTATGTATAAACTTGTTTCTCCTAATGTTATCTTAATAAATAATATACTAAGTATGTAGTAAATGTACAAATTGTGGTATTTTTCTCCTACATCCCGAAAATCACGATATTGTATGATCAAAAAATCGAAAGTTAACGACCAATATAACTATTACAAACCCCATGAGATCGAAACCTAAAAATAGGTGCGACGACGAGCAAAGCGGGGAGGAGCGTGTTAGGTGCACATGTTCATCAAAACCAAAGCGGAGCGCAGCGAAGCGGAGCGGAGCGTTTTCCAAACAGCGGAAACAATACAAGGCACCAGTTTGCGCTATGTAGGGAGACGCTCCGTCAAAGTTAAAGCCAAACGAATATTATTACTTTGTATAAACCTATGCCATAGCATTATTAGGCTATTCAAGATTTGGCCATACCATTATTAGGCGAAACAATGTTATGCGAAATAACTTTTTTACTAAACGAGATTTATGCCATACGATTTTCGGCGTAACGAGACTTTGACCAAACGTTACTATGCAATACGAGATTAGGCAAATAAATCTTATGCCAAAAAAGGTAGAACCGTTTTCGCATTCACCCTCGCGCTACTAGATAACGGGAGAGCGTTTACGGGCACTATATGCACGTAGACTATGGCGCATGACATATGTGCGTGTGCATGAATACAATACTTATGTACAAGTTGCAACAGATTAACACTGAAGCCGCCACAGTTGTATGAGGCTTGACCGTGTGTGTGTGTAAGTCGTAAAGTTATCTAAGTATTATTACGTGTTATACATACCCATAGCTCTTCTCCCTCAACCTCTGGAACACTAGTTCCCCGAACATGTCTAACGTGTCATGTATTAGCGCCGCCTTGCTCGGGTAGAACAGCAGCCCGGCCGTGTCCTGCAGCAGCTTTGAGCACTGGATCGCGATCTTGAACGCCTTCACGCGCTGCTCGCTGTTCCATGCCTGGTCGGGAAAAAGGAAATAAAATGAATTCATTTTTTGTGGGGACATCTCACACACGGTTATCCGATCCCGAACTAGGCAGAACCTGTGATATGAGTGTCGCACAGCTGATATATTAAAACAAATACATAAAATCCGAGTTCGTTAGGTTTTCAAATGAATACTGGCTGCCCACGACACAGGGGGGGTCACAATTTATTTCAGCTTTTTGTGGTGGCGAAGCTCCCAAACAGTTGAACCGATTTTCGTTTTGATTTTTTAGGGTCATAGGTAATTTTTCCCTTGTGTTCCATCCAAATTGGCTTAGCCGTTCAAAAGTTATGCGACTTTTAGTGTAGAATGTCGGCAATATAATAGCGTATACCTTCTTAATTTCTTCATTGAGCACATTAATCTTGGTGACGAACTCGTGCTGGCTGAGTCCGGTGGTGGCGCGCGCGGCGCCGTCTTCATCCAGCTGCTCTAATCGATGACGCACCTTCTCGTTCAGCGTCGACACTTGCCTGATGAGAGCTGTTAAGGGTTTCTCTGAACGTGAGGGGAAATAAACAAAAAAGGGGGAGGAGAAAAAAAGAAGGACCAAAAAGGGGAGGGGAAATGGGTTGTTAGTGTTAGTTTGCATGTTAAGAATATTACGGTTGTACACACCCGGATTACACACCCGTGTGGAATGTTAGATTACTTTGTTTTTGAAGGGATTGAATAATTCTAGTTGTAAATAATATTTGAATGTAGTTCAAAAAGTTTTACTTAAGGTATCAGAATAGACATCTATCTACATTTTCTTGTAGATATAATTTGTAGATATAGGAAATTAAGACTGGGTAGAGTCTGAATGAAAAAGACCTAAAGCAGAGTGTTGTGGCACTTCTTCGGAGTGGCCTATCCAGTAACAGTGCAGAACAATTAGAGACTATAACCTCTTATGGAACAGGTTTCAACACTCCAGCTCCATAGACAGCCAAAGGGAATCATGATATGCTGGCATAGGTACCCTTCTCCCCGCCGGGCAGGTAGCTGCTGGTGATGGAGAGCTTGTCGGCCGTGGTGTACCGCGCCAGCACCGCCGCGCGCCGCTCGCGCCACTCCGCCGCGTAGTCCGCGCGCGACGGCGCCTCCTCCGCCTCTTCGGGCTGGGGGTAATAGACATAGACATAGACATAGACATAGACATAGACATAGACATAGACATAGACATAGACATAGACATAGACATAGACATAGACATAGACATAGACATAGACATAGACATAGACATAGACATAGACATGATGTTGACAATTCATCATGATGTGTCTGGTTACTCTTTACATTACTCTTGTTAGGGCTGGTTTTTTGATTTATAGTTAACTGACTATTGCTTAATACTAGTAACTATTAGGTAGATAAAAACGATCTAATTAAATTCCTCAAAAATTATTATATGCTGTCATGCTTGATATTCACTTGAGGAGGTTCCTTTGTTGCATAAAAGTGTTGATAGATTTGTTATTCTGACTATTGTCCTTGAGGCTTTAGTTATTTTAATTAACATAAAAATAATAACAACCTTATTAACCCTTCTATTTGTGTAAACTACACAAATTATCAATTCTATTAACAGTGCAACTTAACATAGATTGATAAATTTTTGGATGATTTATACACAAATATAAATATTATTTATTTATTTACTTACCTCTTCCATATTCATCTGTTCAAATCTCATCAACGGGTCTGCCACTTCAAATGGTGAACTCCATTTGTTGAGATCCTCCATGAAGTCTTTACTAACACTTTGTTTCTGAAAATATAAATAAATGCAAAAGTGTAGGTACCACTCACTGTGTATTTTAAACATAGGTGTGCCTTGTTTAAACTAAATTTTACAGGTTGAATTTGAAGAAACAATATTTTTAAGTGGGAGAGAATTCTTTAATTCCTTATCATAACAGCTGTTGTCTCATTAAAATAACAATAACATAACAGATGAACTTAAAAACTCGGTGACATATATAGCTCTCTTTTTTGTATCTGGTAAATAGGTTATAATATCTTAATTCTACTTACAATGGTAACTGCATGAGCAGGCTTGAGTGGGTGGTGTGTGACTTCAATACTGGGATACTCATGTCGTCTAGGTGTTTTATTTTTCAGACTGGTCCTGTTTGTAATGTAAATAATACATTGTAGTAAAACTAAACTTGACTTGAATACTTACAATTTTATTAAATGGTTTCCCATTTGTAATATTGGCTTACCATTCATAATAGGCAGGCATCTCGCCTTTATTACTTGGCTTTATGTTCAAGCAAACAAGTAAGTAAACTAATAATTTTCTGCACTTATAATAAAATTATTCAAAATCAAAACACACAACACACCCACAAACACAACAAAACAACTGTCAAATTGACAGTGTCAATCACAGTCACAGATTATAAATAAATTACTGACACTGACAGTAAGTATTTAGCACAGAACATAATTACTCCTAAACAGTCTGTGACTGACAGCGTTTGCTTTTCATAGAGAAAAAATAAACAATTGTGAAAAGAGTGGCATCTCAAGGAGTTTTTTGTCATACTCTATACGTCATACTGAACAGCGCCACGCCATCTCTTTATATTTCTCAGCCTCATTGTACATACATACAGGGTGCCCTGTTGGGACACCCTGTATATATATAGATATTGTTATCACAAGTTAATAGCCGGATCTCCACCAAACGATGCAATGCGATCCGATCGCCCGATCCAAGAAGTTTAGTATGTAAGATTTCTTGGATCGCGCGATCGGATCGCGTTGGATCGTCTGGTGGGGATCCGGCTATTAACTTCAATCTATAAAGATATAAGACATATTTGCCTTAACGTAGTTACACCACACAACAGTTATTACATTTATTAGCTAAATGTAAGTTCAATCTACTTATGTACCTACCTACATGCAACAATAAATAAAAAACAAATTATTATATAATTCTTTATTACCTCGCATATAACAATGTTTCAGTTCAGTTTTGTTCATGTCACTTGTAAAATAATATGCGAGTGGGTGTGTGTATTCCTTTTTTATTCCTTTCACCGTGAAAACCACTTCATGTTTTGCTAGTTTATGTTTCCCAAGAGAAGCAAATCTTGTCACTTGTGGTGATAAAGTCATTTCGTCCAATAGTGCATCATTTATCCTCGCGAGGCAAATCTTTGACGACATTTATCAGTTTGGTACACATAGTATTTTAATCTTCAGCGGATATGAAGATGTCGATCGCTCTTTGCCAGTGCCGCCATTTCAGCTCGGTTCCCGTGGAACCACATGGAACCTGGATCCATATGGAATCTGTCAGGTCACAAGAATTTCATAAAAACACTTTTTGCGGATAAAGATGCTTTTTCTTAACACACCATGTTTATTTTTATTTG
Source organism: Plutella xylostella (assembly GCF_932276165.1). Taxonomy (NCBI): domain Eukaryota; kingdom Metazoa; phylum Arthropoda; class Insecta; order Lepidoptera; family Plutellidae; genus Plutella; species Plutella xylostella. The sequence goes on from NC_063990.1 coordinate 11,690,383, forward strand.
TAGGTATATACAATTTATAAATAACGATAAGTATACCGAGAGTATAGGCTTTTATTACAAAAATGTTATTTGCGAGACATTGTAAGACAGCTGAACTGACACTGACACGCAATTTCTTCATAATAGCCATAGATCATGACAATGTTAACATTCAAATACTACTTATCTATGTGTCTTGTTATTGTTCTAGGGTCTTGTTCATAACGCCATCTTACATCTTTTTTGGTAATAAGAGTAATATAAAGAGATGGCGGTACCTTCTACTAAAAGTTCAGCCATTAAGGGACTGACCCCCCCCTGTTGCTTTTGTTGGCAAAAATTTCATCCTTGTTTTCGCTGTTTTTGTGAAAGAATTCCTAAATTATAAAGTCTTACGGCTCTGGTACCCGTAAATCATGTCTCTATCACCCGACGAATGTACGAGAATCATTACTATGGTGGAATTGGGAGCCAGCATAAGATATACGGCCAGAACAATAGGCGTGACACATACCACTGTTCGACGAGTTATCCAAAGGTTTAAGGAGACTGGGTTTAACCACAGAAGACCAGGTACTGGCAAGCCAAGGTGCACCACAGACCGAGAAGACCGATTCATTGCGGCAACCATGTTAAGGAATCAAGATCAGACGGGAGTGGCCATTCAAAAACAACTTCTGGAATTTCGAAAGACGCCAATAAGCGCGTCGACAGTCAGGAGACGTCTTGCCGAAAGAGGGCTGAAGCCTGCCAAGCCAGCAAAGGGCTCAAAACGGGGACGGAAAAAAGTTACACCTGAGCAAACACAACAACAACAAGAACCAAATACAGAATGGGGTGAGGATGAATGGGGAAGAATGATGTTCTCTGATGAGTTTGTACAAGCATGTATTGAAGAAAAAGCGCTACCCGGCGGAAGTGCTGCTGCTGATGATGATGATGATCCTTTGAAGGCAACAACCGCCAATACCGAGCCCTTGACCAATGGGGCAAAAGCTGACGAAAAGGAACTCTCTTCATTGCTACCAGATGCACAAAAAAAACAACACTGCAGTGTCTAATTAATGATCTGAAAGTCAGAAAGCTATAAATAATACAAAGGAAGATATTATTATAAAATGTGAATGGCTATAGACAGGGAAGAGGCAATTTGGGTTTGCAAAGGATTTGTTTTCAAATTGGTATCTTTTCACTTGTGGGCTGCTGTCTCTGCCGAGGGTTTAACAGCATTAGTTCCAATCAAGATTGGGAATCAAACTGCTGTGAGAGACTCAATGAACATGCCAGTCCCTTTATGGCCAATATGGGTGACAATGCAATGTTCAAGGTGGTAGAGCAATATTATCACTATCAACAAATAATTGTAAAAATTTTATGTCAAAGAAACAATATTTCAATTTCATGCACTAAAAATTACTCACACTGCTCATGTTGTAAATGAGTATCTTCAGGATGTAGGAATCCACAAAATCTAATGGCCAGCAAGGAGCCCTGTTTTGAATTCTGTTGGGCATGCTTAGGATGAGCTTGACAGACATGTGAGAAACTGAGCTCCACATTTAATTACACTGCATGCTTGATGGATGCACTTATAGAAGAATGGTATATGCTTAGGAATCTGGTATTCAGAACCTGTATTGATAGCAAATGGAGGAAAGCACTTAGTTATTATTCTATGTTACACCTAATAAACCCCTAAATATAAATTTATGAGTGTTTAATTTGGCACTTAGTCCCAATTTTCAAAAGCATTTAAGATTCGAAATTTAACCAATCTGTGCGATTTTAATAATCATTAATATAATATTCTGACCCATTATTCCAGACAATGTAATAAAACCACTGCCTTTTACTTTTAAGAGTAATTTGACGCTCACTGGAACTTTTGCATCCTAGTTTGGTCTTGCTTTTTGGAAGGGCATGTAATGTTGGTGGGTCGTAAAGTTGAGATCATTTGATGTTGATCCAGTCCGCGTCCACCACTCATGACCAATGTACCCTAGGCACTAGGTACAGTTGGAGCCACAACCACAGGTGCTATGATAGCTAGTAGCCAGTCTATGACGTGGTGGAGATGGGTAGATTGGCAATAAATAAATAATTAAATGAACTCTTTATACTTTTAATTGCTTACATAAATTTTGTAAATAACTTCAAAAAGCATTAATGATGATGTAATAAATAAACAAGGATCATAAACATAACAATAATGGTCTTAAAAATGAATTTGTAGGTACAACATTTTAACATACCTATTGCGACTACAATACAATGGAGCTTGCCTCCCTCAGTGTCATTTCAATCATACTTTGAAATGAAGTGAGGAGAGCGAGCATAATCATTACTTTATTTCAAGTACTGCAGCATATTGAGGTGCTTACATATTTCTTACTACCCTGTATAATATTATACTGTATGTATCTGTAAATAATAATATCACTAAATTAGCTTTATTTTTACTGCAAATTTTATTTGCATTCTACTATTTTAATACAATAATTTCTAAAACAATATCATTGTTTTCAATAAAAATACTGTTTACCTACTAAATTTAATGTAGGTAATGCTTACTGTAGAAATATTGAGTCCCTGTGTTATTTCATAACTTGTCAAAATAATTATGTAAAAATATCATGCATTACAATTAAAGCAATATCACACTGGATTAAACTCAGATCATAATAGAACTCTAACATTATAATATAAAGATAACATACAATCTTGTACTATTTTACTAATAACTATGTCAACAGGAATAAATAATTTATTTTAGCTAACTATAAATAAATAACAATTGAACTATGTAAAACAGTAGACTGTCATGGTTAACTTTTCAGGCCTATTTTTAACAAGTGGGTGGTGCCTTCAACCTTTACTAAATCCACTTTTTCTTTGTCCAAATGCTTCATGTAGGCGAGGAAGCTGGTCCACAGCAGGCTGCACATGCTGATGAAGGGCACACGGTTCCGCGGAGGGATCAGGCAGAAGTTGATCATGGCCACTGCAGGCCAGATGGAAGCACCCACCTGTAAAAATAAATATTTTTTAGTTTTTTTATGGTCTATCATTATTAATTATAGTAGTAAATGAAGGTATATTGGGGGTCAATTTACTAGGTACTACAGTTTACTCAGGAGCTAGGCTGGCTGAGCTGAAATCAGGGGATATGTACAAAGGTTCCACTAGAGATAGCCACGTACAGGAACTTCACCCCCTCTCAGAATAGAATAGAATAGGGGGTCAATTTACACATAGCATTAAAAAGTTATAATACACTGCCGGGCAATGAAATAGTTCCACCCACAAAATGCCGACAAACACCTTAATATCTCCTAAGATATAGAACCTAGCTTCATGAATTAAAAAAATTAATGAAATATAGTTTATTATGCATTTAAAAAAAAATGCAAACTCTTCTTAATAGTGTTCTTTTCGAAGCCATGGATAAAAAAAGAAAAGAAGCTAAATTTTCGGGTTTGAAAATTTAGGAAAACATTTGCTTCGTTTTTAGTTTTGCTTTTTATTTCATTCTTTTTTTTTGTCGTTGTAAAAGAATTATAAAATTGTAAAGTCTTACGGCTCTCGTACCCATAAATCATGCCTGTATCATGCGAGGATTGTGCGAGAATCATCACCATGATGGAAATGGGCACCACCCAAAGAAATGCGGCCAGAATAATGGGTGTGACTCATACTACTGTACGACGAGGGATCAAAGGGTTTAGGGAGACTGGATTAAACCTGAGAAGACCAGGTACTGGCAAGCCAAGGTGCACAACAGTCCGAAAAGATCGATTCAATGCGGAAATATTTTTAAGAAATCGACATCAGACGAGAGTAGCCGTTCAAAAACCACTTTTATAAGTTCGAAGGGAGCCAATAAGCGAGTGGACAGTCAGGAGACGCCTTGCCGAAAGAAGATTAAAGCTTTACAGGCCAGCAAATGGCCCAAAACTGGAACGGCATCATAAAGTTGCCCGATTGCGATACGCCCGTGATCATACAGAATGGGGTGAGGACGAATAGGGCAGTGTGATGTTCTCAGATGACTCAAAATTTATGCTGTACCATCATGATGGGAGGTAAAGAGTATACCGACAACCAGGAGAACATTTTTCACAAGTATGTTTTGAAGAAAAAGTGGCACATGGCGGAGGCAGCTTTCACGCGTGGGCGGGTATCTCTGCAGAGGGTCGAACAGCGTTAATTCCAATCGGGAACGGGAACCTAACTACTGTGAGATACGTCAATAAGGTCCTCAATGAACATGCTGGTCCGTTTTTGGCCAATATGGGCGAGAATGCAATGTCCATGCACGATAATGCACGGGCGCACACTGCTCAAGTTGTAAATGAGTATCTTCATGACGTAGGAATCCACAAAATGGAGTGGCCAGCAAGGAGCCCCGATTTGAATCCTATTGAGCATGCTTGGGATGAGCTCGACAGACCTGTGAGAGACTGAGTTCCACCTCCAATTACACTTCGTGGTTGAAAGACGCGCTCATCAAAGAATAGGAGAAAATTCCTCAGCATTTGCTGAAGAATCAGGTATTCAGCATGCCCAATCGCGTAGAAGCTGTTTTGAGAGCACATGGAGGAAACACCAAGCACTGAGTTATCAAAATACCATGTTTACATCTAATAAATTCATAATTAGAGAATTTGTTTAATTTGTCAAATGCTCCATTTTTTTAAAAACATTTAATTATTTTTTTAATTATAATATTTTAGTTTCTACATGGTAATATTCTGATGCGCAATTAAATATTCTCCAATATTGCAGAAGGCGTCATTAAGCTAGCATTTTCCGTTTAGGAGTAATTTGGTGTTATATCAGTGGAACTATTTCATTGCCCGGCAGTGTATAATTTCCACAAACAGGAACCATTTCTTTAAAATGTGTTCTACATTGTGCTGTTTGTTCTGTGTCTGGTTGTTGTCAGTATCAAATAAATACTTTCTTTCTTGCTATGTGCCTAAACAGAATTTAGGTACCTTGTAGGTGGGCCACAGCTTGTTCTTCACTTCTGCAAGAGATTCATGGAACGGCTTGGACTCCATCATGCTCATAAAAAAGTAGAAACTGCACATTGCTAGTGGTGTGTAGGTAATTGTTTCTACAAATGTCTGGAATTACATAAAAATATATTTAAATATGTAGGAACAAAACATTTGTTGTCCAACTATCAAACAACTCAGCTCTTTGGACCATCAAGTAGTAGCTGACCAATTATAATAAATTAATATAGTTGATGATAGGTACGTTACCTTTATAATCCCAGCACGGATGCTGCTCCCAGGCCACATGACGTTGGCTATGGTGAGCCAGCTGTACAGAGTGGGCGCCACATAGCACGAGCCGTACAGGCCGTAGCGCGCGCACCGCCTCCAGTCGTATGTCTCTGAATGTAACGAACAATATATTTCACAACACTTCATCATAACGTAAATCAATCACACACTTCACTTTTATTACTATACTCACCAAAATTCTTGCCTTCTACAGTCTGTTGAATCAAACTAGAGGTTGGCCAAATAATACTGTAAGATGCCATTCCTCTTAAAAGAGGATACTTTCTGAAAATTGTGAATAACTTGCTGTAAACACCCATTTTCTTTGATGTCCTAGTTCTAACCTAATAACTCCTGTAAGAATCTAATAGCTACTGATACTCATGGCTGACGCTCTGAGTAATTCTTCTTACATAATAAGCTAATAATTATCTAAAGTAACAGTAAGGAAATGACCTTACTATTCAGGTAGTACTATTCATTTTCACGCTAATGTTGGTTTTTTGCCAATTTTCGCACAATTTCTGCTACTGTCAAATTCATGATCAATATGACATATGTCAGGTCAGTCAGATGACACTGAGATTTCACTTCAATCTTGTTTGTGGCTATATGTCGTGTGTGACTAACACAACAAATCCGGCCAATTACGAGATTTGTCACACAGATTAAGATAGATGCAGAGGCCGTTGCGGAACTAACTATCGTGGTGCACACTGCACAATAGTTCTGCTCGGCATCCGCAGCTGTACCAAAGAAATACATTAATAATAACGAAACATCAAATTGTGTTCCGAACGCGGACAACTCAAAATGTCATTGTCACCGACACAGATGGTTGCTTTTCGTATTTGAAAGTAAAGAAAGGTTGATATACAGCCTAAAAAGGCATAAAATACAAAGATATTTACAAAAAACAGTATATCAATTTATTTCGCAAACTAGGAAACAATATCATGGCTATGCATTCATGAACTCGGCATTCATCACGACTTGAGGTGATGTTGTTGTGATTGTATCTTCACGAAGCCAAATATGTCAAGCAATTCTTTGCTGTTCTCCATAAACACTGAGGGTAAAGTGTATGCGTTATCAACGAGTGGAACATGTTGGCGAGAGTTCATGTACCTCGGGCTGGAGTTCAAGACGCTGTCGGCGGTGCCGCACTTCCTGTGGGCCGTCGGCGGCGACCGGCAGACCTACCTGCACGTGCACGGGCTCGAGATACCCATCCGGGTCAAGGAGGAGGCCTATGAGAACGAGAGGTGGCTGCCTCTCGAAGGATTCAGCAGCAGACTTCTGCCAACAGATAGGTATCACTTCTCATCCCAGGATGGAACACTGGACCGGTCCATCAGCCGCATCCGCCTGCCGTCCATGGCGTGGCAGTGGGAGGGGGACTGGCAGCTGGAGCTCACCCTCGATGGACAACCACTAGACCATGACGGCTGGAGCTATGCTGTGGACTTCCCCGCACAGTTTGGACCAACCAAACAGTGGAAGTCTTGTGTCAGAAGAAGGAAATGGATAAGGTACAGAAAATTCAGTGCCATGAACTCATGGTGCGCTATAGCTCCACTGCACAAGGACCCCACTCAGGAACCATTTATTGATGTCAGTATTGGGGGGAATCAGATGCCCTACTCCCAGCCAGGCTCCTTGTCAGTGTGGGCCATCACTGCACAGGGCCGCGTCATGTGCCGGGCCGGCGTCAGCACCACCTCCCCTGAAGGACTCAAGTGGACAAACATCAGCATTCCACCCAACTGTGATGTGAAGCAGATATCAGTAGGTCCCACTGGGCTAGTGTGGGCAACACTGTGGAGTGGGAGGGCTATCATTAGAAAAGGTATCACAAAGGACTGCCCAACTGGAGAATCCTGGCTGGAGGTGAAATCACCAGATGACACCAAGCTCTCAGTCATATCTGTGGGGCACAATGCAGTGTGGGCCGTGAGCAGTGACACCAGAGTGTGGTTCAGGAAGGGTATAGAGGGGAACACAGCAGGCACATCTGAGATATCTGCACTGGGCACGGGCTGGCTGGAGATCACTGGGAATATGATACATATTTCAGTTGGCATAAATGATCAGGTCTTTGCCATTGGAGAGTCAGACAAGTGTATTTACTGGCGTAGCGGCATCACCCAAGCAGAGCTGACAGGCAAGAGGTGGAGGATGGTGCAGGCCAACATGCAGCTGAGCCGCACCTCCAGCTCCGCCAGCGTGGTCTCCAAAGACAAACATTCTAGTCTTAGCACTCTCAATGAGCCCCTGGAGCTCAAGTCTAACATCAACTTGCACCATTCCTGGGAAGAGTCCCACTCAGCCCCAATAGAACACACTTTACCAATTAAGCCTCCAAAAGATAAGCATACTAAAGGGAATGCAGTTGTAGAAAACATGGACATGACAGGAAAAAGTTATGAAACCACCTTGAAGAACCCCAGAGCATGGAGTCCTGTGCGAAGTGTCGGCTCAGTGGTCGGCATGGAGGCTCACCCTGACAGTGACAGCAGTGTGTTTGACCATGACTCTGGCATGTACTTTGATGAGGAGGTGAGTCAGACAGCTTGGGGCACAAGTGATGCTGCCTGGACATTTGTGGCTGCAGGAGCATGCACCATAGACACAGTACAAGTGCCTCATTGGTTCACAGACTCACACAATGTCTGCAACACAGATCTGTCTGCCAAGTGGAGATGCGACATATTAGATAAACTAAAGATGAGGAATAACTATCAGTCACTTGATTTGTCCAACTATGGAGTGGCAGTGGAAGAGAAAGGATGGACCAGAAGTTCAGAATCTAGACTTATAGACTCAAATAATTCTGGTGAAGACTGTATTCTCTCCCTTTACTGGCATTCCATTGAGAACACTGGTACTTTGTCCGTGTTCAACCCAGCTGGGGCTATCAAATTCATCTTGAACCTTTGTGATGTCACCAGTGTAACTACATCTTCAGAGCCTGGTAGCCCAAGAATCACCTTAAGTATTCCAAGACAACGCAAAGATTCAATCACAATACAGTTCATATCTGAACAGGAACAAGAAGAATGGATCAATGTGTTGGTGGACATCATCTCTCAGATCAACGGCCTCTCGGGCAGGCCGTCGGCCGCCGCGGTGTGGGCGGTCACCGGCGCCGGCGACGTGCTCAACTGGGACCCCCTCCCCGCCAAGCAGAACCAGACCTCCGACCAAAACGGCATTTACACCAAAGAATTTCAAGTATTCGGAAAAGACATGGTGTCCGGCTTCTCGTCGGTGCTGCACAACAACTTCCCCCACGGGAGCTCGCTCAAAATGAACGGCAGTTTATTCGACGAAATCAGACGATTCAGCGTCAACCTTCAAGGGCCGGAAGTGAAGAAACAGAGACATAAAGTAGAGACGGAAATAAGTGAGATTCCGTTTCACTTCAACGTGCGGTTCGACGAGAGCACGGTGGTGTGCAACTCGAAGATCTTCGGCGGCTGGGGCCAGGAGGAGCGGCACGCGCTGCCGCTGGCGCCGGGGCAGGAGTTCTCGCTGCGCATCGTCTGCGAACCTCAGGGCTTCCGCGTGCTGGTGAACGAGCGCAAGTTCTGCTTCTTCGAGCACCGGCTGGGCCCCGAGTCCATCACGTGCGTGCAGGTGAAGGGGCCGCTGAAGCTGTACAACATGGAGTACAGCACGAGCAGCGTGATCGTGGGCCCCGATGAGATGGTGTGGCGCGCGATGGGCGGCTACCTGCGGCGCGTGGAGGGCTGCGGCGACGTGGTGTGGGGCGTCACGCACGACCACCGCGCCTGGGTCTACAGCGGCGGCTGGGGAGGCGGCACTTTGAAAGGTACATACGCAACTATTTTATCATCTTCACCGTCACGCATCGCCCCTATCTATATATAGTCATGTATTGCTTTAATTAATATTTTAAAAAGAAAATACCTTTAGTTAGGCAGTTAGTATCAGTCCAGGTTAGCTCTACGTAGCGTGACCCCCCGTGAAGACAAATCCTTGCCGATCACTTACACTATTGATTCTTCCAATATTAATAAAATCGATGAAGCACAAATGTATTTCCTATCTGCCACCGAAATTTAATCACAAAACCCAAGAGAGGCGACCGCCCGAGGAGAACTTAATTACAACCGAAATCCCCGAGGTAAAACTACCGTTCCAAAAAATGATTAATTACAATATACTTACCCCCACTTTCTAATAAAAAATATTTAACGACTTGAATCCTCCCACTCGCAGGTCTCGGCAGCAACGACGGCATAATGCCGATGACGGACACGCAGACGTACTGCGTGTACGAGAACCAGCGCTGGAACCCGCTGTCGGGCTACACCAGCACGGGGCTGCCCACGGACCGCCACATGTGGAGCGACGCCACCGGCCGCCACAAGCGCACCCGCGAGCACACCAAGCTCGTCTCCAGGCATTGGCACTGGGTAAACTGTTACTGCTATACCTACACAATTATTTAGAGTATGGCGGTACATACCATTAAGCCTTGTTCCTAGTAGTCGCACATGTAGTTCTAGCTAGATAGTAGCTGATTTTTCTAAGGTTTCCAGAATGGTGTTACGGTGTGGGTTGGCTATAGACTGCACACTACTGCAGACATGAACCCTGGAACTGCAAGGGCACAGCAAACAATTTCTAGACGAAAATCAGCATAATTATATTCTAAACGAACTTGGAGACTGCAATAATTCAGGAACCGAAATCGATGTTTCCACTCACAAAACCTATAGCTATTTGCTCAGCACTTGAGCAGCGAAGTCGATACAACTATCATCAAGTCCATGAATGTCTTAACGGTCAAAACACATGCCAAACTTATAACCTTTCTTCCTCTCAAAACTCAACCACACTCCTCCCCACAGATATCAGAGTGGATGATAGACTACAGCACCCCAGGCGGCGTGGACGCGGACGGCTGGCAGTACGCCACGGACTTCCCCGCGCCGTACCACGGCCGCAAGGTGTTCACGGACTGCGTGCGCCGCCGCCGCTGGTACCGCAAGGCGCAGCTGGCCACCGAGGGGCCCTGGCTGAGGGCTGGGACTACGCCGCTGCTGGATATCTCTATGTGGGTCAGTATATGGAGAAAGATCTTTACTGCATTATGGGTTATGTCAAATGGCTGGGTTTTCATCATTGTTATTATCAGCCAGTAGTCGTGCACTTTCGGACATAGGCCTTTCCCAAGAAGCGCTACAACACTATGCCGTTGGCCTTCCTCATCCAGCCACTACAAGCTACCTTTTTAAGGGCGTTTTATGGTCTCCACTGGAGAACTCATTTACTAGGCTTATAGTTACCATCTTTGGGATAACTTTCTATCGTTCGTTATCTAATTATGTGTTGTATTTCAGAGCAATGGCGATGAAATATCAGTGTGGGCGATCACGTTAGGCGGAGAGGCGATCTACAGGACCGGAGTCACTCCTTCGACACCAGCAGTAAGTACTTTTTCATATTTATTGAATAGCTACTTACTATTCCTACCTATACCTATAAACTTGTGAAGCGAAAAGATAACTTTACCATAATATCTTGTTTCAGGGAGTCCACTGGGAACATATCAACAGTCCTCAAACTTTGATCTCGATTAGTATTTGTGATAGTGTAATTTGGGCAGTTGGAAGGAAAGGCGAGCTGTACTACAGGGATGGGGTTACAGAAGATAACATTGCAGGTAATAATTATCACTGTAGATTTAAATATGTAGTTCAGTTCAGTAGTATCCTACTTTTATGTTAAGTCAGGGAAATAATAATGTTCTCGTATTTTTTTATCATAACTACATACCAATACGCTACAACAGTACCTACGGAGTTTTCATGTAGCGTATTGTAATACATATGTCCTTAGATCCAGAGGAGACTAGATAATTATGATACCTATTGGTATTTATTTATCTACCTATACCTTTTTTGTGCATTTTTTTTATTAATTTATAGGTAGGTATCACTTGTTTACTTTAATTATCCAGGTAAAACGTGGAAGCTAGTAGAAGTGCCGAAGCACAGCCACACGTTCGGGCACAAGGCGGCGAGTGGGGGCGCCAAGTCGGTGTCGCTGGCGCCGCGCGCCGCGTGGGTGCTGCTGACCTCGGGGGCGGTGGCGGTGAGGACCGAGGTCAGCCGGGAGGTGCCGCAGGGGAAGCAGTGGCGGTATCTTACAGGTGATGTATACTTATTTATACGCTATTTAGTTAAATATCTTGCCAACATTAGAGGATTATTATAGAGTACCTATCCTATTAGATCCTATCGATATCGTATCGACGTCCTGAGCCTCTAGTATGGGTTTTGCTATTTATTCAAACGAAAAATGTTAACGTTTTCTCCCGTCATCTGCATACATTATCTGTAAAAAAATTCATGATCGTTTCCATTTGAGGCGTCACTTAGTATGCGGGAAAACGTAAACTATTATAGTTTTCGGAAAAATATCAAACCTGTACTAGACCCTCTGGTTGTGAACTCAATTCGAGTTTTTATGTATCAAGGTTCTTGGCCAATGCTGTAGTAGATGAATACCTACAATATTCTCTGGAATAAATAATAATGTCCTCCTAGCCGAATTTCGACTACGGCGGCCAATCTCATTTGAGATCAACCATCTACGCAGGAGTAGATTATAATGCCCAAGTGTGTGCGCAGTACACAGGAGCACTCTCATAGCCCAATGGGACGGATTGACCGACACGACTGGAGAGAGCTAGGCGCAGGACCGACTGCTTTACATGCCCATCCGACAGCATGGATCGTTTCACTGTTTTGGACATCAGCCGCCTTCTACGTCCTAACCAAACTTAGAACCACAATTTAGAAACACAAATTGATGGTCCCACCCGGGAATCGAACCCGGGACCTCTGGGCCATGAAGCGAAGCTTCTACCACTAGACCACAGAGGCAGTCTCTGGAATAAATGAATATGTAGTCCTACTTTTCTATACTACCAATAATTAATGCTTTCTAGTCCGTTAACGTTATTGTTTATTTATTTAATGTATAAGCTGTGTACCTACCTAATTTGTATTGTTATGTGATTTTCCATGTTGTGTATTCTTGAAGGCGAATAAACTATTTCTTTCTTTCTTTCTTTCTTTAACCTAACACTATCAGTGCCAGCTGTGTCAGTCAACAATACCGCCCAAACAACAGCCTTTTCCTTTAATATCGCCCTATCCCCTCTGTCCCTATTTTAATTCTGTATTAACCCTCATTCCAGACAGCGACACAACCTTCAAGCAGGTCTCCGCCGGCCAACACGAGGTGTGGGCGGTGTGCGCGGGCGGCGCGCTGCGGCGGCGGCTGGGGCTCGGGGCCGACAGCGCCGCAGGGACCGCCTGGCAGACCGTGCTCAGTGCCGGCTTCGTGCATGTGTCTACTAGGGGATGTCCCGTGTAAGGGGTGGGGGGTTATGGAAGTCTAGTGAAGCTATATTGTAGCGTAATCGATAATAGGCTGCGTTCAAAGTAAGCAAACTGCTTGTCATGTCGGTTTGTTTGGTATGCCGAGTGTTTAGTCAGCTAGTTTTGCGCTCTAAACAATTTGCGGCGCACGCTTAGTAACTAGTGAGCACTTTGCTTACTAAGAACTTAGCCTCTTGATATCGCTTAGGTCTAAAAAGGTCTAGAGTCTCACTTCTTCCCTGAGCGCTGATGCGACGATGCACTTATACAAGAATATTGGCCACGGTACGTTATTAATTTTATTGATATTTCTAAATTGAGGGTGTTATGAAGATGTATTCCAAAAAAGTTCCAAATTTAAAAGAGGCTTTGTGTGTTTTGATTTCTGTGATTTTATTTGTAATGAAAGTTCAAAGACTAAAATGTAAGTGAATGTATATCAAAGCTATAACTATTATATTTAAATAAATAAATACTCCTTTGCCTGTCATTGTTCAACTGCAGCAGTGAGAAGACGCCGGTGGGCGATACTTTATTTTTGTAATGTTACTTCGAACGCACACGCGACGATTTTGTCAAGAAAACCTAATATTCCCAGTGCCCCACGTGATATTCTTCCCATATAAGAGCTCTAGCAAGTCTCCTGTTTAATCTATGTTTAGTTGTTCCATATATTGCTCATTTAACTCTAAGTACAGTTCTCCCATATTAATAATGCGCATGCAAATCTTCGCAAACTGTCGTATTCCCGGAAACACCCGAATCATTGAATCGTCGAGCCTTAAACAAAGCACTTGCATTTTGATTCTTGTTCGAAAGAAATAGTAGTCAATATCATGTGACACATAATCGAAAACAATTTGGGCGGTCGGTGGCTGTCACCGATCAGTCAAAGGTCTCAAGGTCAAGATCAATATTACTTTTGTGGAATTATAAAGAGCTGCAATTACACATCGTTCTTGTTATTTTTTTCAAATGTGAATTTAATTTCAACTTTAATTATTTTTGACGACGCCATATTATGAGGCACATTTAAGAATAAAATATACGTCACATTGATAGACTTCACTTTGCCAATAAAGCCACACCCAAAAGACCAAGTTTGTAATTGTAATATTATTGTGAATGATCAGCGCTGTAAATACTTTTGAACTGAGATTTTAATGTAAACATTTTTATTAATGTGAAATAATCAGTGCTGTAAATACTTTTGAACTGAGATTTAAAATTTTTAATGTAAACCTGTGTTTGAAATCCATTTCTCCTTATAATATAAACCTTGTGTTATTCAAACCTTCTTTCATCCATCTTTACATCAGCTTCAGTAAGACACTTGAAAAGTACCTACTGTAAGATTTTCGAAGTAAATTTTAATATTATGGAATATTATGAATTATCGAATCAAATTTCGTTACTGATAAATCAATTATCTCATTTAGCACCAATTACATAATTCTACTAAAATTTCATGAAGAAAATGCACTTAACCACTCTAAATACATAATAGTTTTCTAACGCTCGGGAATACGACCGTTGCCGAACAATGACGAAGATTTCTATGTGCATTATCAATTTTGGGGAACTGTAAACAAATGTTTCTTTTACTTAATTTAACTTGAATTTTTTTACACATGAAGTTTATAATAAGCCCTATAGTTTGTCTAAGTTTCGTCTAGTCATTCAAAGAAACATTCCCTTAAGCCAATGCTGTATTGTATTATTAGTTGAAATCGAATTGTATTATATTCATTATTTATTTATCTAAGCTTAAAATAAATATCCAAATGTTTAAGTTTAAATTTTTTATTTATCACTTTTACTGAAGAACATAATAGTTTCTATTGCGAAATGCTTTGAGTTAATTTTAGCTACAAAATATTACGTTTTCAAAAGTAATACTGCTACTATCAGGCAGGATGAAAGGTATACTTGGTTTTTGTATGAACTTTAAATATTCTGCAGCCAAAATTAAGCTTTATGTTGCTGTGAAAATGTTAATATTTTATTTGGTTCTTAGATATCGTAACTCAATTCCGGACCTACACCACATGTTATTATTATTGCATTAGCCTAACCATGTAAAAACCTACCAAAATTCAACTTCAATGTGTCCCCAGTAGACAAACTGTTCGCTTATAAATTGCGTCGATTGAGCCCAAAACTAGCAAATTGTGAACATTTAACATACTAAAACGATACACCGCTAACTCAGGCAGCGAACAATTTTCCTACTGGGGAGGCAGCAACAAGTGCTGATAGACTGTATCAGATAAAACGTCAAAGTTTTTGCGTTTACTTCTCATTTAATGATTAACTGGAAACCTATTAATCATCTAGCTTACCTAAACACAGATTCAGCCTTGTAAAACAGGTCATATTTGAAACCACAGGTTAGATCTCAGATCTCGATCAAACCCTGTATGTATTGTGCAGTAACAATCATAAGAACTTACGGCTGTACAAAAACCAATCATTGCCTCAACGCCCCCACTCAGGGGTGTTAAAATATTAACATTTTCATCCACCATCCAACTAAATACAATTTCCACACGCTTAGGACAAACCCCATTAGTGCGTTGCATCGCGTCGTCTTCTAATCATTTTTTATGCCACGCCCGCTCGCGCCACTTCGCACCAATGCGGCCTCACCCTCACTAGCCTACCCTAGCCTACAGCAAGTAGTCGAGCTCGTAGCGCACGTAGTGGTTGTTGGGGTCGTTCTGCAGGCGCGGGTAGCCGGCGACCAGCGCGTCCTGCCCGCCGATGTACAGCGTGTTGTAGATCTTCCAGTACACGTCGCGGACCTTGCGCGCCGGGTGGAACAGGCCCTGGGGGGTGAAGATTGAGGTTAGATGCGGTTTATGTTGGTTTATCGAGCATGTTTCTCTACAGGGTGTTGAAAGTTGTTTACTAGGAAGGACCCCTTGAGTCACCCTCTTTAGGCTTGCACATTTTTGCAAACCTTTAAAATTCAGATAAAACAGGGAAAGGTCAGGGGAAACATAAATTTGCTTAGATTTAATGGTTCATAGGTATGATGTTCTATTAGATATTTGTGGTCTACAATAACCATCAGCACACAACACATCCACTGCTAGAGGCCTTCTCTCTAAAGAGCACCACGAAATGATATCCTCGCTGTTTCTTATTTAGCCATAACTGGTACTTAGACGAGGCGATAAAACG
The DNA here is from genome assembly GCF_932276165.1 of Plutella xylostella. Classification (NCBI taxonomy): domain Eukaryota; kingdom Metazoa; phylum Arthropoda; class Insecta; order Lepidoptera; family Plutellidae; genus Plutella; species Plutella xylostella. The sequence continues at coordinate 11,706,263 of NC_063990.1, forward strand.
TGATATCTTCAGCCTTTGTCCTACGACTATGGGATACCGACAACCCAGCAACTCATGCCACATTCCCCGTAAAACAAATCTCACCTGTAGCGCATACTGCAGTATCTTGGCCGGTCCGAGCGCGACCCTCATGCCTTCAACCGCGTCCATGAAGGCCTGCACCAGGTGGGGCGAGGTCTCGAAGATGTTGGGCCACACGTGGTTCAGTAAGTGCACCAGTGCGTCTTCGCAGCCGAACCCGTACACCCCGAGCGCCATGTGCTTGATGGCGGCGCACGCGGTCTGACGGTGCACCAGGTCTCTGGAAGAGGGAAGTAAGTTAGTGAAGTGGCAATAAGTTAAGGAAATAGTTTTTTTTTTTAATGCCTATTATGATACAAAAGAATTTAATTTAATTAATTCATCGCTTTTATCGGAATAATACAACGAACATAACGGAAAACGACAACCATGGAGTCTGACCTGATTGTAATTTGCAAACATTTTTGAGTGACATTTGCAGTGTATTTTGTGTCGCCTCTGGCCACTACTTTAGGCATTATACCCCCTTTCGGCAAGAATAATAGCTAAAAACAATCAAAATAAGCTCTCACCTGTCCATCAACGCGTCTTCAAGCAGCGGGCACACCGCATAGATATAATCCTTGCCCATCTCCCCTATATACTCGAACAGGAAGGACAGACTCTTGAGCACTCCATTCTGCACGTTGAGCTCGGGCACGCGGTACTCGTTCATCAGCGCCGGCAGCACCGTGAACGGGGAACAGGTCTCCGCCACGATGGCGATGGCCACTGTTGTGCACACTCTGTGGAGGGGAGGGGGGATTAGTGTTGGATTATGTATGCTTTTATTTCTACAGGTAGACGCCATTAGAATGGATAGACAGCATGAAATGCGTGCTAAAAAGAAAGATCTCTGCCGAGAAGTGGGCTTCTTCATTTCATTTGCAAGAATTGCATTTGGAGTATTCTAGCTAGGTAAACCTTTATAAAAGTAAGGTAAATATTTAAATTATGTTTCTGAGACTTAGCAACTGCAAATGTACATAAACGAAAATGTAATCCATCACCGATGCTCACCTGTTCTGCCGCTCCTGCACCTTCAAGTTATTCAGCAGCGTCGCCAACACATCATGCGGCCCGATAGCCTTGGCTATATACCCGAAGGTGTTCACAGTGGCTCGGCGGATGGCCTTCTTGTGCGCCTTGAGCAGTTCGAGCAGCTCGAAGCAGATGCGCATCCACTCGCGCGCCGACACGAACTCGGGCCCGCGGTCCGCGATACGACCGACGAGGTCGATGCAGTTCTCTTGCACTTTCTCGTGTCTGGAATATTAGGTGATGGTGTAGATTGGATTAGTGGGTTGGTTTGGTTGTGAGGTTGTGGCTTTAATATGAGCTGACCGACCTCCAGTAGCGGAGGCACCAGAAAAAGAAGACTTTAATATGGATGTATTGTCGTGGTCAGGTTGGTAATATGTCAGTATCATCAGCCTTCCATCGCCTGCTGCTGGGTATAGGCCTCCTTAGTAGTGTAGTTTTGCTTACTTGCCGTCACTGCGGCCGCATTTTTGCCAATAACCTAGGCTACTACTCCAGAATACACACGACACAAAAAACCTTGCAGCCACATTAAGGGGTCATACAGTCAACCGATGTAGAGTAGAATCATAAATAGTTTTTAGACAATTATATCATACATACCTGTTTTTCAAAATAGGCGTAAGTCTGGGCAGCAGATCTTTGATGGGGGGCGTCATCTTGGTCATACCGATGACGTTGACGATCGCCTTCAGCGCGCCGAGAATGGAACCCAGGACCTCGGGGTATTCTTCTCCGAGGTATTCATACAGCACCACACCCAAGTGACCCATGAGTTTTTCCTGTAAACAATGTTTGAGTCAGACAGGATTTTATCATGTTGCATGGTTATAAAGAAGAATGGCGAAATCTGACCCGCTTTGCGTAAGTTTGCAGCCACTAACCAAACCTATTTTAAGTTATTGATAAAAATGTCTACTATCAGAGAAAAATATTTAAAAAAATCTAAACCATGGGGTTCATGAGATATTAGGGTTCAAAAGTAAATTAATTAATATATTTTTTTTCGTTACATAAGTTTTTGATGAATAGTACACGCACAAACAAGTTTTATAATCTAAATCATGAGATTCCCAATACATAGTGCATCACAAAATGTATTACATGATTTTATTTCTGCAAATAATATCAAGATTATTTTTGCACATTTCACACTCGGAAACCTATTTTTATAAAGAGATCAATTTCAAAAAATATTTCATTCTATTCAAGTTCCCGTTATTCCGAAGTAACATAGAATACTTATACTTATCCAGGAATTCCCACGGGAACACTTTTAAAAACTATTTTTAGCTCAAGGGTAACATCTAGTACAGTAGAAAGACTTGATCTTTCGGCACTTATATCTTCGTTCTCCCATGCCTCATAATAATAAAATTAATACCAGTATATACTGTAGTCACGGACTACACATCAGTGTATGTTTCATCAATGGCTGCTCTGGGTCATGGCGCTATAGAGAAATTGCCATTCTTCTTTTATTTAGGGGTGCTGATGTTATCCGATTTTTTGTATAAATAAGTTAAAATTGCGTGACACGACGCACAAGTAAATAAGAACAAGGCTGGGAATAAGTACACAATGCGGCGTCATTCGGTCTTGACGTATTTCGCCTGCACCTTCAAGCGCATCTCAATATGGCATCTGATCACTTTGTTGCTATTTTTCGAGGTCCAATCTATTACACATTAATCAAGTTACGTTACCTCCTGACAAGTCTTCATGACGACGGCGATGCGCGAGATGAGGTCGGCGGCCTGCTGGCGCACCTTGGCGCTCTTGTTGTTCATGCGCCACAGGATGATGCCGCAGATCTGCGGCAGGTACGGCTTCACGCGCTTGCCCAGCTGGTTCACGATCGTGCCGAACCCGTTCAGCATTACCACGTCCTTTGGGAGAAATTAGTAGTTAATTTAGTGTGCTTAAAAGTATTGTCAGTTACTGGTTGGCAATATGCAAGCTGGTAAAACGACTAGCGTCACGTTCACTCCAATGGAACATGTGCGAGTGGTAGGGAGACGTCGACGACGGCAGTGGATGATGATGATGATAAAACATTAGAGCGCGGCTGTCTCCCGTGATAAAGAGGCCATTAGTGGCTGGATGAGGAATTCCGAGAACGAGGACTGTGTCCAGCAGTGGCCGACGACGACTACGGTCAGCCTCTTTACCTATACACATCTATTATAACTATAACTATCTATTTAACACACCATTTATGTTTGAATTAAAGTAGCATGTACTTTGTTTTTGAGTTTGTCAAGGTACTGAAATACTCTCATGCATAGCTACTTATGAAGGTGACTATACCAGCTGATGCTCCATACCTCAGTGGTCTGCTCCTGGAAGGCGTACAATATGCCATCGATGAGCGCCTCCTCGAGCTTGGAGTCTATATCAGCCGCGCCGAGGTTGGCCAGGATCTTCTCTATGGACTCCATCACCATCTTGCGGTACTGCTCGTTGTCGTCTTTGAGGTCGTCCACGATGCGGTTTATTATCTCGGAAGCGCCGACCTGTGGGCAGAATTATTGTTGAGTACACTACCGATTTATTTATTTGGCTAAGAAGTAATATGTGTTTTAAATGTTATGGTGTATTTTTCCCGCAAACATTTTCTTGACCTTCAATACTTCCGAGTTGAACTGGCCTAAGCTGAGCCGCTGCCGCCGTCAGTTTCGGTTTGTTTGTTTATTTGATTTCACATTCGGTGTGTGTGTGTGTGTGTGTGTGTGTGTGTTAAGCTGCGTACAGACCGGCCCAACGAACGCCAACGGACTGTTTTCGTTGACCTTCGTTGCTGCAATCTGCCCTGTATTATGTATGATAAATATCCATCGTTGGGATAACCTTTGGCGTTCGTTGGCCCGGTCTGTACGCAGCTTTAGCAATGCACTGAATAATCGTTTTTCTTTTTACCTTGTTAGCGATCTCCACAGTGGTATCGACGAGCTGTCGGTAGTTGCGTCTGTCGAGCGCCATGCGGTGGTTCCAGAAGTGTTTGAAGAAGTGCGGCAGGATCTCGTCCATGATGTACTGCGGCTCCACGCCGTCCGTGCCGCAACACTGCTTCACTACCTGCGAGGGGGCACCATAATATACATTAATACAGGTATTTGTTAAAATGCGAAAATAGTTGGACTGATTTGGCTATCTTTGGTTTTGAATGAAGTCTAGAAAAGGCACATGAAATAAAGAGCAACATTGATAAAATGGGCTAGCAAAAATAAGACAAAAACTAAGCATGTATTAATCAGTGATCCACTTTAGCTTTATTTGTGCTTGCGGAAAATCTTGCCGCTTCTTTATCGGACTATAAACCCATAAAAATGGTGCCTCAGTCCTACTTTGGATTATTTATTAGCTGAAGATGGTAAAAGTATACGACTAGCTAGTCTCTTGCGGATCTCGTAAAGTCAATTCCGGTATCTTTAGCAGTGAAATAGACATAGATATAAACCACAATAGTAAACAAGTACGCCAAACACACATACCTTCAACACAATCTTCTTCATCTCCTCATCGGGCGACTGAAACTCTCTGATCAGGATCAGCATCACTTCCCTCGTATAGTAGTTCGCATATTCAGCATCCATCAACGGGATCAGATATCCGATAGCCTTCAAGAAAGCCGCGAGTCCCTTGCCCCGGTGCGTGCGGATACCCTTCCAGAGGGGCTTGAGGACCGAGTCGAAGGACTCGATGCCGTAGGGCGTGGCGGCCTCTGCCAGCGCCGCGCTCGCCAGGGCTGTGATGGTGCGGACTTTTTGTTGCTCGTCCACTAGACCTGTGGATGGGAGGTTAGTGTTGTACATTGCTTATAAGGATAGTCATTACTATAATTTTATACGAGCGATTATAAATTCGTTATTTTAATTAAATAAAATATATTCTGAATTGATTGGAAAAGTATGGTGAAGGAAAAGATTGGGAGGACACCAGTACATCTAAATTATTTAATCGTAAAGATGCATTGCAAAGTATTGGAATAATACGGCGATTATAGTCATGAATCAGTTCTATAGGTACTAAGCTATTATATTTTCTGTGCTGATAAATAAATAATCCTTGTGACCCTTGACCGAGAACGGAGTGTTGTGGCTCTAACTTTCGAGAGCTATATACATATACATCCCGAGTAAATATAAAACGTTAACGTTACCATGTTCAATGATCTCGACGAGCGACTTGAGGTGCGGCAGGATGGCGCAGCCCATGAGGATGGCGATCTGCTGCACGATCTTGATGCCGGTGTGGCGCGCCTGCCACGACTTCTTGGAACGACACACGGCTTTTAAGAACGGCAGGAGCGACGGGATTCCTGGAGAGTTTAACGGGATTCGTGAGTTGTTTATTTATACACTTTATTGTATACTCGTATGTGAGTAGGTACAAGAAACTAGGTACATATCTGTTCCAAATATACTACAGAAAGACTACGGGGTTTACGTAAGGGTGTAAAAATCCGCAAGCGGAACTGTCATTCCTCCACTGGACCGACGCGACGACGACCTTAGACAGGTAGTGGTTGGATGAGGAAGTTTGAGGACAGAGTGTTCTGGTGCTTTTTCCGAGTCGCCTAAGTCCAGAAGTGAACGATTAGAGGTTGAAGATGATGATTTAAAGGTTTTGCCCTGCTTCGTGTCAGTTAGTTATCCCATGTTTCACATTTAATCTTGTTCTCTAATTTTAAATATTATATGATACACGCTTTGAAACGAGTAACATTATTTTCACACATTAAAATACAAAGTCTAAACCACTCACCCAAAGCAGAAGCCACGACGGCAAACGCTCTAGCCGTCGTATTCCTCACGTACTCATCAATGTTATCTATATCGGGCCGCATGGTGGAGATCATGGTGGCGAGCCCGGCCGCCTTGGCCAGGTTGGAGATGATCTCGCGGCCCTCCACGCGCGCGTAGTAGTCCTCGTCGATGAGGAGGGGCTCGATGACGACCAGGATCTGTGGGGTGGGGGGAGGGGGTTTGAAATTGAGAGTTAACACTTTTGTGATAAGCAAGGCTGAAACTCTGTCTAAACAGGCGGCAGCCTCGTCTTCTTTTAAGTCAGTAATAACCTTTACATTTTACAAGCTATAATCATATTCCATTATTGAAATATATTTTTTTAAGGTAATAAATAAGGCTGCATTTCCAGTAGGCCAACTATTAGCCGCCGACTGATTTAGGACCGATTTCGGATGCCGAGTGTCACAGTTTGCTGATTTTACGTAAAATCTAGGTATTAAGGCTAGTAATAGACATAGTACTAATAGTACTATGAACGCAGTCTAATGGGAAGAAAAACTAAAAGCTAATTACAGATGGCAATTTTTTCTCCCCAACAATGTAATTGGTCTTCCCCATTGCTACTAAATAACTAAGTTTAACACTCGTATTAAAACCACCAACAACTCACCTTATGCACATACGGGCGCACCAGATCATCCAGCTTGTACAGTATCCGGTCGATGACCTTGACCAGCAGATGTCGCTCCTGGTCCTCGAGCGTGGGGCTCATCAGCAACGGCAGGATCTGGTTGAACAGCGCGCCGGCGCCGAACTCGCGCGCCTTGTCCGTGATCTGACGCAGGGCGGCCTTGCACATGGGCGGCGTGCCGTTCTGGGGGAGGGGGTGTGGTTATTAATGAGTAGGTATAATCGAATTTATAAATGTTATGTTAGCTAACATTGTTGATATTGAGTCATTGAGAAATTGTTTATCACTCGTTTTTATGTATTAACTGTTGGCCCACAAACTAAGACAAAAATGGTGGGGGAAAAGTGCTCTATGACAGAACATTGGTCAATCGAATGTTGGTGAACAGTCACACTCATGTGGATGTTTGCTTTAGTGCAGATATTCTGTCTATTATTTTTTGTGTTTGTATTGCTACTACTAAAAGATTTTAACTATTGAAAAGCTTTATCAATTTCTATGAAACTTAGCGAAGAACACCAGGCAGACACACATTGTCTTCCCCTACACCTCATTCACAACCCACCTTGATCTTAAGCAGCAGCTTCATGATCTTGCGCTCCTTGAGGTCTTCGGGCGAGAGCGCGTCCTCGTCGACGTCCACCAACAGTTTGTCGAAGTACTGCGCGTCCTCGGGCTTCATGAAGGGCAGCTGCGAGGCGCCGCGCGGCTGCGGGTCCAGCAGGCGCGCCGCCGCCGCCGCCGACCCGCCCGCCTCCTCCGTCTGCATGAAAAATCCGATTGGGGTACCGGCCAGCGGCGTCGGCGTAGCGGTCAGCTTACGAGCCGGCGTCCGAATCGGAACGTAACCTGAACAAGAATATATATAATCAGAATGGGGAAATAAGGGATGGTCTGTGTTAAAAGCAATCACGACGGTTAAAAGCATAGGTCCCGTTGCAACGGCATGAGACAATTTGTTTCATCTGAAAGAGAAAGTTTAGTGTTTTAATAAATTTGTTTTGAACTTTTCGTAACGCAATTTCAATCTCAAATCTCAACACATGTATGTATACGATAAAGAACCGCTATTTAGTCGTCGCTGCCGGTTGCGTTTTATACATGTGTCCTGAAACTAAAGTTGGCATTAATTGACTACGGTGTTTCAATCAGAGGTTTTCTTTTCTTCAATCAATATTTTAACTAGGAGGTTACTAAATAAAGTTTAAGAATACGTCATAGTTGCGGTGACTTACCGGCAGGGGGCGGTAAAACCTTGTACCCGGCTGGGAACATGGCGTCGAGCTCGTCGTCGCTGAAGGGGCGGTTGCGCTCGTCGATCTCCTTCTCCCAGCGGTACGCCTGCAGCTGCTCGGGCGTCATGGCCGCCACGTGCCCGGGCGTGGGCGTCGCCAGACCCATGGCTTTTACGCCCACCGGCGTCGACTGAGGGGAAAAAATATCATTTAGTTAAGTATCCTACTGAAAATACCAATTCAATTTGAGTTTAGAAAGTAGTGTAGGAGTCCAGTTAATGTTTATATGGTTTGCAGCACAATACTCAGTGCTAGACACAGCTACTAAGGTAAATATATTGAAATTACGAGTTGTATTTGTTGTTTCTTTTTAACTAAAGTGTCAATGCCGGTATCGCCAGCTAAGATGAAGATGGCCAGACCACCAAAACAAAGATGATAAATAATACAAAAGTTTGAGACCCAGACCACTGGACACACTGAAAGGAACATAAATAATAAAACAATACTCACGCCGCCGGGAGTGAAAACAGGCGTGTGCGGGGTGTGCGGCGTGCCGTGGCTGGGCGTGGCATGGCTGGGCGTGGCGTGGCTGGGCGTGGCGTGCGCGGGCGTGGGCGTGGCGGGCGCGGGCGTGGCGCCGGGCGTCTCGTCCCAGCGCGAGCGTCGCTTGGTGCCCGGCGTGGGGGTCTCCTGGATCGTGTCGACGCCGGCGCCGCGGTCCGTGCGCGGGGTCTCGGCCCAGCCGCTGTTGTGGCCGGGGGTTTCTGTGGGTAGAATTTATGTTTTAGTAGAATTCGCTGATAATAATGTGACCATGACTATCAATATGCCGCAACTAGTCGCAACATGATATTATAGACTCCGCTTATTTTAAGCAGTTGCAGAGATACAAATACAGGTTTTAAAAACTACAACCTATTTTAATCTAATCTCCCTAACTGGCTCGCATGTGACGCGATGGTGTGTTGGTTCCGAGAGTTGCATGTCACCTTTTACATCAAGTCCCTATAATAATCTATTCTTACCTCTATTTTCCAACCATTATACATAATAGGTTTAGTGTAGACTAAACTATACGACATGCTACTTTCATAAAAATCCTTCCGTTTAACTTGTAAATATTACAAACAGACAGAGTATGAAACAACCACTCACCACGATCAGTCTTGGGCGTCTCGTCCCACCGGTTCCTGCGCGAGGCGTGCTGCGCGGGCGTCTCGCGGCCGGGCGTGGCGTGGCCGGGCGTGGCGTGGCCCGGGGTGGCGTCCCACACGCGGGCTGACGGCGTCGCGCCGGGCGTCTCTCCACCGCGCGTGGCTCCGGGTGTCTCTTCCCATGCACCGCGCTGGGGAAGAGGTGTAGTGTGAGGATATTGTGTGGTGGACTTGGAAAGGGTACACTTGCATGACATGACAAGGATATCCTCAATAAGGAGAAAGTATAATTTGTTCTTGAAGTTAGTAAGGTGGTTTTTTCATTTAAAATTTAATTATCATATTCATTCATAATTGAACTGAATTTAAAGGCATCTTACCTCATTTTCCCATGAAGGTGTGGCTTGTGAACTTGGTGTGGTTGAGATGGAGAGGGTGGGTTTCTTCACTGTGGGTGTGTCTTCAGAGCTCTGGTCCCAGCGCCCCTTTCGCTTGGCTTGCGCAGGCTTGGCCGCCTCGCCATTTGACTGAGCTACTGGTTTGAGGGTTCCTTCTCGAGCTCTTTCTATTAGCTTTTTTCTCAACTGAAATAAGAAGTTAAATGTTAATGATTTTTTTTTGTTATAATTAGTTAAATATTAACATATTTACGATATATTTTATTTTGTAAAATGGAAATATTTCATAACATATTGTAAGAGTGTTTTTACTCACCTCAGTTTCCTCAGCTCTTAAATACTGCTCTTTCATAATTTCTGTGTAGGTCCTAGATCCAACATCTGGTGTTTTACCACCTGCAATGATAAAAAAAATATAAATTATGGATGTCACAAAACATGGAAATTGGCCAACCTGATGCAACCTTCTTATTTACAAAAGGTAGAATTTCCCATTCTAATTTTGGAATTCAGGTTGCTATTCAACCTGCCCACCAGAAATTCATAATATTTGCAACAAAGTGAAAGTTGGAGAAACAACTCACTATTATTTTACAAGTATTATGGACTGGACTTTGTATTTTATTTAATAAATGATTTGAAAGTTATGGACAATAAGTAAATAAATTTAACATTACCTTCAGCAAAGGGATCCATTCTTTCAGGTGATATGATCATCCTTCTTCTCTTCTGGCGATATTCGTCTTCTCTGTCAGCGATGGTTGGTCTTCTTTTGTCAGCAAATGGGTCATAGTCTTTATCACTCTGTAATAACATATTTATCAATAAATAAAGAGTCACTGATTGATAAGATATCTAGCTGATAGCTATCTTGAGAGTTTCGGAAATTGAAACAGGTTTTCTTTAGAAATTTCATAATAATTAAACTTTTATTGAAATTTTCACTTTGTTGATAAATACTCATAGGACAATTTATGTAAAACTAATAAAAGAAAAAAATAAAAAAAATTACCTGTGCAATGTCATTGAGTAAAGACGCAGGAGCAGTGTAGCCGGAGCCCTTCCGGGAGATGGGCACATTCTCCACATCCTCATCCTCAATCTCGTCATTGGCAGCGATGGAGGTCACATAGCCCTCATACCGCGACTTGCCTTGTCCCCCCGAGTTGTCATAGATGTCACTGTCATAGTATCCATCTTCCAGTGACTTTTTTGATCCATTCTCGGGCAGTTCATTCTTCTTAGCTTGTATTTCTTTTATCTGAGCTTCTATGGCTGTAAAGTACAATAATGGTTAATCAGTTATTAATTTATTGAATAGTTATGTGGATGTGTTCAAGGGTTGTGAAAGAAATGTGGATTATTAGCAAGGCAATTTGCTTTGGAGGTATCATAATATGTTTAAAAGCTGGAATCATTTTTGTTATATGCATATTTCAGTAGGGAGACACATGAGACTAAGATCTTATTTCCCTTTCCTTACAATATCAACAACTTTGCAAGTGGAGCACGCCCATTTGTATTGAGCACGATAGAGTAAAACTAACCCAATTTAATTCGTAAGGTTAGGGACATTAAATTTATGCTATACTTATGGCGATTATTAGGTGAAGTTAATAATACCGGATAAATTCAGTAACATAAAACGACCGAAGTTAAATAAATAGACCTATTTACAATGGCAAAGCGTTGCGTGGATGGTTAATTTAATAAATATACCATACCTTCGTGTGTCCTAGGAATTTTCTCCATTGTGATATTAAATAATACACAGCCACAAGCGATACAGTTCTAATAATATCAATAAATGCAATTATTCACTAACTAGAACGAAACGCATTTTATTTATTCACATCACATCACCGCCAGCCATTTTCGATTCTGTTTTTTTTTCATAGACAATATACAAAAAAAACAACTGTGACCACAGAAGCATGGTACTCTGTGAGCGAGCCACACATTAGGTCAGTGGCACTGGCACTGGACCACACTGCTAATGCTCCTTGTTTCGATATCGTTTAACAGCTTGACTGTGGAAACTGACGAAACACTGTTTATTTAATACTATACGGCGAACTATACGTAGAAGATAAGTTTGATGCTTGAGGAAATGATGAGGATGTAATGGTTTGATTTTTTGATATGGTATTTGTATAAAATAAGGTCAGCTTTAGTGGATCAACTAGTCAGTGGTCAGAATGATCATCAATGGATATGAATGCAAAGATATTTACCTAAATATCTAGCAATAATATTCAAAAATTGTACAGTAAATAAATCTTAACCTTAGAACAAACATAACTTTTTGCCATGTTTACATTTATATTTTTTTCTATCCTGACAACCCTAAAACTGACACTTCTTTCTTGCAGCAGCACTGGGTATGTGTGAAATGCATTTTATTTATAAAATATTTTTTGTTTTACCCTATTTATTGTTTTCACTTGTATTTGTGCAGGAGAAAGAAACCCCCATCCTGAGGCTCTCACGGGATATATTTCCTGACTGATCGGCCTTACAGTACTCAAGGTATGGTGTTTGATATTTTACCGACTAGTTCCACGTCAAATGTGTTTAAAAGGTGACACGTATTCTTATCACAAGTCTTGATGCCATGCCGATTTAAAATTCCTGTGTCCACAATAATAAACCTCAATTTTCTATCACAACTATCATAAAATCACAAATTAAATGGGAGACTTGAAATAAGATTATTATTATTATGATAGTCTCTTGCCCATGAAGTGATTGATATCCCATTAGCTGCATGCGCTATGTATATTTAAACATTTTCTATTTTTATCAGGCTAAGAAGCAGGATCTTTGTTGTCACAATAATTACTTTATAAAAATATAATATGTTTCATACATTGGATGTGAATTTGTGATAGTGCATGTCTCTGCCTTCTACATCCAAAGAGGTTCATGGGTAGTAGACTCCTACATACTTATTTAGGTAGCAATATAAAAAATATCTTTAAAGGCAGGTCTAATATGATAGTGATATAGGAAAGAACCTTGCAAAATTGTTGTCCTGCAGCATATCATAATATTTATCTGTACACACATGTAAACTATCAAAAAACAAACTGAGTTATAAAACTTATAACCAATTAGACAACACTGTAAATTAAATAATTATCAGTTTTTTCAGGTAACATTTGTAACAATAATTAAATTTTATGGGTTACTCATATTAAACATACATAAGAACATTATATTATTATTGTTATACATGTATGTAAAAAATAATAATAATCTGTAAAAGTAGTGAATAAAAAGACTTTAAATAATAAAAAACTATGATTATGGTCTAAATACATTCACATCATTTTTGGAAAGTATAATTTAGTAGGTATTTATCTTATCTTGAAATAAGCAAGATTAAGATAATTAAAATTAAATGTGCCTTAAATTAGGAAAAGAAAGCACTACCTACTTAACTAATAGCGATTTCATTAAGTAACTCTAATGACCTGTTTAACAAAAACCAACGAATACTCAATTATTACATCTATTGCAGATATGAAGTAACAATTTGTCCTTGATAAAGCCCATTTACTCCACACCTATACAAATTGAACACACAAAACTGTTGAAACTAACAAAAGCCTTACCACCTGAGCAAACAATCTACATTCTTCTATAAACTTTCAGTACTGTAACGACTTGGCGCGGACAAGGACTGCTGGAGGTGAATAAAATGATGCATCAGCAATCCATGATGGTTGGCGACATGTTGCCAGTAGAACTAGGCGGGGAGGAGCCGGTGAGCGTGGGGTACGAGAACTCGCACGCGTACGACGACCTGTTTCCCGCGCTGCCGCTCGCCGCTCCGGCGGTGCAGCGCGCCGCGCCGCCCATGAGCAAGCTGCGCGTCGGCTCCTCGCTGCACACGCAGGTAACATGCCTTTTCTTATATATTTTTTTAATGCCACTAGAAAGGTATATGGAGAAGGTATACATATTGTATTGTATTAATTATATTTTTGGAAAAAGTTAATATTTTACAAACTACACTTTGTTATGAAAGTGAATCTTAAAACAATGACAACAATAAATAATAATAAGACTAAACTTAAACCCTACTCACGATCTTCAAAACTGATAAAGATTTTGCAAGATGATGCTCATATAATGCTGAAAAAAAACTTCATCACCATCACCCGCTAACAAGTTGCTCTAACTAACAGAAGGCATAGGAGGAGAATTATATGCCTCACTCACTTAGGACCTTAATTTCTTCATAAAAAGCTTTGAACGTTTTATATGAAAAACTGTGATTTCCTTATTTTCTTTAATAACTTTTGGGTTCTGTCTTCAGGATCTACTTTTAAGTAGCTAGGTATATTCCAAAAAAAAGGAAACTATGATATAATATGCCGTAAAAAGAAATGAATTATGGATGGCACTTTATGGTGACTGAGCCTATATCCAAACAATATAATCAACATTGGAATAACATGAATCCAATGTATCTATCAACGTCAGCATATCAATACACTTATCAACCGCCACATGGCAGCCGATAACTCCACACAATGTAGCCATTATGTAACTCCCTATCACTGAATAAATTACTTTTTAATTTTTCGATAAATATGAACTCTTAACGCGAGAGTATATACCCTTGTTTCCATGTTTTAATATCGTTATCTGCAATTGGCGTGGGCTGCAACATTGTCACTCATAATATTCTGTTTACAATACAGTTTGACCTTTGTGTTCGCATCAATTGGTATCCAGTAGCACCTATAATATTAGAAGATAAATGAGATCAAACTAGTCAAGATCGCCAGAATGACTCACTATTTGGCACCAATAATGGTGTTTGTAGAACGTGTATAGAACAACCTACGAAAATCATGACGAGGCATAATTTTTGATTGAGTGAATTGGAATAGCGATATAGACCCTGTTTCTATATCTGTAATGAATGATAATTACTTTAATACCAATGGTCCATCTAACCGTCACTTTTCCATTAAGCTCAGCATCACGAAGATTGGTAGATCATAAAACTACTCTTAAAAGTTTTAAATGTTATTTATACCACTGGAGAATATCAAATTGCGCAAGAGTTCATTACATTATAAAAATTCGTGCGCTCTCATGTTGCAATCAGTATCTCCACCGTTACATCCTGCGCATTTTCCCCCATCCTTAGAGAATTTATCCAAGGGGGTCACTCTAAATAAATATCGAACGAGAATTACCTACCCGATTTAGAGAGTGATCCTCCCAGGTCGTCCTGCCATCTCCGTCTCGGCCACGGCCGCCCACCAACATACCATTTAACAACAAACAACCAAACCATCCTCCATCTCAGGTGTTCCACGTGCCGTTCGAAGAGCGCAAGCAGGACAACGCGAACACGTTCGGCGAAGGCGAGTCGCTGCGCACGTGCCAGGCCATCACCAAGGACACCGGCGCGCACATCGAGATATCCACGAGCAAGGACGGAAGTCTGACGTTCCTGCTGACGGGCAAGCATAGTGCGGTGCTGGAGGCGCGCAGGCAGATTTTGACGCACTTCCAGCAACAGGTGGGTTGTTATTTGTGAACATATTTAATATCCTAAAGTCCACGCGACAATTTAAGTTATACAAAAGCAGGAACTACAGTATAAAATCATATGCGGCAATATTAAGTTCTGCGCGTGCAGTACCTTGTCTATCGGACTTTCAATTAGGTACTAGATCCAAGGGGCTGCTCACGCACTTCCAGCAACAGGTGGGTGTTCTTGACGACGATTTGGGTTTCTACGCAAACAGACACATTTGCCAGCTCGAAATTGCTATTTTGAACTGCTATTTCGAATTACTATACAAGGTGTGCAAGAACGCATTAATTTTAACACCATTTTAATATTTTTTTTTTTTGTTATAGCATCTCCAGTACTTTATTCTATTTCTTCTATACTATTCAGATGTCTAAGAACTATTACTGAAAAAAGCAAACAATAGCAATAAATTCTCCCTCACCAGGCCAGCAAGCAGATCTCCATCCCGAAGGAGCACCACCGCTGGATCCTCGGCCGCCAGGGGCAGAAGCTGAAGGAGCTGGAGCGCGTGACCGCCACCAAGATCAACGTGCCCGCCATCGCGGACTCCAGTGATACCCTGACTATTACCGGGACCAAGGAGGGGATCGAGAAGGCCGAGCACGAGATCCGGGTGTGCTCGGAGGAGCAGGTCAGTGCTTGCTTATTATTTCCAATCTCTGCTGGGGAAAAAATCCGTTTTGAAGCGCTGCCTCTCTTTACGATCGTGGGCCAGCTCAGAGACATCCTCCCAGGACATCCCCGCCTGGCCCAGTTGCTTTTTGATTGAGCGCTCTCTGGGCTTGGGACTTTTATAGTGAAGGGTAGGCTGCCGCCACGTGCACATCAACTGTTTCTTTATTTAGACTGTTTGTAAACCCATTATTTACGGTATAAAATTTATGTTATTATATAATATACCACCTATACACTACAGCATAAACTACTTTATTCAATTCTAAACCACTCCTCTCCCCCAACAGTCGCGCAAAGCCCTCGAGCGCATCACGGTGCCGAAGATGTACCACCCGTTCATCCAGGGCCCGTACGGCGAGCGCGCGGCCGCCATCACCGCGGAGACGGGGGCCCGGGTTCACATCCCGCCTGCTTCTACCATGAGCGACGAGATAGTGGTGGCTGGAGAGAAGAACGGAGTGCTGGCCGCTAAGGCGCAGATTGAACAGATTTATGAGGATATGGTGAGTTATTTGGCTAATTTATACGGATAAAAGCTGTCCTGAGTGACAACATAAGGGATCCGGGACGGACCTGGAGCAGTCAGCACCCAACTAATCTGTCTGGCTTATCCTCTCACCGCGCTAGACTAGCTTGGAGCTCTCAGAAGAAGACATTCCCATTCCAGACACAGACCATTCACCCACTGCAGGTCTTCTTTGTGTGTCGACGTCAAACTCTAAGGGCTCTACTTCATGCTCTATCTGGTCATAAGTTCCTTCCGAATAAGTTTCAGGAGGGTTATCCTATACTGACGAAAACGAACGAACGAGGGCTGTCGAGCAATCGGCACGTTTAATACGACGTGATAGATTCGTGGCACGAGCAGCAGCGTCATATAGAGTGACCCTCCAGTATACGCTTGAATATTTACTAACGAATACTTTTTTCCACCCCCCAGGTAAAGAAATGCTCCACAGTGCGTGTGGAAGTGCCCAAGTCGCAGCACAAGTACGTGATCGGCGCGCGCGGCACCACCATCCAGGAGATCCTGAAGGAGACGGGCGTGTCGGTCGAGATGCCGCCGCCCGACTCCGCCACCGGCACCATCACGCTGCACGGACCACACAACAAGATTGGACTGGGTGAGTTGTCCATATTGCTACTCGCGTGAAATGAAAGTAATATTTAATTAATTATGCTACTTTACCGTTTATGGAATGGCCTCCATTTTCTTATTGTTTCTTAAACCGGTTGAATACCGTGAAATCAGATACAACACAAATCTATTGTTTTTAGCCGCGATATCGCGATTACGGGACGCAATAGGTTGATTGGGTCCATGCGCTATACGATATCTGTTGATAATTGGGTGGAACAGATAAATACACTGGTATATTAAAAACGTAGACATAAAAACTGTAAGCCCTGGGTTCCAAGTTGAACTTGATTAATTGTTATTCCGAGTGATAATATGTATAATTGAAATATTTATATTTAAAAACCAGTTTGATTCACATTTGCAACACTTGAAAGTATTTACATTCACTCTGCGGAAGTCGTATTATGCAAAAAAAGAGAAAGTGACAGCTTTCATTGCAAGTTCATCAACTTCTCAGTACAATGTTAATTAACTTATGTGGCACAGGACAGCTAACTCATGTTATCTTTATCCATACATACATACTGCTGCCCTATTCACAGCACAAAAGTTTGCTCGTTTTGGAATCTTTAGCAAACTTTTGTGCAGTCAATAGGGTAGCTGTACTTCTGTACTTCCTGTGGATTGGCTGATACAATATGCTCGCATTAAATCCACCCTTTGTATGTACAAACACAAAACCACACTGACATAAGTGTTACTCCGCAGCCCTGTCCAAGGTGTGCGAGAAGGCGAACTCGGTGAAGACGGCCACCGTGGACGCGCCCACGTGGATACACAAGTACATCATCGGCAAGAACGGATCCAACATCAAGAAGATCACGCAGGACTTCTCTAAGGTAAATACTACACTATTTTTTTTTAAACATACGAGTACTGAAACTTTTACTGCATTGCTATTGGTCTAAACGTAATCCATATTGCGTTGCTATTGAATCTAACAATGACCCAACTCACTCTAAATAAGACGAAATAACTCATACGTATCGCAAACGAGGGCGCGTTTTATATAAATATGTATTTATAAAAGCATCGCGTCGTTCTATAAACATTGTATAAAAATATATCAAAATATCTCGCCGTTTACGCTTCATTTTAGGCCTGCCTATGCCTAATACAACTGGCTTCAATTCACAAATTTTGTATAACCTTATACCATAACAATCCTCCACCAATGCAACTGATTAACTGCTGTCTTGCATACAATATTAATAAATAAACTCCCAGGTACACGTGGACATAACTCACTCGGAAGACAAGATCAAGATCGACGGGCCCCCCGAAGAAGTTGAGCGTGCTCAGATCGAGCTGGACAGCTTCGTGCGCAACCTGCTGGCCACGCTCACGTACGTGGAGCTCGCCGTCGACCCCAAGTTCTTCAAGCACATCATCGGCAAGAGCGGTGCTAACAGTGAGTTGCACTTGCCGTACTGTAGGGCCTCCCTAATCTAGGCAGAGGCAGGCAAAATTCTGTCCTCTATCTCACCCCACATTTTTTACCATGATAACCGAATAAGCAGAGGACCAGCTAAGTGAGGATGAGGACTGTAGTTGTTTTTTAAACACAACAATATAGCGCGGTATGCCATGAAGCCTGTCGTGTGCTGTCGTCACTTCTGATTGCTAGTTGATATTGATTATTAGCTATTTATATTTACACGCAATTATATATTAACGTAAATTCACTTACTTATCGCTAACGTAACCTTTTCTCTTCCAGTCAACAGGCTGAAGGACGACACAGGAGTAGTCATCAACATCAACGAGAGCGACGGCAACAACGTGATCCGCATCGAGGGCAGCCACGAGGGCGTGGCCAACGCGGAGAAGGAGCTCCGCGGCATGGTCATGAAGCTAGAGAACGAGAGGATCAAGGAGGTCTACGTCGACCATAGATATATCAAGGCCTTGATTGGAGTCCGGGGGGAAAAGATCAAGGAAATCAGGGACAAGTTTGACCGTGTTCAAATCACTCTGCCTGACCAGGGACAGAAGCGCAGCCCAGTGAAACTCCGAGGCCCACAGGAAGACATTGACAAGTGTGAGAAGTATCTACATAGAGTGATGAAGGAGATCGAAGACTCTTCCTACGTCGAAGAGATTCCCATCTTCAAGCAGTTCCACAAGTTCATCATCGGCAAGGGAGGCGTGAATCTGAAGAAGATTCGAGATGAAACGCAGACGGTCATTGACCTCCCGGCTGAAGGCGACGACAGTGACGTCATCACCGTGCGAGGCAAGCGCGAGCACGTCAAGGAAGCCGTCAAGAAAATCCAACAGATTCACAACGAAAAGGCTAACGTCGTCACCGAGGAAGTCACTATTCCGCCCAAATACTACAACTCTTTGATTGGAGCTGGCGGTAAACTGATCCACTCGATCATGGAGGAATGTGGTGGTGTTTTAATCAAATTCCCGGCCGCGGACAGCGACAGTGACAAGGTTATAATCAAGGGCCCTGGTGAAGACGTAGAGAGAGCTAAAGTGCAGCTGTTAGCCCATGCGTCGGAGCGCGAGCTGACGTCACACACGGCGCAGGTCCGGGCCAGGCCCGAGCAACACAAGTTCCTCATCGGCAAGAATGGCGCGAATATCAAGAAGATCAGGGAGCAGACCGGCGCGCGCATCGTGTTCCCCACGGACAAGGACGAGGATAAGGAAGCCATCTTTATTATCGGTGAGTTTCTTAACAATTAATTTAACTATGAAGATTTCATGTTTAGCCATACGATCAATAAGCAAATACTTACGTCTCATGAATTGCGAATTACACCTGAACTTTATAGGGAGCGACATGCTATTTAGGCTATCGATACAAGTCAATAATTTTCATTATTACTTTCGTTGGCTATGACAGCCAGGCGCCATATTATTTTTCGGGGTAATACTAGACAAATGATCATAAGCATAATGACGACATAAATTATATTTGAACCTTATCCCTACCTCTAAACTCCACATTCCCCCGTAGGTCGCGAGGAGCAAGTAGAAGCGGCGCGCGCAGCGCTGGCGGCGGCCGTGGCGGAGATCAGTGCTGTCTCGGAAGGAGAGATGACCGTGCCCGCGAGGCACCACAGGTATGTGCTACCGGTTTATCATAGCCTGTTAGATCATTAACACCCCTGTTACATTGTTAAGCGTCATCTAAAATAAAATTTCTATATTGAATTCTTGGCAGGTGTCAAAAGTCAACAACTAATCACTTGTTATAATGTAACAGAGTATGGTGAAACTTAGAATGCGGTGGTAAATACTAAACTAGGATTTGTGACCGTAGTGAAGAAGTTGGATTTTTGCATCCCGCAAGAAGCTCTGTATATAACACTGCACCTGCACGTCCTCAACCTTTGCAGCCCCTACCAGCTCTCTGTCTAATATCGGACGCTACATTTCCCGTTCTTAGCCGCCTGCTCTCTGTATCTAGTTGAAGGAATTCAACGGTTATTGCTTCTTTATCTTACAATTTTTGAAAAGAAACGCATAGACAAATATAGATCTTCTTTCAAATCCTCTACTGTTCCATACGAAAAAATCTAGATACGTGACACCAAAAGAATACCCAGCACATCCATACACACATTCACACCTCACCTAATACCCCTCTTTCCCCTCAGACACTTCGTGGCCCGCCGCGGCGAGGTGCTCCGGCGCGTGGCGGACGAGTGCGGCGGCGTGCAGGTGTCGTTCCCGCGCCAGGGCGTGGACAGCGAGCGCGTCGTGCTCAAGGGCCCCACCGAGTGCATCGAGGCCGCTAAACGAAGGATCAACGAGATTATTGAGGATCTTGAGGCTAAGGTGAGGATTGGATACTTAACCGGCCGCTTTGTTATGTAATACGAGCGATTTTTACCCTGTAGCTCGTCAAATTGCGCTCTAACCTTACACCTAGACGACCTAGAGCCTTAAGTCCGCGGGTCGCATACGTGAAATGTAGTGGTTCGAAAAGAAAGCGGACAGCCCGAAGGAAGCCTAGCGCTCTTTCCCGTAGCGGACAATTTCTGGCTGCTGAAGATTACAGCACTTCGGGTAAATTAGTACAACGGACGGCCGGAGGAAGCCTAGCGCTCTTTCCCGTAGTAGACAATCACTGGCTGCTGAAGCCTACAGCACTAAGGCTATATAAAGCAGCAGTGGGTGGCTGCGAGTGCGGCGGCGTGCAGGTGTCGTTCCCGCGCCAGGGCGTGGACAGCGAGCGCGTCGTGCTCAAGGGCCCCACCGAGTGCATCGAGGCCGCCAAACGACGGATCAATGAGATTATCGAGGATGTTGAGGCTAAGGTGAGAGCTGGATACTATCACTAGAGCGGTAACCTAGTAATACAAGCGATTTTTACTCTATAGCCCATCAAATTGCGCTCAAACCTAGAGCCTTACGTCCGCGAGTCGCATGCATAAAGTGGTTTAAAAAGAAAGCGGACGGCCCGACGGAAGCCTAGCGCTCTTTCCCGTAGTGGACATTTTCTGGCTGCTGAAGATTACAGCACTTCGGGTATATAAAGCAGAGGTTGGTAGCTGTGAGTGCGGCGGCGAGCAGCATGAAATTTTTATTTCCTTTCCAGGCTTTCTAGAAAAAAACAAACCGCCCCACAGTATTTATAGTCTCAGTACGAACCATTTTCTCACCACCCTCTCCATGCAGTGCGAATGGCTTATTTAACCACCCCTCTCCCTCCGCAGGTGACAATCGAGTGCATAATCCCGCAGCGGCACCACCGCACGGTGATGGGCGCGCGCGGCTCCAAGGTCAAGGACATCACGGCCGAGCACGACGTGCAGGTGAGTGAATTATAATAGTGGTTATAGAGTGGTAGAGTAAAATTATGACTATCGACAAGTCATTGTAAAATTCTACGTCGAATCCTAACTAATATTATAAATGCGAAAGTTTGTGAGTGTGTATGTTTCTTCTTGACGTCAAACGGCTGAACCGATTTTAACGAAATTAGGTATGGAAGTAGCTGACATTCTTGACTAACACATAGGTTACTTTTCATCGCGGAATTCCCACGGGATTTTTTTAAGGCGAGGCTAGGGAACAACTAGTGAACCATATTTAAATTGCAGGTGAAGTTCCCCGAGCGCGACACGGCGGACGCGGCGGACGTGCCGCTGCGCAACGGCGACGAGCCGGCGGAGAGCGGCCCCAATGACGTCATCAGGATCACCGGCCGGCCCGAGAACTGCGAGGCCGCTAAGAAGGCGCTGCTTGAACAGGTGAGGGGTTAAGATGATGGGATTGTGTTCGGGTCTTATCTTATAAGTGTAGGGATTTGAAACGCCATCGCCAGTCGCTCCGCTTTCAAATCGGCAGTGTGATAAAGCCCTTAGGGTGATAGTTATTTGTAGAAGTTTCTTGAAGACGATCACTGGCATTGGTATAATATGGGTTTCAGATGAAATACAGATAAAATTGCAATTAAAATGCAAAGTGTAATTAAATGCTTTTCTGAGGCAGAAAGGCGCACCATATTTTTAACCCTCGTCAGCAAAATGAGAGTGTTATGCATTTTATTTCTGTGTCTTCCTGTGGCTAGATTCATAACCAATGCGAAATAGGTGTTCAAGGCTTTCATCAAAACTCTTCATTTTGTTAACTTACCTAACTTCCTTATAGACAGCCTTCCTAACCTCAACCCTTCAACCCACAGGTGCCGATCACCATCGAGGTGGAAGTCCCCTTCCCGCTGCACCGCCTGCTCGCGGGACAGAAGCGCCGCGAGCTCATGCAGACCTACGACGTGCACATACAGCTGCCGCCCGTGGAAGAGGAGTCGGATATTGTCAAGGTAAGGTGGCGCTTATTGTGTAGGATGAATGGGCGCTATTGCAATGTACCGAGACATACGACGTACATATATAGCTGGCGCCCGTGGAAGAGGAGTCGGATATCGTCAAGGTAAAGTGACGATGATATAAGAAATTAAAGGGTGTTGCAATGAAAATAAGTGACACGAGCCAGCGACGAGTCCTAGCACTTAAACTTACGCTTAGCATATATGAGATAAATGAGTGTCTTTTGCAATGAAAATAGGTGACACGAGCCAGCGACGAGTCCTATAGCCTAATACGCACGGGGCGCCAGATGCGAACATCAAGACGTGACAAAAGTTTACCGTCGCAATAGCTCTCGGTGAGTGACCGGGACGCAAAACTTTTGACATGTCTGGGCGTGCACGTTTCGAGCCCCGTGCTAGGTCTTCTAGACCGTCCACCGGCAGTTGTCAAAAAAATGCCGCCATAAATTTTACCAGTTTGCCGTTTACTTAATATCTCAATGAAAAATAATCGAAAAAAAATCAAAGAAAAGTTGGCATGAAATAATGTACTTTTTCGTCATGAACAGGTGACGGGCACGCCCACCAACGTGGAGCGCGCGCGCGAGGTGCTCGTGGACAAAATCGACGAGATGGAGAAGGAGAAGGAGGACAGACTACTCCGGTGAGAGATTATGTTATATATTCACTATCTTGGTTGGAATGGAAATAAATCGGGCCTTAGTAGCAAAATAATGAAAATTTTGTATTTTGAAAGTTATGTCACTCTTCCGCCCGTGAATATTAGCGTGCGAGAGAGCTTCCTAACATCAAGGGGTAGGTTATGAAGGATCCGTGTGCCTTTCAATAGTAACAAAGCATTGCCACGGGAAAGTCGCTAGATCGATATTTTAAAGTCACACCAATATGTCACCTAAACCAGCGCGGGTTATATTCCACTTACGTTAAGTGCAACGTGGCATGCAAAAATTACTCCCTCTCGCTAGCAAATATTCTTTTGGAGGGAGCGTGACATCGCGCGTATTGCGAATTCTGTGTAGGTACCCCTTTCCTCACACCCCTCTCCCACCACCAGATCGTACGAGCTGAAGTTCAAGGTGGACCCGGAGTACCACCCGCTGGTGATCGGCAAGGGCGGCGCCGTCATCATGAAGATCCGCACGGACTTCGGCGTGCAGATCAACCTGCCCAAGCGCGGCGAGGCGGAAGATGATACTATCACCATACAGGGGTACGAAGAGAAGGCGCATCAAGCCAAGGATGCCATTATGGCTATTGTGCAGCAACACGTGAGTGTTTTTTTTTATATACTTTGTATTTTTATAATGGCTCTTATCTGTTTGTTTGTATTCGCGTGCTACACGGGGCTATTTTTTTTGTAAAGCTAGACAAAGCTGTAGAGACTTCATAGGTTCAAGTAACGAAAAAGACAGTTTGTAAGGAGGACTCTGATACTATGAAAGTTATTATAAACTATACATGGTTCTGTAGTTCGTATGTTGGAAGAATCAGCTGACAAACGACTTTCAAATCATAAAAAAAAAATATCCCGACGAATTGAGAACCTCCTCTTTTTTTTGAAGTCGGTTAAAAAGGTTCCAGAATCGGTTAAATTATTTCGTGTCAGCACGTGATGTGTTGCTTATAAAAACAAAGTACAGACGTCCCTCACGATTTAAATTCCTTTAACTATTTTATGACGTTCCGGCATTGTAGCCGGAATAATGACTGCTAATGGGTCGCAAGTCACTCCGCGCACTCTGTCGCGCGATTGTGATGCAAAACGACAGCATATCGAGTGTGTGCTCAATGCTAATTTATGTATCTGTAAATGTATTTTAGAATAGGTTCACGCTAACTGGTGACGATGACGGCCATCTGGAAACAGTTGACTGAAATGAACTCGAACTTAGAACTCGAACAACAATTAAAACACACATAAAATTTATACATCTACAGGAATGTGGCCTTAGAGTTCAGATTAGCTCCATGCTAATATTGAAGAGTCTTTACAAACTAAGCGGTATTTTCTTCAGAACTTGGGTCTAAGGGTTTTTATGACAATTTCGTGATAAAACCTAGACTATCTGAAACTCTTCGCTTTCTAACTGTCCCCAACTCCCCACATTACATAAATATTACACATATATTACATACTAGCTTTTCCCGCGAGCTTCGCTTCGCCTTAAAAAGTTTTCCCGTGGAAATTCCGGGATAAAAAGTAGCCTATGTTCTTTCCCAGAGTCTAGACCATCTGTATACCAAATTTCATTCTAATCCGTCCAGTAGTTTTGGCGTGAAAGCGTAACAGACAGACAGATAGACAGACAGACCCAGTTACTTTCGCATTTATAATATTAGTTAGGAAGTTAGGATTAGGATAGGATAATAATCACTCTGTTACACGAGAAATAATAAAAGCGTTGGGCCGTTTTCAGTAATGTTTTACTGTGCCTGTATTTACACAGCTGATAACTCCATACGTAGACTCTTATTTTTGTGCCGCGTGTTGCAATCGCTACGGCTGCCGTCGTCACAGTTTAATGACTTGTTTCAAGGACATTCTGAATAAGAATATGTTTTCTGTAACGAGTGTTACACCTATTTTAAATGTCAACAAGAAGATCCTCACATGTCTTCCTCCAATATATCACCTATCATGACAGCATACCACAACCTTCGCTGCCCTTTGACATGCACACCTACATTCCTCTTAACACAGC
Source organism: Plutella xylostella (assembly GCF_932276165.1). Taxonomy (NCBI): domain Eukaryota; kingdom Metazoa; phylum Arthropoda; class Insecta; order Lepidoptera; family Plutellidae; genus Plutella; species Plutella xylostella. The sequence goes on from NC_063990.1 coordinate 11,731,471, forward strand.
TATGACTTGTAGCATTAGTCCTCACTAGCATACAATACAATCACCCCCTCTCAACCCCGCCCCTCTACTCCAGGACAACCAGTACCGCGAGGAAGTAGACATCGACCCGCGCGTGCACCGGCGCCTCATCGGCCAGCGCGGCAAGAACATCCGCAAGATCATGGACGACTACAAGGTGGACATCCGCTTCCCGCGCCAAGGGGATGACAGCATCGTTGTCATCAGTGGGGATGAAGATAATGTGCTGGACGCGAAGGACCATCTGCTGAACTTGGCGGAGGAATACGTGAGTTTTTTGGTTTTTGTTAAATAATAAAATTATATGGTTTTGTGAATATGAAGATGTAAATTAACCAAAGTTTTTTAATTACTCAGGTAAACGAAATGCTTAGGCACTGATACCTAGCCAATAAATCTTACCAACCCATTGTACATTACAGATGCAAGACGTGTCGGACCGCTACCAGCGACCGGCCGGCCCGTCGCTAGGAGACTTCGGAGCGGCGCTGGCGAGCGGGGAGCCGGCCGCGCCGCCCGCCGCCGCCGCGGGGGGGCCGCCCGCCGCCGGGTTCGTGGTGAAGGGCGGGCCATGGGAGCAGCGCGCGCCCGACACCGCGTCCACGCAGGACTTCCCCAGCATGCCGGGGCACGCGCCCGCCGCCGCGCCCGCGCCTGCGCCCGCCGCGCCCTCCGCCGCCTGGGGCCCGCGCCGCTAGCCGCCCGTCTTCCAACCACCCTCCCCAGCTCCCAGAGTCATACTCGACCACTCCTAGTTTTCCATTCCCTAACTAGCGACCTCTCTCGCTATTCCGTTTCCTAGATGTAACGTTTATTGTTTTAAGCTTATCTACTATCATGGTAGGGTCGCGTTGTATTGCGACTCGCGGTTTTTTGGCCTATGTGTGAGCGACTGAATATAAAATTATCAATGATATATATAATTATAATGTAATAATGAACTATATTATGCAAAGAAGCGTTAGGGATATTTTTTTACATTTCCAACTGTAACTAGTGTGATTAGATTACAGATTGCTCTATGAATTATTTATTTGAGAATCATGAACGTTCAGTTGTAATTTATTTTAATTAATTATTAAAGAGAATGCCATTGGGGAAATCGTTAAGTTACATAACTATTATTATTACTACAATTATATTGTTGCTTTGAAGTAATACTTCGTACTAACAAGTTTTTAGATCATCCATATTTTGTGTACTTATGACTTAAATTATTTTACTTCGATTATACATAGAGTATCTATTTTTAATAATAATTTGTTTCCAATACCTTTTTATAATATTATGTTTTATAAAATGTTGCCTATAATAATAGATGAATCAGTAAATAATAATAAGACAAGAATGAATATTTTTACAAAGTAATTTGTACATAGTTAATTGTGTTTGAACTATTAATAAAATCTTTTACATGATAATCGATGTTTCAATGTATCCTGTGAATTCATATAAGTACCGACTGTATGAACTATGTTTGTATCAACTATTACAAGCTGGTCAAAAATAATCGCACGACTGCACCGCTACCAAAAATCGTGGTGGGCGACTAACCTTAGGGCCTCTACACACCAAAGCCGCTGACCCGGCGGCATCGCCCGGCGGCCTAGTGCCGGCGGGTTAACATAGTACAAAATGAGGCATGATTGTTCAAAATGAGGCCGGCGGGTTGAGCCGCCGGGTCAGCGGCTTTGGTGTGTAGAGGCCTTTAGGAACGAGTTGGCGAGATGCTCACAACTATAGAACTAGTGGAGCGAGGCTTCGCCGGCAGATTTAATATAAAAAGTTCTTGGGAACTACAATACAACTTTTCAGCGCTGCACTTGCGATCTAGATCTGCGCCATACTTTGCGTTCATATATTGTTCGATCGGATTAAAACAAGGAACATAATAAGCCCACACTAGACCTTCCCCATGCATTGGAGGCGGGTATACAAAACGGATTCTCAGAAGAATGATAAAAATCGATAAGTAAATTGACAGGACAGCAGACTAACGTCAGTCTGCTGTCCTGACACCTGTCAATGGCACAACACTCACAGAATATGTGATATAACCTCAAAAAACCTAATAACTTTATTTATATTTTGTTATTTATTAAATTAGAATTCCTTAATTCATTTAAAGGTTTTGTTGAGTGGGAAACTGTAAATAAATATATTTAGTGTATGGGTCGACATCCCACAAACAAACACATACATAATGGAAAATGGAGATCTAAAAAGTAACAAACTGTAAGTTTAATAAACTTTACTTACTTATACTTACTTATTCCCAATCTCCGCTGGGGAGCAAAGGGCCGAAGTGAAGCGCCGCCATTCTTTACGATCTTGGGCCAGCTCAGAGACATCCGCCCAAGACATCCCCGCCTGGCCCATTTCCTTTTTCACAGAGCGCTGCCATGTCTCTCGCGGTCTGCCGAGTCTTCGTTTACCGCCCTCGGGGTGCCATGTCAGCGCTTCCTTTGGGACGTCTTCAGTACGCCTTAGAACGTGTCCTATCCATCTCCATTTGCGTTCTTTTACGGTTTCTGCTACAGGTTTTTGATGTGTTCTGCGCCAAAGTTCCTCGTTGGAGACAAAGTCAAACCAACGGATCCCTAGGATACTGCGTAAGCATCTGTTTACGAAAACCTGTAGCTTGTTCGTGGTTTGAACCGTTTTCTTCCAAGTTTCGCAACCGTAGAGGAGAACGGTCTTTACGCACACGTTGAACAGGCGGATCTTGGTTTGGAGACGGAATGCGGAAGACCTCCACACTGGGCTTAACATGGCAAAAGCTCCACGGGCTTTGTTGATGCGGTTGCCGATATCCTCGTCAGTTCCACCATTTGGTGTGATTTTGCTTCCCAGGTAGGTGAAGGTGTCAACATCTTCAATGGATTGGCCGTTGATTTTAAATGGAGTACGGTCCGCAGTCATTACTCGCATTGACTTTGTCTTTTCTCTGTTGACATGCATGCCCACTCGGTTACCCAAATGGACGAGGTCATTGAGTTTCCTTTGCATATCAGCGCTATTTTCGGAGAAAAGACAAAGATTGTCCGCAAAAGCGAGATACTCCAGAGATGTTCCATCGGACCAATCCAAACCTCCTTTGCCATTCTGCTCCATCATATCCAAAATTACTTCGGTAATCATGATGAAGAGTAGTGGGGATAACATGCAGCCCTGCTTGACGCCAATATTGGGGCTTATTGGTTCGCTCAGCTTCCCTTCGTGGATTACTTGGCAAGAAGCCATTGTAGGCTTCTTTAATAAGGTTTCGCATTTTATTCGGAACGTGAAAATATTTCAGCGTATCCCATATCGCTGACTGGTGTACCCTATCAAAGGCCTTCTCAAAATCCACAAATGTCAGGAAAAGGGCCTTTTGCCACTCGGTTGATGCTTCCAGAATTATGCGGAGTGTGCTGATTTGGTCCGCGCAATTTCTTCCCCTGCGAAATCCTGCCTGTTCACTCCTAAGATGTTCATCTACCCGGTTTTGGATTCTGTAGAGGATGATGGCATTCAGTATCTTGGAAACTTTACTTTTCTATAATAGAAAGTGGTATGGTTTTATAAAATCTGCAAATTTAAATTGTTCACATGGTCTTCTTACTAAATAAATTACAGATGATGTTATAAATTTCAGATTACTCACTATTCCTTTTCCCTCCGATGAAACAGCATCACTGGCTAGAGATGTGCTCAGTGTTGACAAGGAGCTGAAAGGAAACCTACTGAAGAAAACTATTTCAGTTGACGGAAGCAATCTTATTGTGTAAGTTGGCTACAGACATGAAAAAATTATAAGTTCTTCGGCAATGCATAAGAAATAATAATGTATTTCGTTTGTTACAGTGAGTTCTACAGTGCTGATTTAAAGTTATTAAGAGTGGCTTCAAACGCATTCCTGAAAAATATTGTTTTAGTGGTAAAGACAATAAAACTATTACAATAGACACCTAACTAATAACAGATGCCAGAACATACCCCTGCCCCAACACCGGCGAGGTCTCTGTATGGATTCTTCTTATATTTGTTCAGTAAAACCATGCTCTTCCTGTACTGTGCGTGGGTTTTCATTCCCGATGAATATTTACATTACATAAATATTTACTACTATCCTCAGAAGTACTGGGCTACTGCTGTCCCCATACAGTGCTTGGTGGCACTCACCCTTTTTGCATTTATTATTTATCCAAGTTCTAATCTTATGTTAACAGTCAATATGGATTTAATTAACACCATAAGAGACTCACATTCAAGATATTCAGTCCCTACACCCAAATACACTTCTCATGTTTCTGATAAATGTATTTGTAAAGATTCAAACAAATGTTTTATGAATGAATACAAGGCATTGCCAAAAAATTTAGCACAGAATTCTGTGCAACCACTACAGGATTTAGATATAAGGTTAGTCTGTAAGAAATTGTATCTTAATAAATGATTACTGTAAAAACTAGACACTTATGATCTTTTAGCAAAATATTTGAAAATTTAGCTATTGTGGTAGGTAGAGACTAAACACTGTTCAGATAGCTCAAAATATGCTGGTTATCTACAAACCACTGGTTGACAGTGATTTAAACTGGCGCCATTAACTCCTATAAGAAATGAGTTATGATGCGACTCTCACACATAATTAACAACACCCTTCAGTTTCAATTAACGTTAATTAGGCGTACAAAAGTATAATGTAATGACAGGGGCAGGTGAATGTTAAACCACAATACAATAATTTGGAAGCCCTACAATGGTAATGCTATTAGGTTATTTTGATGGCTAGAGGTAGGCCGCCGCGCCGGCTTAGACATCCCGCCGAAAAGATCAAACGGAAAATACCTTCTAACTAGCTAGTTATATAGTGGGTAGGCAAGGCACATATTATTATGTACTTGTCCAATAGGAAAATTTATGAAGCTTGGAAACAACGATCGAGAGCGTGCATGCTCGTCATGGCACGGATAATAGGTACTTACAACGAGATCTAGAGATTAGGGCAAACCCCAACGGCAGCGCCTTAAACTTCGAAACTTCGTTTTCGTTAGCTAAAGTGACCCCCCGATTGCTGGTAAATATAAAAAGTCATAATGTGAACCGCTTGAGGGGAAAGCCCTGAATCACCGTATATCCAACCACCGTATTGGCACCAGGCATGAGCATAATACTTAATATCATACAATACAACACAATATTTCTTACAAGTTTCTAGAGTAAATATTTGCCCGGGATGATTGGACACTGATCCGGCAGCTTTAGTACAAAGATGAATGTTGCGATCTACCTTAGAATTTCAAATTCATAAATGTCGAATTTGGACTAGAACCCAAGACTCCATGCATCGTTTCCTTCTTTTGGCCTTATTTAACAATTTATAAATTGTTAATCGTATATTTAATCAATAAATAATTAGGTAAGTATGCAGGTAGGTAAATAAAAATAATCAGATTCTTCCCATGTAGATTTGTACTGGTTAGGTAAATTTAGCGCTTTCCGCGTAATGAACGAAGATGCGGCGCGATTGTCTGCGCTCGCTACTCAAAGGGCTATTAATACTCCGAGCTTTCGGATGACAACAGCAAATTCGCCATCAATTAAATTAATGGTCTCTCGCACCACGAATTGTAACAAAACATTTTCGTTTATCGTCTTGGCTTCGAATTCTGGTTAGCTCCTACTGTTTATTAAATATTATTTTAATAAGTTACAGTAGGTATAACAAGGTAAGTAGGTACTTACTTACCGCTCGGCCATGTCTGCCGAAGAGCCGATACTTAACCATTTTGTTGGAGCAGAGGAGTTCTCGAGTGGACAATGGAAGCCAGCAGGAACATACGAAACGTGGGACGCCCTGTAGCCCGCTCGCTGGACAGTCGAACCTCAGACAACGTAAAGGTTGATGTAGTTTTGTGGCGCAGTGTGAGTGAGTTTGCCCCGGAGACACCTAGGTCCAGCGATGATGTTGACCTAGGCATACTTAGTACTTACTAGACACAGTAGGTAGTGTAGGTACCTATTCGGCCAAACAATTGTTCATGTCATGACATAGCATCTCTACAAGAAGACGTTTTACTTAAAATTATAATTACTTTTATGAATATGAAGGTAGGTAAGTACATGACTAACTATATTATTAAAATTTAGTTAAGGCACAGAAAAATTACTAGTAAGTACTTACACGATTATAGTTCAACATAGTTAGGTACGTGAATACTTTATGGGTAAACAGGTAAGTACTTAGGTAGACGTGGGCTAGACCTAACTAGTTATTAGAAATATTGCTCTTATAAATACTTAGCTTTTGCTATTGAGGGATTTACATCGAGGCGAAAAATGTGCACTGCCGAAGGGCTGAAGAGACAATGAATCCAATGTTTGCTAACTCTTAAAGTGTATTGTATAGACATGAAAGCGAAAAAACATTCCCAAATAGACAATGCCAGAAAAACCTGCGACCCTTTCAAAAGCATTGCTAGGGACAATAGGATACGGTAGGCACTACCTATACATATTTTATACTGAAAGATAGTAGGAGGTTACGTATCTAAAGCTGTGTCTACATGTGTAACAGATCTCCGTACCTCGACATGTAGGTATCATTGCTCGTCACTACATCTGACACGAGGTAAAATTACAAATCCCCATAGGCAAGCGTAGTGTGGGACGCCCTCCGGACTGACGACCCAGGTAATAGTAATATATTTATTGCAACTATGTAAGTTTTACATTGGTCTTAACATTGTGTACACAGGTGCCAGGTAGTGGATGAGGACAGAGTGTTGTGGCGCTTCTTGGGAGAGGCCTATGTCCAATGTCCAGCAATGGACTACGGGCTGATGATGATGATTGGGTCATCATCATCAACCCGTAGCTTAACCTAGTCTTCTGTTTGGCCCAAATCAAATCGTGGTTATACTTACTTACCTACCTACTGCACTTACAAGCTCAAGAGCATCCATGCACGAAACGCTGCAACATCGTTGGCAGCAGTGTGTCACACGGAGACTGCACGCGGAGCGTTCGTAGTTCGCTTGTGGTTACAGTTTGATACTTATTATTATGGACTCCAGACCGAGTTGCACGGCATCTTTATCGATATAGATATACTTGTTTAACGCACTTTCAATCAGTTACATAGTTTGCGTTAGCGTTTATCGCGATACAGAGAAGTTTATCTACGTCGATAACGGTGCCGTGCAGTGCAGCTGGGCTAGATCCATACAAATCTGAGTTCACCTCACCATATCGGTGAGATATAGTACCTACAGAGGCCCTAGGGCTGATGATAAATAATAACGTTTGGACAATACCTAAGCCCTAATATATATACCAACTGCTCTTGTGAAGCAATCGGTAAATGAGGGTAGGTAGATTAAAAACGTACCCTAACCAGCTACCTACGCCCATTTACTGCATGTTTTACAATATGAAATGTTATTGTGTGTTGAAGTAAGTAGGTATACCTAATAAAAAATAAGGCGTGTACGTATTTTATCAAATAATCTAGTCCACAGCTTATACGAACAAACGAAAAACTATAATGTTTACTGAAAGCAAACACAGATTTGCTAAGGCACACTAGTATAAAAGCGGTAAATTAGTAAAATGAACATTTTGGTACGAAGGTGCTTACTTTATCTGTGTACACTTCATAGCCTGGTTATAAGCACCTACCTACACAAAGCCTATCGGGTCAAAGCCAAGGAACTTAATTTGTCCACTGCAGCGCGCCAACACGCAGGCCCGCCCGTATATGACCTATTTAAGCCTTTCTTGTACGAATTATACTTAAAAGTGATTATAACACTGCAGTCTACTGACTTGAAGGCACTTAGTAATGAGAAAATTGATTTAATTATTAATACTTCGTGCTGGGCTAGAGCAATGTACCGAGAGCTTATAGTTATGGGAATACAAGTATTTCCACATCGCATCAGTAACGGCATCGTCGCTTATCGCCTATATTTTCCTACATAGGATCATAAAATAGTAATGTGATGATGACTAACTGAAACCATAATAATTAGGAGCTCAATGTTAATATATTTTATAAGGATAAAACAACACTTCCCATGATTAGTACAAAATAAAATTAAATATTTGTTAGTTTTTTTACATAGGTAAAATGTATTTTAAAATTACAGAACATATGAAGGACTACACACTGAATTGAGATAAAATACTTAGTACTGACTTCGAAAATTATGTAAGCCACTTTAGTTTATAACAATATGTACTTATTGCATCAATTAATGATTAATTATTTGGCAGACCAAAAGAGATTTTCCAACAGTGCATAATAGGTCATTAAACCTAATTATTATAAGTGAATTTGGAATAGAAGCTGTAAGAAAATCTGCAATTAGACTAGCCACTACACCTTACATACCGAAACATGGCTAAGAACTTGAATATGTGTTCCAGCATACAAGTGAGCTGCATACAGGCAACAAGGGGCCAGCATACACCCAAATATAAATTATTTTTAAGTAATAGTTCATAGATAGTTATAATTTTAATATATTTTGTACAATAAAATACAATTAAGTACAACTTGTAGCAAAGATATTAAAGAGAGTAATATTTATCTCACGTGTTAAAGCTGCAACAACGTGTGTACGCGCAGGCATATTTACACAGACACACGCACGCACGCCGCACGCACGCACGCACGCCGCACGCACGCACGCGGCGCACTCGGCCGGCGGCCACTGCACTATAGTACATCTTTAATTTATTACTTAAATAGAATATGAAGACACGCCCAAGCTGAAAACTTGTCGCTTATTTTACATATTTCAATGCATGATTAGCCAATGAACATGCCGGTACTTCACTAGCAGACGCTATTAAATAATACATTGATCGTCGCTTAATATCACAGCTAATTATGCTTTGAAAATTATAGACATGTCTAATTTTCACTAATGTAGATAACAATGTAGAGTATAAGTAGACAATCTGAATAAATTTACATTACAATATCATGTCTTTTCATATGAAAAATTTAAAATTACATTACCAAAAATTAAACAGTGCAGCGCATTATAAATAAATGTGCATACCTTAACATTTAATTGACTAAATAAATTTGTTGCCTGCAGATCTGATATATTTTAAATATCGAGAGGTAATCTTAAGAGAAATTTTAATTTCAACTATTGAAAAAAAGTTAATTTGAAATTTAAAAATATTTTGTATCTATTACGACAATTCCCTTCAAATCCACCTAGTTAATATGAATGTGAAATATCATTCCGAAGCTGAGTCTCCATCACACATATTTCACTACCACTATAAACGTGGATCAAAAAGTAAGGATCGAAGAGAAATAGTGACTTGACACTTCACGAGTGTGCATTGCTGTTGACATGAGGCTTCTTCTCTTGAGGATCAGGAGTACGCTGCCCATCACGCCGAGGAGGCATGCGCTCGTTGATGGCATCAAGCCCCTTAGCTTCAGCGAATGAAGTGATCTTGTGGTTTGGTGAGAACCCTTGGAGGGCATTCTTCAGGGAAGTCTTACCACCTGACAGTGCACCCAGCGGCAGGGCTCCAGTTGGAGTCAAGCCCTTCAGCTGCAGAACAGATTCACTCTCCTCACGGAGCACAGAGAATACATGAGCCATTTTTCCAATGGCACGGATCTTGTTACGAATAACTTCTTTCCTGAGATTAGCTTCCTCCAATCCTGCTTCTTCACCTTCTGTCATCAACTCATCATCAGAGCAGATGTTCAAGACATTGACCAGCATTTCAGTGACTTTCTCACCAACAAAGGGAAGAGACCAGGTGAATACATCCATGAAGTTGGGCAGCCAGTACGGGTGCGGGGAGCAGTTGAACTGCCGGATGTTCATGACATTGTTCTCGTACTTCAGCACGGCCGCCTTGTTGTTGTACACATCCAAGTAGTTGGGAGCGGAGAAGATGGTGATGAGACTCGGGAAGCCCGTGGTCTGGCTCTTGCGGTACATTCTGTACCCAGCATCTTGAGCTTCATGCGCTCGAATGATAGACAGTAAGTTGTTTCTTTGAAGGAAGTCACAACAGGCAGCATAGCTATAGAAATATGAACAACCTCTGACAGAGTTGTGCGAGAAATGCTCGGCATTCTTCTCATTCCCAAAGTCTTCAAGAGGATCAGACCACAGCAGGTCACACATGGCACCAAATGCAGGGGGTTCTTTGAATCTATCTAGTTTGCGGATATCATCTAGGTTGTTGATCTCGGGGGAGAGCCCGCCGTGCACGCACAGGAACTGCTGGTTCATGAGCGCCGCCAGCGGCAGGCAGTCGAAGGCGTCCATGCACGCGTCGTAAACCTTCTCCGAATATTTGATTTTGCATTCCTGTTTGAAGGTGAAGTACTCAGTCAGATGTCGGCACTCGTGGTTGCCGCGTAACAAGAATAACGTCTTCGGAAAACACAACTTCAGCGCCCAGAGGTAGAGAACACATTCTATACTGAAATAACCTCGATCCACATAGTCACCTAAGAATAAATACTTAGTGCAAGAGGGAGATCCTCCGACCTCGAACAATTTCATCAAATCATAAAATTGGCCATGGACGTCCCCGCACACCGTCACCGGCGAATCAATCTCGATCATCGTCTTCTCAGATCGTAGCAGGGTGGCACCATCTTGGATGATTCGTAAAGCCGCATTTTCTTCAATTCGACCTTCTAGGATAAAATGTTGCTTCAGTACCTCGGGCAAGGGTTTTCCACTTTTTTCATCGAATACCTCTGATACTGTGAGCTTGTGGCTGGGAGGGAAAGCAACACTTTGGATCATACGCTGCGTAGTCGACACTTTATCATTGCTCCCGGACATATTTGTCACATAAAAAACACTATTTCTAATCCATACACGCCACTATTTTCAAAATGGCAGAATAGATATAATACTAAAACAGAATCTCGATTTCACGACGGGGAAACTACTGCGCACTGGAAAACAATGCGCAAACATCTGGCGAGTGGTCAATAAAATAAACAGGGATATCGAGCGCGTTTTAGTACTTTTGAAAATACTAATAAAATAGTAACACTGGAAAGATCGCCAGTCTCTTATCTTTTTTTAATTTTAATCATTACGTTTTGTTGCTCGGAGTTTAGTTTGGATCTAAATCGAGAATAAAAGTACCTAATAAAAATTATCTCGTCATCATGCGATTTGTACCATGATCTGAAAATTTTACAAAAAAGTATTTTCTATTGTAAAATTGTTTGCATTTATTTTTAAAATATAGTTTTACTTGTAAATAGCAAATTTCTTTAAGTGTTGCGATTCTAAAGAGCTTCGTATTTAAATAAAACAAAAATGAAATTAACTTATTAAAGAATTTTCTAACAACTGGATTACTCGGAACAGAACCATAGAGTCGGCAGAGCTGATAAAAATTATATAATTGTATGTTTTGTGGAACACAACCAAGAGGATGTGAGGTAGGTGCGGTCGGGTAGTGCGGTCACGTCACGTACATCGCCAAAATATTGGCGGGGCCACTACACTGCACGCTATACATCTTGAATTACTTTTAATACACCTACTTATGATTATTAATTAAACTATTAATTCCTCCAGTAATTGGATGTTGAATTCGCTGTTTAAACACATTGCTTACATAAAACCAGAAGATTTTCGTAAAGGCCTAGGCGTACACGAAGTCAAGGCTCATAAAAATATATAAAATATTATGGTATACTGTAAAAAGTCATAAATCGATTTTAGGAGGATTCATTCATTTCCGTTTCCTTTCTTTTATTCCACGAAGTTTGACAAAGTTCCAATCGTTTTCTTATAAGATCATAGCAGAATAGAGATTTTTCTACTGTCGAGTTTATTGCTGTGTTAGTGGTAAGATTAGACAGTCGATAACTAGGTATAAAGGACCCATGGTGCGCCATCTGACGTATTTCAGGAACAGTTTTTACGTCACTCGGCAGCAGATTGGTACAATGTCTGCTCGGCAGGCCCCTTTCGTGCGTCCCAACAACTTCTGATGAAGAAACATTTAATCTTAAACCTAAAATAAATAATGGATGTCCTCATGCTGCGAATTCATACCTTTTCTATTTAATTTTTTTTTATCTCAGTATGGATAAAGTTCTCTGATTTTTTCCCAGATGGCGCTAGTGTCAAAAGTTGAAACTGAAACTTGAGTAAGAAAAAACTCCTTCCTTCCTTCACATGTAATTTGTAAAATTATCCTTGGTAAAATATGTATTAGTTACAGCCTATGCATTTTAATTGTCACATGATGAGCTCGAGAGAAAAAGCTAGAAGGTATAATAATAGGTCAGCAGTCACAAGCACCGGTGAAGTAACAATATTAAGAAAGGCCTTTTGTACATGTAACGTAGATAATATACTTACTGTGAATACGAATAATCACGGGAAAGTAACCTATTGGTAGTGCGAAGAGGAGTTACAAAAGTAACTACATTACATTTGGATTTTCCATTTTGACAGATTCTGCCCTGCGTACAGTTGGGGCAGAGAAACCTGACCCATCTCAGTAGCACTGTCACTTGCAGGGTAGGAAGATGTAGGTGCATACTGTATACCTAACACTGTCCAGTCTGTCCAACAGAAATATGAACAGATAATTTAGTTAAAATATATTTAATACGAATAAAAATAATAACTGGGACTAAACAATTTAAGAACATTTAAAATAAAACTGTATTTGATGAAATATTACATTAGAACAGTTTTGCATATTTCTCCTACGCAACACGCGCGCGGGCGTCAGTTCACCGTCACCGCGTTCTCCACGGTTTTGTACTTTGGCTTGTTGTGGGTGAACGGCAGGTATCTGTACTTGATCATATGCTGAAACAAACCAACAAACACATTTTAATCACATACTCATATAACACTCACATCGTTTAGGAGTATTACAGTTCCATGCGGGATGGATTAATAATGATGATGATAGGTAAGAACAGTCACGATGAAGTTCCTCTTCAACAACAAGAATGGTCAGCTTCATTTGTAGCTATACACCTTATGAATCTACCTTCTTGCCAATTGATAATTCCATTGATTGTTTCTGAGTTAACTAATAAAGCTAACTGTACCATTAGATTGATATAGTTGGCCACTTACATTGATGTGTCTAATAAACCATAGGTATTGGTTTGATGAGTGTGTCTATGGGTGTGGCCAACTCTATCAAGACAACACAACAATAACTCTTCAAGACATAAAACACAAAATCTCACCTTAATCTGCCTCTTCATAGTAATACAGAACAGCGTAAGGAAATACATGACCAGGATCGGCCAGAATACTGGAATATTGAAGGCGTCGACGAAGGTGCAGAAGAAGCCGACGATGGTGCTCTTGGTGACGGACAGCCAGAACTTGAACTCGGGCAGGCGCCGGATGAAGGGGCGGAACTCCTCGGACGCGCGCGTCGGCAGCGCCGGCCCGCTGTCGTCTTCCGCTGGAAGAGGGAGGTTATGGTCAGTTGGGAAGAGTGTATTGTTTATGGTCAGTTGCTAAGAGTGTATTGTCTGAACTGGAAAGTTAGGTTGTTAGTCTCTTTCTCTAATTATAATTTTGTAGGCTGGGTAGGCATTTCTCATCTCTTTTCGAGTAGAGTGTTAGAATTAAGCACATAATGGTCATTGTCATTGTTAGGTGGTTGAGAGTTGCTTAGTATGATAGTATTTTTTTATCAATTCACAAACAAACAGGTGTTTTTAGTTCAAAGTTTAAAATCAATCTGTGACAACTTACCATCGAAATCCATTGCTGGATCAATTTTTGGTGTCAGGAAAGCAATAAATAGATTCAAATGATAGATTCCCAATGCATACGTGACTATGTACCAGCCCTGAAAAATACAAAGAAAACATAAAATTAGTGTTCATCTTGGATTCTGGAATAAGTGTTCTAATCTAAGAGTGGAAGCAACTTGTTTGTTATCTACATTAGTTTAAAACTGGAGGAAGTAAGTGTGATGTAATATTTGTTTAAATAGAATCAATGGTAAAGATAACAGTTTGTAGTTAGTACCTATTGATGGGCCAACAATTCTGTTTACCAAGTTGTTAAACTGAATGAGAATTTATTAGTGGTTTCTACCACTTTTTGAGGCATTTCCTCAATATAGTAGAGAGTGTGCTTATTAACATCTTTCCAGCACAAAAACAAATTCACAGCAGTTACCAGCTACTTAATGAAAACTTCCCCGTCGTAAGAAACCTAGGATTTAGATATTCAATGGTGGAACCAGATCACCAAAGTGCTTCAACCACTACACCATTAAAGTTACAGCAAAGTTTTAGAAAGAGGTATGAATAGGTCCCACTCCATGTATCAATATTGATCAACTCACTTGCTTGGCAAATACTCGGAGAAGGAACACAAGTAGAAGCACTACAGAGGCCACCCATCTCCCCTTTGTGTGTGGAGTCCATCTGTCTAGGGCACTTTGATATATCTGAGGACAGAAAAATTATAAATCTGACACAGTAATTACTTGAGGTAGATTGTTATCTAATTTTAACAGAAACATTATTGACAATAACTAATTCCTGTGGTGTACAAGAGAAAGGTATTGTTGTGTATTTGTTACACATATTTAAATTAATTAAAAATAAATTCTTATTGGTTAAATTTTGCAACCTAACCTCTTTTTAGGCAAATAAAGATTCAAATAGGAAAAGCAGCTGTATACTTCTGAGTCTTAGTTCTGTGTAAAAGGAGGCCAGACTGATAAACTCATAAAAACATGTTTATAAAAGATTGAAATTAATGATAGAAAGAAGTTAATTTCTAGGCGAAGCTATTCTATGCAATTCAACATCTGTGATAATGGAAATTAGCTTATAATATGAATATATTGTTGATTACCTGAGAAACGCGAGTCCACGCTTGGGATACAACGCCTTTGCGGCTTGCTGCACTTGATAAATCATTTTCATCCATCATTTTTACCTCTATTGAACAACTTACTTGTGGCTCCTAATTACATTACTATTTCTTAAGGTTAATAAACAAAATGGTCTCGTAGCACACTCTTTGGTGATCTACGACTGTTAATATAGTTAAATTAGATAAACTAACGATCTAAATTAAATAATTCATAGTATTTTCGAAATTCTTCACCTAAAATCACACATCACAATTTCACACACAGATCAATGAAAGAATTTTGTTTCGTTTCATTTGACATTTCCACAGATTATGTAGTAAAGTCGCCACGTACGTATGAGGCATAGTCAAGACAGAAGAACAACCGGAAATAGATTTTTTTGGCGCTTAGTTTCAAATTCAAACTACAGATATATTTTTTTACCCCTTCCGCTGCAGTATATTGTTTTTAAGTCAATAAAGTAGTATTCTATTCTATTCTATATAAACTAGATACACGTTCCACGTACCGATCGATCACATCAACGTCTGTAACGAAAATCGCAACGTTTATTTACGACAGTTTTGCCCTGCCACTGCAGCCGGTTAATTAAAAATGTGCTCATAGTTACCGAAATATACTCACACACATTCTATACATCTTGCAGTTTCTTGGCTACATTCTACTTGCATCAAGTTTAAAAACATACTTAAATAACGTAACATTATGTCAGACCACAGACCTACATTATCTTTCTGATAGGTTGGGTACCTACCTTTAATCGATGGTAAGTATATCTCTTCACTAGCTGTTCCCGCGCGCTTCGCTTCGCCTTAGAAAGTTTGCCCGTGGGAATTCCGGGATAAAAAGTAGCCTATGTTCTTTCTCAGGGTCTACACCATATGTATACCAAATTTTATTCAAATCCGTTTAGTAGTTTTGGCGTGAAAGAGTTAACAGATAGACAGACACTTACTTACTTACTTTTTACTTTCGCATTTATAATATTAGTTAGGATAGTTATAGGATGACCAATTTAAAGTGGTTGTATTTTGGACGCTTCTGTGCCTTGGACGTTTGGCCGTGTGTCCCGTTGCTGTTTAAGCAGCAGTCGTGCTTGAAATCACCTGACAGCCGAGTTGACCACCGTTATTGGGGTCCGCCAAACCGTACTACTGTATACCATGTATTGTATACGCATTTTGTTTACTGATAATGAGAAATATATTAATAAAGATTCTAGAGACGGGTATCAAAAAAAAGAACGAGGCTAATATTTAGGAAATTTAATAAAATTATTGTTCTAATTACATTTTATACACTGTAATATTTTACATTTAAATCGTAACTAAAAGTTGATCCTGAAGTGGCTACAATAATCTATGAGACTATGTTCTATATAACATCTCATTATAATGGCTACATCACTACTACCTATTATTGCAAGTGTTTATTTACATTACATTTACAGTGAACATATAGTTAATATTTTATTTAAAATATTTACCTTGCTTTACAAATAGAGAAATAATTTTGGTCCAGCTAAGTCCTATATCAAACACAATCCTAGAGAAAACACCTAAATATTGCTTATTTTCTTATCAAACGACCTATGTTAGGTCTATGAAGTATTAGTTAAACTTTGTATCTTATAGGTATCTAAAGTGAAAGTGTAGATAGGATACGTAATTTTATATTAAACAGTTACAATATTTTAGCCAACTCTACGTTTAGATTACGTGAGTGTGAGGGTGTATTTATAAGTAATGGTAGGCAACAAAGGTGATAAAAAAATATATTTTACTATGCACAACCGCTACGCCATGTTTAAGCGCCATGTTAGTAGGGCT
Source organism: Plutella xylostella (assembly GCF_932276165.1). Lineage (NCBI taxonomy): Eukaryota > Metazoa > Arthropoda > Insecta > Lepidoptera > Plutellidae > Plutella > Plutella xylostella. The sequence continues at coordinate 11,748,204 of NC_063990.1, forward strand.
GTCTGTCAACAGGGTTAGGTCTTTCACCGCTCAATTTCATGGCCACCAAAAAAATGTTTACCCTCGTTGAGAGGCGACGTACTATCGGGCATCGGGTGATCTAGAAAGTGCTCAGTGCGGTGCTGTACATCACACAGGTTTCAATAAGTGGTTGTGAGCCGTCTCCGCGATAGTACAGCGCTCCCCACGGCATATAATTATTTAAAAAATTACAGATTCACGGCCGGCGTCAAGCGCCTTGTAATATAAGTCTAAAACTATCTATCATATTTTTGTATTAGTTCGATTTTTACAAAATCTTTTATTGCTCTATTTTCTACAGTACTTTATCTCATAGGACTTAGGTAAGAGTGTCAATTATTAAGCTAGTAAAGTTGGAGAAATATATTGAATGAACTTTTAAGTATAATACGTGTAGTGTAAACGTATTATTTAACACTCATTCATAATTTCTACATAAAATCACCCCATACATGCTTGTATCTGACGGAAATTATGTCCATTAGGCGTCCACCATTTTCCACTTAACCCGAAGGATTTGAGATGAATTCATGCATACATGCATTATTCATTACGTAGTTGCCTTTTACAGACATTATTGGAATTATTTTCAATTCTTATAGTTATAATCTAGTAAGATATATGAATCAAATTCTAGATGCAAGACTGGTTTACTTAGTATCTACACATACAAGTAATGTTTAAATTTAAGGCAATATTTTACAATCCTAAAGAGTCAACATTTTGTTGCTATTTACACAATATAAATTTCTAGAATTTTTATAATAATTCTATCTAAATGAGATATAACAGACAACTATTAAATTATCTAAGAAACATCGAGGAATTGAAAACAAACAAGAAAAATACTAAACGTAAAAATGGAAGAATCTTTTTATTTAATCAAAGGTTTAATCATACCTACCTATATCTAGAGAAACAAGGTTTTGGCTGAATCACATCATCTCTTCAACTGATGCCAAGCATGTCAAGTTATGGCAAGGATGTCTAAATTTACATAAAAATAAATACAGTTACTTCAGTCAGAAATATTTGTTTACGTCGAACATAATTATATCAAGGAAGAAATACAGCATTAACATATCTTAGGAGTATGTTACTTAAATCGATACAACATTTACACCATAATTGCAAAAATAAAACTAACATAAACTTAAAAGGTCGAGATAGGACACAAAAGATAATACTGTATAATAAAACAAAGTTTTAACCATTCTCAAATATCGCACTCACATTGCCAGATGGCGACTCATAGCAGCTAGCCCCAGCCCCGCAGGTGAGTTCAATAATAAATAACAATTAACGCACTTAAATATGCCATTAAGTATTATGTACTTAGACGTTTATGTATGTAAACAGTTCATTACACATTGTGGATATGTTTCACTACATAATCTATTTCACTGCCGAGAAGTTTTGTATTTGATTGCCGTTGGAGGCCACCCAGGAACTGAACACGTCTCTGGAAAATGGAAATATATATTTTAAAACATGCTTTCGGCACTTACTATTTAACTAAGCATATGATTCGTAAATTTAATAATGGAGACCAAGCATTATAGTTGGTATTCCTGGTATTATCGGATTGGACATCACATGTTCACTGCTGGACAAAATTTCCCAAATAGCATCACAGCACTCGGCCATTACATCCAGCCTCTAGGTCCTCTGTCCAGCGGGTCGGAGGGCGTCCCACGCTACACTACAAGAAGGCACGCACCTGCAGTGGCTCACGACGCACTCATTGGAGCAGTACTCGTCCTCCCACTCGCTATTGGCGACCGCGGGGTTGGTGCAGCCCTGGCGGATGCATGAAGTAGGACTTCTGTTTTCGTTCTGCTGCAATAATGAAACATACACTTTGAGCAACAATTATATAGGGAGTAAAAGTAGAAACAGTGTAAAAGTTTTGCTAGTGTAAGTCCCTTTTAAAAGCAATGAATGCACAATACGAGCAACGGATCTTTGAGTGTGTGAAGTTAGATGTAAGATGATTGAAGCCAGCATTTATTGTTTGCTAAATGATCTCTGCAGCCGACTTCAGAAAGTCAAATATTAGTTGTGCATATTGTGTGTGATTGAAGGACGGCCTTACATCTGGCGATTGTTGCGGCATTCCGGGATTACCGTTGCTGTTAGGAGAGTGCTGCTCGAGACTGTTCTCCTGCTTGGGCGAGGGTTGCTGCTGCGGGGCCTGCTGCATCTGCTGCGGCGCCTGCTGCGTCTGTTGCTGCATCTGCTGCTGGCTGGCTTGTTGCTGCTGCTGTTGTTGTTGTTGTTGCTGCATCTGTTGCTGGTGGTGTTGTTGTTGTTGGTACTGGTGGACTTGCTGTTGGTGGGATTGCTGCATTTGCTGCTGAAATGAAAGGTATTTTTTTATCAAAATTGATTGGTTGTAATAGTATAATAATACTGGCGAAAAGTTGACGCAAGTGCAACCATGTACTCCTATCTCTCAAAAAGGGTGCTACAGGTTGATAGTGACAATAAGTTTACATAATTAGTTACCTGCGCTTGATGGTACTGCATGGCATGGACAGCACCCATGGGTGGTGACTGAGATTGCATCTGTCTGTAGCTTGGAGACGGCAATCCAGACCCTCCATAGTTGGGAGGGGACTGAGCATTCTGGTAATTCCTCGGAGACTGGGCAACATTGGATTGGCAGCTTGGAGGTGATGTCGCAGGGTTACCCTGGTAGTTCTGTGGTGATTGCCCCGGCACAGCCTGAACAAAAACGGTAATTACTTGTAAAGTTATATCCAAATACAAAATAGGTAGTATTTTTTTGGCATAGCATTATGTTGTACTTCTTGTTATTATAAGACCTCTTTCTATGAATTTAAAAAGAAATGGTAATGAATGATAAGTACAAACTAAAGTACAAAATCAAAATGAATAGACAAACAGTCCAAAGTTCAACCAACAGCATGCTTACTTGGTATGTTTGTGGAGAATGAGTCATCTGTCCTCCCTGGTAGTTCTGTGGGGACTGCTGTGGGTTGGCGGGGTAACCCTGCTGGGGCTGGCCGGGGTGGCCCTGACCTCCGTATGCAGGAGTTCCTTGGCTCCCCGGGTAGTTCTGGGGTGAATATCCTTGCGGGGTTTGGTTGGGTGCATAGCCCTGGGGTGAGTGACCATTGCCATAGTTCTGGCCTTGGTAATAGTTGCCGTAGTTAGGGTTGGCCGTGTTATTGTGGTTGAACATGGCTGGGTTTTCTTGGTCTCCACCCTGGAAAGTAATTATGGAATGAATATAAATAAATTCGAATATTGATGGTTTTATGCTATGTGTGCAAGAATTTTATTGAGATACTGGCTCCTACTCTTTTGGGAATGTTGGGTTTAAGGTTAAGATTAAACTACAAAGACTTTAATAACTTCGTAAATATTCTTTAGAAACCCATCATGTCGTGATTATCGATTTTTCATCAGAGTCTAACTTGATACTGTCAACAACTGTGGAAGTTCACATGGTTTAAAACTACAAATCATGTGTTTTAATAGGTAAATACCGGGAGATATAAGCTTACCGGTAATTCAAAGTTCATTTGTGTTGTAATAAAGACAAAGGCACTTATTACAGTGCAACTGTTTCTCAGATATTAAAATAAGTCGTTATAAACAAGTTATAGACGGAATAAAGGCACAAAAAGCTCGAAATATCCTTGAAAGTTTAACAAAAGCGTCCGCTCGCTGAAGCTTTTCCTTTGTTTGACAATTGAATGTCAAATGTCAATGTCAGTTTTAAACAGGGTTGCCAGACTAAATATTTTTTTCTACCACTGAAACTCAGAATAAGTTTTACGTATTCGAAATTCTACCATAAATTACCATTGGCATTGGATTGGTATTTTTGAAAGTTTTATCCGAGGCTATAGCGATAGCGCCAGCAAGCATATAGCCGAAGAGTTATCGGTTTTGTGGTGGGAAATCCAAGGCACACTCAATTTCCGTGACTCCATCGTTTTCCATCAGTCAGTCAGTTCAATTTACCAACAGATATATCCCCTTAATAAATAAACGTTAAACTTACCTTTGAGACTAAACTAGCTCTATACGCAGCCAAAGCTTTGAGATATTCTTTCTTGGCAACTTCAGTTTTTTGCTTGTATACCTGTTAAAATAAACAAATGAAATTAAACACAAAAACTAAATATTCAAATGTATGTACCTAGCAACAGTTTTCAGGTAAAGCAACAAATTCAGTAACTTACACTTTTGTGTTCAGAGTCCAGTCCATCCCACATGGATGCCACAATTTTCGAGACTTCTCCAAAACTTGCATTAGGATTTTGTCCTTTGATAGCAGCTTGAGTGTCCCTGAAGAACAATGCATATGCAGACACAGGCCTGAAACAAAAACATTATTTATAACAATTACAATTTATCCCTTGAATATATCATTGATGGATTTTACATACTTTTGTGGTTCATTTGGATCCCTTTTCTTCTTCTTCTTCTGCACTTTGGGTTTCTTCTGCATCTGTCCACGGTTGATGCCATTGTCCATTGGTTCTGGTGAGGACCTCTTCAGAGTCATGTTTCCTACTCCCACTTGCTGTGAAATAATATTTGTATTAATTTTTTATCTTTTCACACTAAAACTGAATACATAGCTCATTGGCAATGAAAATTGAAATGAACAAATGTTTCTAGTGGAGTTGAAAATTATATATTTTTTGTAAGTGGTCATGAGTGAAATGAGAAAATGATCCTATACCTGATGAAGCGTAGTTTGTTGCTGCCGGCTCGCTGAGCAATAATGGATAGGCAGAAGGCTTTCCGCATCACCAGGCAACTACCAACAAACAACGAAAATATTAGGTGTCTATATTTCTGAGTCTAATTTTGTCAATGATTTGTGTTACACTACTATATCATTGCCAATGAACTATGTTATTCATTGAATTGAATATGTTTGTGATTTAATCATTTATTTATTAGGCAATAACAAAGCCAGATAGGTATAACAACATGCTTACTACTTTTTTATCAAATTGGTTATCAAAATAAAGTATTAAATGAATTAGATTTTATACAATATTGTTAGACATGCATTTAGACATCTTTTAAAGCTTTTAATATGTATAATCGTAACAGAAGTGAAGCTACCTGTGAATGGTGTGAGGGAACACTATCATCAGAGTCATCGCTGGTGGTGCCGGGCGGGGAGGCTCTCTGCGGGGACCCGTACGTGGGCGCGGTCTGCGGCGCGGCCTGCGTGGGCGTGTTGGGCGTCGGCGGGCCGCTCATCACCTGCGAGGGCTGCATCATGAGCAGCCGCTGCTGACCCCCCGGCTGCTGCTGGATTATGTAATTCCCAGCTGGAGCACCAGCACCACTAAAAAATAATTTTATTGAGAATGTAATGATAGATATGATAATGATGTAGATAGAATTAGACCTTAAATAAAATTATGAAGCATTATAAATAAATAAATAAATATGTAGGGACATCTCACACACGGCCATCCGACCCCAAGCTAGGCAGAACCTGTGTTATGGGTGTCGGACAGCTGATATATCTACACAAATACATATATAAATAGATACTAAATATAAATATCAACACCCAAGACCCGAGTACAAATATCTGTCTTTAAACAAATATCTGCCCCAGTCGGGAATCGAACCCGGGACCTTTGGCTCAGTAGTCAGGGTCACTAACCACTACGCCATTCGGTCGTCGTCATTATGGTGCAGCTTGGTAGCAATTTTTTATTTAAAAAGTGAATGAATTATTTGTACTTCATGGGATTGTATTGTTTACCTGTGTGATGTTACTGGAGTGTGGGGCTCTTGTAAATAGAGAGGTTGTTGGTATGAGGGCGCCCCTCCAGGGGGAGACAAGCCGTCTTGAGCTGGGTTCATCATGCCAACCTGTACAAATATTTCAGGTTATGTAGATACTGAATAATACAGGAAAATTCTAAATCTTTGTTGAAATAATGCTTCGATATAGTTAAGGAATATCTTAATTATAAAATATCTATTTACGAGATGTTTAAATATTCAAATATACAAGTAAATAGGACATACTTTAAAAGTTAAATTATGAGCTGCTGAGATGTTATAGGTATGATTTCATCACATTTATGGTAAACTAAAAACTGAAACTCGGAACTTAAAGTATCATATTTTAAGTTAATTATTAAAATAAATTGAAAAAAACAATTAAAATCAAAATACAAAACACGAAATGATATAAAGAAACAGAACAGAAACAGACAGACAGCTGACATTGACAGTTTTGTTGTCGACTTGTCATTGATTTGACAGTTTAGGAATTTACAGAATGCCAACTTTGGAAAACAAAATATTTTCTCTATGGTAATACCGCGATCCCGCACAGCCAAAAAAAGGTCTAACTAAAACTAAACAAAATATTTACAAACCAAGTCTGCTTCATCCCATTGTTTTATAGATTCCTAAATATAGGTATTACCACGGTATTACTTAGCTAAAGGTCAAGCAGTAGCGTTAAAACCTTATTTTAACGTTAAACTCTACCTGCCAACTTAGTACCTACCTACTAATAATAGCTCAGAAACTCATGATTTCTACAATATTTATATGGTTTATACTTAAACAGGACTTAAATACTTAAAAATAAATAAACGTAGATAGAGTAAATACAATTACCATCAGCTGTGTGTAGTTTCTGACCTGTGGGGCCGCGTGCATCTGCGCGTACTGTGCGTGCCCGTTGGTCCCGTGTTGGCCGTGGATGGATGGGATGTCGAATTCCTCGTCTCCAAATGAGGGCGTATGAAATGTCTGCAACAAACAGATGGAAATATAGTACATTTGTCAGGGCTCAGTACATTCACCATCTCTTGTATATTTTTAAAGGAAATAAACATTTTTACTTTTACTTTACTTTTATATTGTATTTTGCAGATTAGATAAAGGGTAAATGTAATGTTAGACTCAGCAGTTAGGTACCCTATTGCTGTGTGTGGTTATACTTCACCAACGCTGAACACTACATTATCTACTAATAAAATTGAACAACATTCCCAAAGAAACATATATTTGCAAATGCCTTTGTTACCTATTTTATGACTGAACAGCCTTTTTTCCTATCTCACATGCTGATTCCTCTATATCTATCTAGATACATACTGTAGACTGTAGAGAATTTAAAGTAAGTATAAAATATAGTTTAAAAAAAACAGCGGTAGCTGTATTTACGCACGCACGCACTCACGCCTTGTACTAATGTACTCCCTTGCGGGGTAGGCAGAGGTGCATTGCTGCACCCACTTTTCGCCAGAGTGTTATGTTAGTCCCAATGTAATAGGGGGCGGGCCTATTGCCATTTTACGGGCACATCCAAGACCCGAGAACAAATATCTGTGTTTAAACAAATATCTGCCCCAGCCGGGAATCGAACCCGGGACCATCGGCTCAGTAGTCAGGGTCACTAACCACTACGCCATTCGGTCGGCTGTATTTCTAGGGCATTGTTGTTCAGTTTGACCATTCCTGATTTTGCCTTACCTAACGATTAGGCAAACGTAGTGTAGGACCCCCTCCGGCTAGATGGGGGGAGTGTGAGGACTTGGGAAAGGTGGCTGGTAATTATTGGATGCGGAAACCTATGGATCGCATTCAGTGGTGTGCTTTGGTGGAGATCTACGTTCAGTAGTGGACTGCTATATGCTGATGATGATGATGATGATAAGTATTTAAAAGGGTTCCCCTCATCTCGCCTAATCTTTATTGCCCAAAACTCGTTTCGCATAACTTGTAAGGTCTAAACTTTTTTGGTCGAATCATCACTTTGCCAAGTCTTACGTGGCATAAGGCTCGTTTCGCCTAAAACCCTTTTAGCACAATCTTGAAGCACGTAAGTCTCTTTTGCTCAAATTTTTCATATAGGTATAATCTTGTTTCTCCTAATATTATCTTAATAAATAATATATTAAGTATGTTGTAAATGTACAAATTGTGGTATTTTTCTCCTGCATCCCGAAAATAATGATATTGAATTATAATTTTTGACCATTATAATTATTACAAACGCCATTAAACCCCATGGGATCGAAACCTAAAGATAGGTGCGACAACGAGCAAAGCGGGGAGGAGCGTGTTAGGTGCACATATTTTCGTCAAAAGCAAAGCGGAGCGTTTCCTACATACAAGGAAACAATACAAGGCACCAGTTGCGCGAAGAGGCCCCATCAAAATTAAAGCCCGAATATTATTAATTTATATAACCTATGTCATAGCATTATTAGACTATTCAAGATTTGGCCATACCATTATTAGGCTAAACAAAATTATGCGAAATAACTTTTTACTAAACGAGATTTATGTCATACGATTTTCGGCGAAACGAGACTTTGACCAAACGTTACTATGCAATACGAGATTAGTCAAATAAATCTTATGCCAAAAAGGTAGAACCATTTAAAAAAATACTTAGTAGTCCATTCGGTTCTACCTTTTTTGGCCTAAGATTTATTTGCCTAATCTCGTATTGCATAGTAACGTTTGGTCAAAGTCTCGTTTCGCCGAAAATCGTATGGCATAAATCTCGATTAGTAAAAAGTTATTTCGCATTATCTTGTTTAGCCTAATAATGGTATGGCCAAATCTTGAATAGCCTAATAATAGGTTTATACAAAGTAATAATATTTGTTTGGCTTTAACTTTGACGCAGCGTCTATCTATAGCGCAAACTGGTGCCTTGTATTGTTTCCGCTGTATGGAAAACGCTCCGCTCCGCTTCGCTGCGCTCCGCTTTGGTTTTGATGAACATGTGCACCTAACACGCTCCTCCTCGCTTTGCTCGTCGTCGCACCTATCTTTAGTTTTCAATCTCATGGGGTTTGTAATAATTATATTGCTCGTTAACTTTCGATTTATTAATAATTCAATATCGTGATTTTCGGGATGTATGAGAAAAATACCACAATTTGTACATTTACTATATACTTAATATATTATTTATTAAGATAACATTAGGAGAAACAAGATTATACATAGGTATAGACGAACATAAATTTGAGTAAACGAAACTTAGGTGTTTAAAGATTGTGCCTAAAGATTTTTAGACGAAACGAGCCTTATGCCACATAAGTCTTGGCAAAGTGATGGTTCGGCCAAAAAAGTTTAGACCATACCAGTTATGCGAAATGAGTTTTCGTCAATAAAGATTATGCGAGATGAGGGGAACCCAGTCCATTCAGCTTTGTAACTTGCATTGGAATGTAGGTATTGATGGACTACCTTTCGGGCTAGCGTCCGTAAGTTACGGTCCGTAACGCATTTATGTTTCCACCTTAGGTTTATCTTCACTAATTATGGAGGTATACATAGTGTTCTGTGTTATCCTAACTAATCCTAACTTCCTAACTAATATTATAAATGCGAAAGTAACTGTGTCTGTCTGTCTGTCTGTCTGTCTGTCTGTCTGTTACTCTTTCACGCCAAAACTACTAAACGGATTTGGATGAAATTTGGTATACATATGGTCTAGACCCTGAGAAAGAACATAGGCTACTTTTTATCCCGGAATTCCCACGGGAAAACTTTTTAAGGCGAAGCGAAGCTCGCGGGCAACAGCTAGTACCTAATTAAAACCAAAACATAAGACTTTAAAACGAAGGAAAGTAAGCATAGGGAGTACATACAATATATTAACGATGTGGGAATAGAATATAAAACATCTACGAGTGAGTAATATAGGTACAATGTAAATGGCATTAAAAAGCTTTCGCAGTAATTGTGCTATTGTTGAGTAGCCAGCCCGACTTCTATTGTACATCTACAGTACAAGGTATATAGGTACATAATGTAAAGAAGATTGATATTAGGTGCGGTTCGTTTTCTTTGTAAGTATATCACTATAGTGTAAGTACTCAAGTGATTTAATTGAGGCATATCATTATATCCATAGATATCGGTATCAGTAAGGGTGTATTTAAGGTATCCATATAGGTATCAAGGTAGTAAGGGTGCACAGCTAAAAAACGCTTGGGTGTCGGTGCAGGCCTATATTAGTTACGACCTTCTCTTTAGAGAAATACTTGTTACTTGGTATCGCCACTCTTGATAGAACAGCGAAAAGCTTTTCCATCCTTACTTTTTTTATTTCATAATTTATTAATATCACTTCTAGCTTCGTAATTCAAATCAATACTTCAGAATCCACACTTTTTTATGATAATAACATATGGAATGGAGGCATCTCATAGGCGGCCATCCGACTCTATAGGTACTAGGCAGAGCCTGTACCTGTAATATGGGTATTGGACCACTGATATACTTATCTACATAGATACATAGATAGATACATATATTATATACTTACATATTAACATCCCAGACCCGCCTTCCTACCTACTTAATATTTAAATTAAATAAAGTGCCTAAGCAGTCCTGAAATTTTGTTTATTTTGTTAAAAAGAGCTGAGGATTTGTGTGCGGATAAAACAGCCAGATTAAGCCCGGCCTTCACCAACTGACATGTTATGTGTGTGTCTGTTTATGTGGAATCGCAAGCACATAAATATAATTTTCCATCTATTCAAAATGTTTGTAAGTAGATTATAATTAAGATCTTCGTCTTTTCGTATCGGTAACAAAAACAAGAGCTAAATACCTACATTAGGGTTTGCCATCGTGGTGGGCGAGTGAGATTAGCGTCACTGGCTGACTGCCCAGGGTCTGAGCTTTCAATGTGGGAAGGAGCATCCTCAAGTGACGTATCATCTGGTTCTAATACCTTTTGATACTTATTATCAGTGCTTGGTGTTACCTGATCATTCATCGCGTACACGCTGATCTTGGAGTCACGTGCGGCTGACAAGAGGGGTTCAAAACTTTCTGGACGCTGCAACAAAGAAACATCAATATTAGATATGGGATAAAATATATATTAGGAAACTCAAATCTAAACCAATTACTTAAACATTACATTGCAAATAAAAATATAATTAGTTACAGATGGGCCAAGAGAGCAATTTTCCCCTATTCGACATCATCTCACTACACGACATAGACGTATCTCTTGAACATAAGTACAATATTTCACTTGAATACATAATGGTATTTAGTGTATTGAGATGATGTCGAATGAGCTAGTGCAGGGCGGGGAATGTGGTCCTGTGGATGCCGACTCATCTGAGGGGCACAGGCCCAGTTTCTCACTCGAGTTAATCTACGCTTGATTGAACAATTTGAACATAACTCGCCAATCACAACGCTGCATTCCATACTGAAATTGCACTTAACCCGACGTTCTCAGGTGTGAAACTGGCACAAAATAATCAATATACATACTTTGAAAACTTCATAATGTATGAAACACGAGCTAACCTACACTAAGTTCAGAATCTGATATTTGAAATGATATCTTCTACTTTATAAATATTGGTCTTTCAGCCAGAGCAACACAATGTCACAATATTTTTTACCTACCATCCATCATTTCAGGAGTTGAGCTTTTATGTATCCTTAAAGTCTCAGTACTTAATCTAAATTTGCTAGGTTATCTAGATTGGTTTTCAATCAGTAAAGCATATTTACTTAATAATAAAACGTAAAATGTTAAATAATATGTCTTGTAAAACATAGTGGAACCGTTTTAGCAAATAGGTGCATAGGTTATAGTGGCTAGTAATGATAGGCTGTGGCGGCCACGGCTCGTTATCTCAACATGATGGTTAAGGCTAGTTATGTTTATTATCAACTTTTTACTTCATTTTCTATAATGCTTAACTTGTTACCTTATTTTATACCTTGGAGATTGGGAGGTTGATTTATTTAAGGTAAGGATTTTCTTCATATATTTCATGCTGGCCAGTTAAAAGCTCTCACTAGAAATACTAACTAATTTACATGTCGGCTATGGTTACCGGAAGCTAAGCTTAGTGTACTTCTTAACAAAATTTCATCAATAACTCCTGAGTAATTTAGATGTGAAAGAGAAACAGGCAGTGCAACTTTCGCATTTAAGTATAATATTATATTCATATATTATGAACTACTTAAGTCCCTATACGCTCAGCTAACTATATAAATATTGTATTCATTCATTCATCAATGCGTTCTAGCGTATCGAAGACAAATCAAATTGGACAAGGGTGATTCATCGAAATTCCATTCTTCGTCTGATTTATATGGTCATTTTTTTATTTCATTTTTAGCTCTATAACATATGTTTATATGAAAATAGATACAGCAAATAACATATAATTGGAAAAGGCACTCTTTTTTATCAAGTAGTTTTTAAGTTATTGACGTTACAATTTTTTGTGGCCATATGAATCAGAATCAGAAGAAAGAACACCATGGAAAACCATCTTTGTTTTAAATATACAGCATTGCTCGTAATTTTTTTTTACTGTCATCGATAGAAGAACTATAGAAGGTTCCGCAAAATAAAATTAAAACTTAAAATATTGAATTTTGTACCAGTGGCATGCAAAAAGCTGTTCTGGGGCGAGAATTTTTAGAAAATTTATCAAAGTGTCAATATCTTAAAAACTATCGACATTTTACTAAGGTGATATAGTGATATTCTGGTCACTCCTAAGCTGTACTATCAGCCCTTCAAGGCATGTTGTAAACTTTTGGAACATTCTGTATAGGATGAGGTTTTTTACCGTATGAATCATATACATATGGATCAGGATTTTGCATAAAACCTTATGTAGTTCATAATACATTCACACTATAGTGTTGTTTATTTTTTTCATAAATCTATAACCCAAGAGCATTACATGAAACTCATATTGAAGAATCATACTCAGAAAATAGATTTTTTATGGGAGGAATATTAATCAGAAGGGTACCTGAACCAAGACCATATGAATCAGATATTTACCTTCTTTTCACCTGGATGTAGGCATACTAGGAGCACCTCCATCTACTGGCTGGTCCATTGGACAGCTGGCTTCTAGCGAACGGATAGCCAGACTCCCATTGCCACTACATGACCAACTATAGTCATCAACATGTTACCACATATGAATCAGTACTACGTGCCGGACACTCCTTAATTATTTATTTATAAAAAATCTTACGTATTTATAAGTACTAAATTTTTTTTTTGTGAAAGAAAAACTCATTGCCCTTTGATAAAATTTTAATTTATGTTAATAAATTAAAAAGGAAATGTGATAAGGTCAACCGGGGCCATTGCGCCACAATACTTTTACTTTCATATTCATTTGATCATAACAAACAGACTATACGCCCTATTAAGCTATAACTTGTGATACATATTGGGAAATTTTATCTAGTTTCATATTTTGATGCAATTTTGTAGAATTTTAAATATCTTCTACGTGTAAACGACGTTTCTACAAAAAATGGCATTTTTAGGCGCAATAACCCCTAGTGGGGCTAATGCCTCTTTCACTAGTTTTGTGTGCTTGGAAGAGATTTTTACGAGTTTAAGTAGATATAATTTATAGAATTACTATTAACGTAGCTAATTATTAGTTTGTAAACTAAATACTGCGCTTAGTTAAGGAGAACCAGTTGATCAAAAATTTTTGGGGCTATGGCGCCTACGAAGCCTAATTTCTTGTAGTGGCATTTACCCCATCCAAGATTCCAGGGGTGCTCAACATTTTATTTATGAAAACTTTATTGGACTTAAAAAAGTATAAATACTTACGTGACAAATTAAAATACAGTATAAAAGCATACAAGGGCATATTTTTTTGAATTTGCAATAAAACCACAACTTTAAATGAGTAAGTATACCATTTTTAGAGTCTGACGGAATTTTAATCATTACAAAACTATTAGTTTTAAAAACAAGTGAGATCATTCTGTTAATATGACTATTTTTTATTAATTATATGATTATTTTCTATATACCGTGTTAACAACATTATAATGTCGACACCAAATGACGCCAATTTTTTTAAATATTTAGTTTATTATATATTAAAATTATTTACGTTTTAGTTGGATTACCAATCTAAGAATGTTAATTCTGATACGCCGTTAAATGTTCTTCAATATTGCAGAAGGCGTCATTAACCTAGTATTTTTCGTTTAGGAGAAATTTGGTGCTAATGTCACTGGAACTTTTTCATTGCTCGTGAGTGTATTAAATATATTTATCATAACATAAAATGTTTAGAACCTCTGAAAATGGGGCTATTGCGCCGCAATAGAGGCAATAATCCCATCAGCCCAGAGGCATTTACCCCAAAATAAAAGCTAAACCTACAATTTTTTAATTACATATTGTGTCCGAATCTTACGTTATTTCAATAAAATAATCAAAACAATATGTAAAGCACCAAAACAATAACAATATTTACAGTTAGGAAACATAGATTCTTTTAAGCAAACACACATTTGGAACGATTAAAAAAAACGTGTCGGAAAACCTGAGGAGGCCGAAAGAAGTGAAAAAATTAAAATGGCAGATTTGTTAAGAAAATTTACCCGGATACGACATCTATTGGTCAGAGGTAAAAGTTTCAGTTACAAAGATAGATAGCAGATGACTCCAGTAGATCTAAAGTATGTGGTTCGGAAGATAAATGGATTCGAGGCATTAGCCCCGTAGGCGACTTGGCCCCGGTTGACCTTACTGAAAATGTTGTTCCTCAAGCTGGCAAACGGACGCTCTATATGAATCAGAATAACACACTTCAAATATTTTTTTTTTGTACTGAAACAGCATTTACTGAAAAAATGAGATTGGTTACAAATAGAGATAGAGCAAGACTGTATTGAAAAAAAATTACATGTCATTAGCTTAATTGGATACAGAGATATCCTCAACGCCGTCGAAAATACGGTCCCTGAAGAATCACCCACAACCGATACTCGGAGACCGTCGGAAGCGGTCTTGGCTCCTCCCGCGTTCAGGTGCAAGGGCTCGCGGCATCATGTGAGACGCACCATCGTTTGTGCAGCTCCACACAAGCAACACACATTATTAGGGCATCATTCGAGAATCTCCACCCGGCATAATGTCGTTAATGCAACGGACGGTTCGAAGGTGGTTTAAAGACTTTAAGTCCAAGGAAAGTCATATTTAGGAGCCATATTCAGCAGCCTTTGCGGCGTAGTATTGAAGAAAGGAAGGAAATACAATAGTATAAAATAACACGTAAGTATAATAGAGAGTTATAAATACCTACATAAGCAAAATTTACAATGTTAAGTAAGTACCTATACCAAATAAAAAATAAACTACTTTTTAACAGCAGTGATAAAAATTCAAACTGTAAATTATTTTTTGTTATTGATACATTTACAGCGCTAAACATCTGTTGAACACTATCTTAGTTTTTGTGGTACGATGGTAAGGCCTAGGGTTTAGTTTTTGCCATTCGGCAACAGCAATGAACAATCAACATAATAATACTAGCGATTAGCGATAGACAACGAAATTTCTTTGAGTAACTTAACCCTTCATCGGGGTGTCTAAATTGTATAACTTATACATTTTTTTATAAATGTTTTTATACATATTATTTTATAAATGTATACATATTATATTGTGGTGTATATTTTTACTGCCAGTATTTATAAATGAAAATACATCAAACAAGCATTTCGAAGGTACGCTTTAGTGCGCAAGTCCGTATTATTATATGATTTTGTTTCTTCCTAAACGTGGGGGTTCTCATTCCACCACCTCGAAGCTAAGATTGGAATAATGCATTTTCGAAAATATAAATTGATGTTGATTGTTCATTGTTCGAAGTGCCTATGTAAGTATTTTGTAATACATACATTAGTACTTAACTCAATAAAATTAGCTACCTTGTTGAGGTTAGTTAGGTACTATCCATGACCACGTGGGTAAGATTCATTATGTATTCAAGCTATTGTTTAGACGACTGACCCGAAAAAAATCTAATAATAAAACCAATGTTAAACAAATAATTAATTAAATAACTATAACATACAGCACTGCAGAATGCAAACTGCTTGTGCCAATTTTCGATCGAGTATTTCTTAAGATTGCGATATCAGAACGTTGTGGAGAGTTGCACGCTCAAATGGCATTCTCTATCTCAGCATTTGAACTGTGCTAGTATTTATTAGAAGTCATGCTTTGTTACCAACCTGCTAGTGGAGTTAGCTCTAATAAATTAATAACTTAAAAGTGAGTCATGCCTTAAGTGTATTTTCAAAAAAGGGATCAATGATATTTTGACGAAATAAAAGCAAACTCTTTGTCCCTTAAAATAAAACAGGGACCCAACAGAAACTCAAAACAAAAATATTATAATGGTTCCAAAATCTGATTGACCAACATTGTGTAGTACCTTGAGCCACAAGTCGCTCTCATTCCTCGGGGACCGGTTTGAACACCGGCATGGCATCGGCAGCTCGGCCAAGTGGTTCTTTATAAATATAAGTATTATCAGAACCTTAGGAGTGAAAGGACAATAATAATTGCTGTTCGGGATTTTGCGTCGGTTGGTTTTGAATTAATCAAATTTTTTTTTAATGGTTGGTAGTATAGTAGTATCTTAGTATTATAGCATTAGATCAACCATATAAAATGTGATGTCCATCTTAGTAAGTACAGAGTCAATAAATCTTCGGTAATATTTACTGAAACTGGCAATACTGGCATCAATCCCAATAAGATGGGTATCTACATCAAAGGCGTTTTTGGAGCGTGGAAAGTAGAAAGTTTTAATAAGTTAGCTCATAAAGTATCTGTTTGCCTAAATTCTTCGGAAAATAAGAAATTTATCATGATTAAACATAACATTTTGTGCCTTAATGTGATGGACTATAATTTGATACACCTTTTTCCTTATTAAGCTACGTTGTTTCTTATTTATCTATGCAAGATGGTTTCTATTGTAGTCGAGTGGCTTGGAACACATAATTGTCGGTCACTGACCTCTTTCTCTTCCTCCCACTAAAATAGAGTTAAATCAATTGATGTTATTACAATTGGAATGCTCCGTCTATCGTATAAGATATACTTACTATGAATAGGTACTTGTAGAATATAAAAGGAAACGAAAACATTATTTCAGATAATAAATAAAATGTATCATTAAATGACTTGGTAAATCTAATAATATCAAAAGTAATAAGTAGGGTTTTCTTTACCCTTTTTGTGTTTTTTACAAATTTTTCATGTCGGATTTTACGAAAGTCTTTTCTATTGGGTGCTAAACAGATAATAATTAAGTGGGTACACAACATTTTCTTATTGTTATTTGACCTAGTGTATACATAGACTTTCCATTCCGACAAACCGTTACTTGTTTTGTCCTAGTTAAGTGTTAGAAAAGCTTATTATCAAGTTATTAAATTCCACTTACTGAAATACAGAAAATATGTAGGTTGTCGATGGTATTTTAATATTTTTTTACTATCTTGAAGTTGATGGTTATGTTATTATTGTTATTATGTAGGTATACATATTTTCATTAAAATAAATATAATACTTAATTTATTATACGTTTGTTTGTCCTGAAACCTGCGTCCGTACCCGAAACCAACTGCCCCAGAGTGGATTCGTAGATTCAACATTTATTCACCGTAAAATTTTACAATTATTTGTTGATTTTCAACATTGTGCCTTTAACAAAGGCTCGGTCACTGAGGAGAAGAAATAGAGAAAGAATTTCTTTCTTTAATAACGAAACGCTAAGTTTTTCGTTTGGAGTTTGAAATTTGATGTAAAAAATGTGAAACTCTATACAAAAAACAGTTTCGTTTGCAACGTTGGTCCAATCCTTGGCCGTATGTCTCAGGAGGCTGATATTAAACACTAACTAACACCTACACTTTATTTTGTGTAAGTTATATTATGCCTACATAATTAAAATAGGTACTTGTATGTCTAATATTTTATATGCAGAACAAACATTAGGATGATTTATCTATATTCCAGTTTATCACAATCCTTTGTTTTCTCTTTTAAAAATGTAAGAAATATAATTCTAAACTAAAATGCATTTATTTAGAAATTGAGACATAATTCCATTCACCGGGCTATTAAATACTTCAAGGTAAACTTAATTAAAAGTAGGAAGGTAGGCAGGCACAACTGTAAGCAGACAGGCCTCGTTATCACTTAAATGTTTGTACAAACGTCAACCTAATCAAGTCCTCGATAATTTATGATTAGTTACAGTGTTGATAAAAATGATTTCATAACAAATTAAAGAGGTCGATTTTAATTATTTAACAAACGATCGTAGTTATGATAATATCACACGTAATAATATTATGTGTTTAGTTTTTATCTTAAATATATAAACAATGCGTGATAAACTTAAACTTACAAAACTTATACATATAGGTATTTAGCAATTTATCAATTACACCTACCATTTAATCAATTCGATGGTACATAGTTCACCGCACGATGCCGGGTATTCAAGAACCGTTTATTGGCTGGTCCACAAATTGTCAAGGAAATAAAAAATCATACAGTTTAAAATTAATTAATACAGCACTCTAGTCGGTCGATGATAAGAGCTGTAGCGAGTAAGTCACTTTGAACTGAGCACCAAAATTGACACAGGTGTTTATTTGTTTGTTTAGGAACACTTGGGTATTGTAGTTATTTAGTTAAGTTCGTTCGGGAACATAACGTGGAGCGTGGAGGAGGCACGCTAGGGACACGCGTGGCGCGCGGGAAGACTGCGTGGCGGTCGGCGGCGGGGCGGGGAGGGGCGGGGGCGCGGGGGGCGGCTAGTTCCTCGCGCGGCCGCGCCACGCCGCTGGCACTGCTGTTGCCATTGCCCCAATGCTTGTTTAGGCTCCAACAAATTCCGGTACGAATATCAGTCTATACAACTGACTCTACATCCAT
Source organism: Plutella xylostella (assembly GCF_932276165.1). Taxonomy (NCBI): domain Eukaryota; kingdom Metazoa; phylum Arthropoda; class Insecta; order Lepidoptera; family Plutellidae; genus Plutella; species Plutella xylostella. Next base: position 11,767,012 of record NC_063990.1, read on the forward strand.
ATTTCCGAGCTGTTGGTGCCTTTGTCTGGTGCCAGAGTAGTCTGCCTGCACGGAAATGAATAGACTCAATCTGTCTGCATCATACCTAAATATATAAGGGCGTTTAATACAGTTTATGAATGCTTCTAATTTAAAACTGTAAGTAAGTACACTCAATGTGATATAGTTAATTTTATGGTAGATAATTACATGCTGTAAAATCTATATTTAAACAAAATAATTTTTCGTTAGATTTCCATGTCTATAATTATTATTATTTACATCTAAATTGATGTTTCATGAAAAAATAAGTACCAGTAATGTTTGAAAGATGATAATTATCAAGAATTATGATTGTTCAAAAAAGAAAATTGTATATGTTGTATAGATTGTATAACTACAATAAAATCCTGTATACCGTGACCACGAAAGGGTTAAAACTTGAAACTATGAAACCTTTGTTTTGGTTCGTTGCAGTTGGGTTGCAGGCGATTCGAGTTCAATACTCAATTGACACTTTAGCAATGATTTTTACAGTTTTTATCACTTCAATTTAATTATTTTATAATTTAGCTTTTTTACTCATTTTAATTAATTGTGAGGTCTAATGATTTCCTCTTTTTTAAAACCACCGGGTGCAGATTAATAAATGCTTTGACACTATTTAAAAAGTTAAACAGCTATTTGGGAGGGAGGGAATCATGCCACATTCAATCCCAAAATGATCGATTATATAATAAATCAATTCAAACATTATATTTTTTTTTACAAATTAGTACTAGAATTTGGACGAGCCTTAAGATATAGAAATACTTAAAGGTTTATTTAGCATTTGAAATTAGTTAAGTCCTAAATTCTGCTTAGTTTGTTAAGAAAATTAGTTCGCCATCCCAGCCCAGCAGGGGTATCACGAACAGTGTGTGCTTGCACACATCTGGATCTACCTACCCCGCGAAGAAGTACAATAGCGAGTGTTTATGTTATAAGCAATCAAATAACTTAGAAGAATGAACTTGTAGCTACCTCAGTAGAACTAAGTAGACTTTTAACAATGTCCTGTGTTTGCCCGAACAGCTGTTTGACCGCGTGGCGAGTGGCCGGCAGCGGCAGGTACCCGGTTGCCCGGTCACCGTGCCCCGGCCGCCGGGACGCTGTGCCGGGCGTGATAATTGTACGAGTGACCGGGTGGAATCCCGACCGGCCAATACCGGCCGCGCGGCTATGCAATGCAACCACTCTGCTTGTTTGTGTTTTTAGGGTTCCGTAGCCAAAATGGCAAAAACGGAACCCTTATAGTTTCGTCATGTCCGTCTGTCCGTCTGTCCGTCTGTCCGTCTGTCCGTCTGTCACAGCCGATTTACTCGGAAACTATAAGTACTACAGTGATGAAATTTGATGGGAATATGTGTTGTATGAACCGCTACAAAAATATGACACTAAATAGTAAAAAAAAGAATTGGGGGTGGGGCCCCCCATACATGTAACTGAGGGATGAAATTTTTTTTTTCGATGTACATACCCGTGTGGGGTATCAATGGAAAGGTCTTTTAAAATGATATAAAGTTTTCTAAAAAACATTTTTCTTAAAGTGAACGGTTTTTAGATATCAGCTCTCAAAGTCGTAAAAAGTATGTCCCCCCCCCCTCTATTTTTATAACTACGGGGTATAAAATTCTAAAAAAAATAGAGGTGATGCATGCTAATTAACTCTTTCAACGATTTTTGGTTTGATCAAAGTATCTCTTATAGTTTTTGAGATAGGTTGATTTAACTGTAATATTATATTTGCTGCTACGGAACCCTTTGTGCGCGAGCCCGACTCGCACTTGGCCGGTTTTATTTTATTGCGATAGTATTGTGAATATTTTTCACCAGATTTTAACTACAGGAAAATAAAAGTTTTTAAGAATATGAGCGTTTTATGGATTTCATTATCAGCCCATTACTGTACTCTGCTGGACTCCTTGTCTAAGTTGCTGAAGCATAGTAGAGAATACTTATTCCTTCACCTCAAAAGAGCGTCCCATAAGCTAATTCCAATAAATTTATTTATGATGAAATTTAATATTTTGAAATTTTATATTATGAAATTTATTATTTTGAGTTATTATTCTGAGGTCCCTAAGACTGTCATCACACACATAAAAAAACCGGCCAAGTGCGAGTCGGGCTCGCGCACAAAGGGTTCCGTAGCTTAAATCAACCTATCTCAAAAACTATAAGAGATACTTTGATCAAACCAAAAATCGTTGAAAGAGTTAATTAGCATGCATCACCTCTATTTTTTTTAGAATTTTATACCCCGTAGTTATAAAAATAGAGGGGGGGGGACATACTTTTTACGACTTTGAGAGCTGATATCTCAAAAACCGTTCACTTTAAGAAAAATGTTTTTTAGAAAACTTTATATCATTTTAAAAGACCTTTCCATTGATACCCCACACGGGTATGTACATCGAAAAAAAAAATTTCATCCCTCAGTTACATGTATGGGGGGCCCCACCCCCAATTCTTTTTTTTACTATTTAGTGTCATATTTTTGTAGCGGTTCATACAACACATATTCCCATCAAATTTCATCACTGTAGTACTTATAGTTTCCGAGTAAATCGGCTGTGACAGACGGACAGACGGACAGACGGACAGACGGACATGACGAAACTATAAGGGTTCCGTTTTTGCCATTTTGGCTACGGAACCCTAATAAAACGCAGTGTGATTCAAATTTGGAATTCGCACTTACTTCATTTATTTTAAATGCGGGGGTAGCCATATTTTAATAAACGTAGTAGGGAAAAAAAACTACCGTAGTTTGCGCGCTTTTTGCGAATGCATCGGAACGGTCGGTCGTGTAAATTATTATGGAATTACGAGTAGGTTTCGGGATACATCAGCTACCTTTTGATTACAAAAACCATTACCATACTTATATTTATTTTGTGAATCATATGAAGTATTCTTCGGATAAGGACACTGTGAATGTGGGTGTTGAAAATTGATGTAAGATCTTGTGAAAAGTGCTTCAAGTGGGTTGCTACTTCGGGTGTCTCCACTACTTGCAGTGGTCTGAACCTCTACCTGTAGCTGTAAGTAAGTACTTAGATATTTATACCATATTTATACATATATAGTATACTTAGCAAACTCTTAAGTATCGCCTTATTCATAGAAAAGTTATAGGACGTTTTCTATTGAACTGTTTTGTCCCGCTCTCTCAATGAACAATGTTTTTTGAAGATTAAATTTATAGGTTAGGTTGGCATTTTAAAAGCGTTTTGTAAGCACCGACCATAACGTGGCAGTAGCGCAGACTGTTTGCCCATGCTACCTGTGTAAACTGTAGACCACTGTTCACTGATGATGTGCTGGGTTTGGCTCCTAAATATTATCTGTATTACCTAGTATAAAACATAAACATTGTTTAACAGGTGTTTAGGACGGAATTGAACGAATCCATAACGGGTTTGTCATCTTTTTGACTGCGTTAAACATTTGTGTTGACTGCGTTAAATTTTAATGGCCATTTTGATTCGATTGAAAATACTTAATACATATACAAATATACCTTCGACTTGATCACTCATATACACTCGCTTTACATCTACTCTCAACTGAGTTCTAAACTTAAAACATGCTCTTTTATATTCTAAAACGGCGCGGCACAAACCTTTAAGTAGGAATGGTTTCCAACACTCTTATTTTAATAATAATAAGATTGTTTATAGGCCACCACATAATAGGATAACTAAGAAGATTAATTCGCTAAAATACGTTGACCTCGTGAGCCTATTTGGCGCAGAGCCTAACTACATCAGACAGCTAACAGCTTCAAACTAAACAAATATCATAGAGATAAATCATTTCAGATATTCTCTTCATATTATTAACTACTATAAATATAGTGTGTATATGTATAAGTATATCTTAATGTTTATAAATTATTTATGGGTCGTTATTCTTGGTATCAATATATTTATACGAGTAAGTATCACGACTAAAGTCAAATTACAATACGCTCTCAATATTAACAGACCTCCTACTTCTACCAATGTTGTTGGTTATTCTTCATCAGCCATGATATTGCAGTCCACCGCAGTACGTAGAGGCCTCTCCCAAAAACAAGCCGCTGGATGCGATTTCCGTATTCAATCCTTTCGCTAGTCGTCAGTGTCGTCACCCTATCTAGCCGGAGAGCGTCCTATACTACGTTTGCCTAGTCGTTGTCTCCACTCCAGAACACGTTTCCCCATCGGTGGTTATTCTTTTAATTAAGAACTACTTAATACACAGGTACAAATTATTATCATGCATCATGCCTATTTAAATGCATGAGTTTAGGGCTCAGGGAGCTGTGGGTCTGAAGCAGACTGAATATTATCGGATGCATCAGCATATTTTTACCCGACTACCGAAGGAGGAGGGTAATGTTATTCGATTGTATGTTTGTATGTATGTATGTCTGTTTCTTTGTTGCCTCCTGAAGCCTAAACGGCTTGATAGATTTTGATGTATGAGGTATCGTTAGAAGCGTATTGATTGCGCGATGGTTAGGTATAGGCTAAGTGACGTTATATTAAAATGTATAAAGCGTCCTCTAGAGGACATAAAGTGAGTATCTACAAAATAATATTTTTCCAACTATGCCGTGTGGGGTATCAAATGAAAGGGCTTGATTAGCACATTACAAAAATATGCATATTGTAGGTTTTTAAATCACAACACCAAATTATTGAAATAAAAAATGTTAATAAACTAAAACTCGACTACTAATATACAATTTCATAAAACAAAAAAACTAAAAAGTTACAAATAAAAAAATATAATTACCTATAAACAATCAAAAAACCCGACTGCACGCTAAAAAGACGAAAACAAGCCCCAATGTTAATGGAAAGTATTGCAGGCAGGGACCAACTTGACCGCCACACAAGGTACACCTATCTAAGTCACATTCAGCTAAATGGTGAATAGGGTTTCTGCTCGAGAATTCTCGAGCTCGAGAAGATTCGAGAAATTCGGCTTGGTTCGAGACGAGAAAAAAATCTGAAGACTCGAGAATTTCTCGAGCCTTGAGATAAAAATTAAGAATACTTATTCAGTTCGAATTTTCCTGCGCCGCTTAACAACACACGCGCGTGTATTATGATTTATTATGTTTCATATCCATTTTAGCTACTGCTGTACTGATAATACCAATGAATGATTAAAATTTAATGTAGTAATAGTTATGTACTGTTTCTTAGTTCAGGTGGACCAAAAGAAGTCCGATGCTGTTTAGCTCTCATTTGTTTCTAAATCAAAAACTTCGATTCTGTTTTTTGATTATGCTTATTTGAACCTTAACAATTTTATTTGTAAAGTCGAGAAGATGATATCGGCCAAATGGGCGCCGTGCATTGGCATTTCTCATCACTTCAGCGAAAACTTCGGGCGAGAGTTTCTAGCACTCGTGTCGAATGTTGTCCTTAAGGGCTTCCAGAGACACGGGCTTATTGACATAAACACGGGACTTCAAAAAACCCCAGAAAATCTGTTTTTGCAACGGTTAAATCGGCGATATTGCAGGAAAAAATGACAGATAAAACGAAAAAAAAACGCGCCCGAAAACTAAATAAACACAACTATTCCGCGTTCTTGGGGAGTATAAATCACTCCACGGCTTCTGAACTTGTATTCTGCATTTGTCTAGTTTACCAATATCAAAACTGATTTGCCATTTGCACAAATGAGAGCAACTTCCAATAGGGCTTTTGGCCCACCTTGTACTAGTAATTACCTAGTAGCTAGCTAGATAGCTAATATTGTGAGTATTAGTAAAGTAAAAAAGGAGATTTTAAGGTTTTTTTCTACAACTTCCAATAGGGTGATTACTTATGGCCCACCTTGTACTAGTAATTAGTAGCTAGCTAGACAGCTAATATTATGAGTATTAGTAGAATATTTTCTTTTTGATTACTTTGGCAAAGTAAAAAAGGAGATTTTAAGTTTTTTTTTTTTTAAATTAAGGCTTTTTGCAAAGGTTTTCTAAGAAAGGCTCGAGACTCGAGAAGACTCGAGAATTTGGGCTCGAGAATTCTCGAAGCTCGAGAACGCAAACAGGTCGAGAAATCAGAAACCCTAATGGTGAACCCTCTGCTGGTCCCCGCCTGCGATACTTTCCATTAACATTGGGGCTTGTTTTCATCTTTTTAGCGTGCAGTAGGGTTTTTTGATTGTTTATAATTGACCTAAGATATTATTTATTTATTTATTTATTTTATAAAACTTATACTATCATTACAGAGTAGCCTAATTCGATAGCAAGCTCAATTTTATTATAATTATAATTAATTTTGACAATGGCAAATCACATACACAATAATACAATAAAAATTACATCTAATCAATAAAATAAATCTAAAATCAACATAAAAGCAATTTTCACACAAACATTATCATTAACATTATCATTACATGTTATAAAAAATATTTTTCCTTTATTTATCATTGTAGCATAAAGCCGACTGTGCAGTTTTTGTTTTATTATACATATAAAGACTATACTTACTTATTAACTCTTTTCACCAGTTTACATTCATCGCTATAACATGCGGTTATACACTTCAGCCTAAATAATAGTAGTCCACTTCATGTAGACACAACATCTTATTTTAATGTTGGCTTCAAAACTCAATGAGTAATATTTTCGCTGGTTATTCGATATTATATGTAGAGATTGTGTGAGCTAATAAATATCCTTATAAGAATTGGATCTTCTATTTGATATTTGGTCCGAGGAAGAGACAGAGATTGTAACTTATTAAATTAATGAGACTCGGATTGGTCACCGGATTGGATACCGTCTAAACATTTATCCGTCCGATAGACAAACCATATCACGGATTCCATTTTATTTCCTGATTTTTCAGGTCAATCATATTTGAGCTTTTCAGGAAATTCTGGCAAAATTGTAAATGTTAACTTTTACGCCCATAATGCATTTATTGCTGGATCTATTTCACTAAGGACTTTGCTAGTCCGTCCGGAAATACTATAGATAGACACATAATACTCGTAATTTATACAGCAGGAGGTAGTAGTTCGCCATGTTATGTTCGAATTATAAGTACTACTATCGAGAGAGTCAACTCCGTCCGGGATCTCGGTATCATTTTGGACTCAAAATTTCTTCTCTCTGAGCATATAGACCACATTGCTAACAAAGCATATAGGAATCTCGGGTTTGTACTGCGGTCTTGCAAACCATTTACTAACATAGGAGCTATCAAATCGGTTTATTACGCATATGTACGCAGTACTTTGGAATATGCTAGCACCATATGGTCTCCACATTATACCATCTACAAAGAACGGCTTGAAAAGGTACAGAAAGTCTTCATAAATCACCTTAACTTTCGTCTACGTAACTCCGCTAATTCCTACAAGGATGGTTGCCGTATCAATAACGTAAATACCTTAGAGGAACGACGTACGTTGCTTGACATGTGCTTCCTGCACGACCTCGTCCACGGGCGCGTGGACTGCGCGGAGCTGGTGGGCGGCGTGGCGTACTGCACGCCGCGCCGCCGCACGCGACACACGCCGCTGCTGCAGGTGCCATTCCACCATACCAACTACGCTACCAATGAACCCATCACACGTCTTACACGAACTTATAATAAAACATTTAGCAATATCGACATATTCCTTCATACAAAATTCTCATTCAAATCCAGGATTCTTAATCAGTTGATCGAAAAGCAGTAAGATAAATTATGCCAATTGAACTAGTAAGTACTGCTTATAAATAAGTAGGTAAATTATGTAGTATTAATTGTATATATATGTAAGTATGTGCGTATGTGTGTATGTAGGTATATATGCATATACATATCACAATTATGAATAATAGTATAATAAAAATAAATATGTGTAGTGTAGTAATAAATTGTGATTATTTATATATAATAATTATCTTATACCTAACTATGTATTATATTATATTACATCTTTACATTATAATATTTATAACTTATGATCTCTTTATTCTTCTCATGTGTGCTTTTTATATGTATTTCGAAACAATAAGTTGAATTATGTAGGTATAGCTTTTCAGTTATGCTCATATTTAAATTTAAGATTTTAAATTTGAAATAAAATAAAATTGTTAAATTGCACAGTGTGCACCTTTGTTACTATGCTGTTTATGAAGGAAAATTTGTAATTGGCCTTACTAAATAACGATGTAATAGTTTATAAGACTTTTGTATACGCTGTAAATTTTCTTAATAAAAAAAAAAAAAAAAAAAAAAAAATAAGTATTCACGAATACAATCGTTGGCATTGCTTTGCTTTTCGATCATCTTTTGGTATTTATAAAAGCGTACCCATGGATATTTGTTTAATAAAAAAGTCGTATTATTATTACAGGGTTTTTGTTTGTTGGGTGTACGGATGTACTCCTTCCTGACTCCTTCCCTTGAAGGGAGTGTGGTAGAGTGTATTAACCGTGGAAATTCTGAGATATACCTACGCGTTGGAGGTGTATATTTTCCTGAGAGCGCCCCCGTGGGGATTACGGGATAAATATCCTATGTGTTTTTCTGATGCTATAATATTGGTTTATTATTTTGGCGGTGAAAAGATTAGCCAGTCAGAATAGCGTCATTCAATGACTGCCCAGGTTGTGCCGGACGTTTATGTTTCAAAAGAAAGACGACTAGGGGTCTCCTTTCGTACACCTATATTATTGTGTTGTCATCCATTCGTCTGACTAAGCAAGTTATTACCTCAATGTCACTTACAGATTTTACATAAGCAAGTAAACACATACCTTTCTTATTTTAGGGTTAATATTAGGAACAACATTCGAAATTACACAAATGAAACCTAAATCTAAGGATCTGTAACACATGCACCTTACCTTGTACGTCTCATAGGCTTTATAAGGTCCGGCGCGGTCGGCCAGCGCCTGTGGGCCCTCCATGGCGGTCCGGCGCGGTAACTACACTGCACTGGCGGGGGCTCCCGGTCCATTGGTCGACCACCAATCAATTGTGGGCATTAGTCCCACTATTACTACAACTTCCTGTCAATTAATGCTCTTTTATTGACCTGATGTGACTCGCGACTCGCGATGCGACGGCTAAGGAAAAATAACTGTGTAAGTTGATGAAGTGGTTTTGATTTGAAGGAAATATTACTAGACATGGGTGTCTAAGTAAATAAGTAGAAATTGGGTTCACTAAATAAAGTAATCTTATCTCGTGGTCTAAGTTGTTCGCGTTATCGCACGTTTGTTAATAAATACTTAGTTAAACACATTTCCGGCGGCAAGGTTGGATTTGAATATTTTATATATTTGACATATACAAATAAAATTACTTTTGGACAAAAATATAAATAAAAAAACGACTCTACTACAGAATGAATTGAAAGTTCCGTCACTTCTAATGGCTACAAACCTAATAACAATAAACTTTATTAATACGGTACGGGTCTAATTGTTCTAAAAGTGTAATGAGCGCTAATTACCTCACACCGAATAGCGACACGAGACGGCCTTACAATAGCGGAATGATTAGCGCGTAATGTGAATGAAGTCGCGTGGAGACGCCACGTGGAGGGTCCGGCGGGACCTGACGAGCGACCGTGCCGCGGGCGGGCGCGAGCGAGCCGAGTGCCGGCGCCGCCCGCAGCCCCGCCCGCCCGCCCCGCGCCGCCCGCCCACCGCATGCACTGCCGCGTCACCTCCACTCCGACTCACAAACACACAATCTTTCAGGACCACCCCAAACCAAACACACCCCTATTGCGAAGCATTACAGTTACTCATTTCCTGGTATCGTTTTGCTAAGTCGCATTTGCGGAGTCGGAGTGAGCGCTCAGTCTTCTTTTCTCCACCATTTCAACCCCACTCATGGTGTTTGCCTTAAACACGAATTAAGTGGCTCTCGAGTGGTCGAGGAGTGTCGCCGGAGTGTCGGGTTATGACGCCGGAACACCGTGGCCGCTGAATTTTCGGTTACGATTGAATGGCCATTCATTAGAATCAGAGTTGAAATTCTCTATTGTGAATATTTCGGACCCTAAAAAGGAAATTGGCATGGGTTTTCAGTGACATTATAACTCGATGTGATTTTAGTATTATTTGGATTACGTTAACAACTTATCAACGCGCCAATGTGAACAACTACAGTAATGTATTTGCGTCAATCACATTTATCATTGGTAAAATAAGGACTAGTGACTACCACGGCGCAAACAAGCAAAAAGTTCCGAAGAGAATGCTATCAGCATTAAGTTGGCCTACTTACAAATACATATATTCATGTCCAATAGAAAGATTTAATAATAATAATGCTGTATTTTTGTATGGCACAATAATATATTTAATTTTCTATCTACACAGACGTTATCAAAGAATCCTATCCAACATAGTGATAATTTATATTAATGTGATAAGCTTCACCGCAGATATTATGCCTCTGAGGGAAAGTCCTTTTGAAAGCGGCTTCAATCAATAACATTATGCATATGCTTGCTGCTATCCTGCAAAGCAATACTTGATAACACAATTAAATTTATCTTTATTTAACATCTATGCTAAACTCCTACAAGATTTCTACTTTAATAGATTTCCACTTAAGTAAAAATATACGACTATAGGTGAACACCTGGTGAACACTATAAACTTAAGTAAATACTAACTTGTTATGTCGGTTTTCACTTGTTTTGCAAGCCTCACCTTTCAACTTTAGCCCTTGAAGTGGAGGTACTATAGACAAGGTACATAAGGTTTACTGCGCTCGGTACCTAATATAAGGAAATAATTTGAAAAGCTGCCTTTGATTACGGCCGGGGCTTGCGAAAGCTCTAGCTGTCGGAAACATTTGTACACTCGTTAAATCATTTCAAAATCTGCGGCGCGGCACGGTGGTAATCATTTCAAGCTTGCTATTACAATAATTTGTATCTACTCGTGAGCTTGGATTTGTAGATAATACAATTCTACTTAGGTAGTATAAGATAAGCACACAACATACAACAAATAATGTTTGTTTTGTGCAAAAACATCTCTCATCAGATGCGTGTTTTTCGTCAACCATCAGTCGTCATATACGGCTGTGAATTTGTGACAGCACCAGCCGCCCCGACCTTGTCAGATCCATCTCATCGGCATCACGCTTCCGCTGAGCCATCAAGTGCTAATTAAGCTCTCGTGACGTCACACCGTGTGAGCTGTGAACGAAGTGAACGTCCGATAAAGAGCTCGGGTTAATTGCGGCGGCGGCGGCGGGCGCTGGTGGCGGCTATTTGTGGTGACAGGCGTGGGTGAGGCGTGCTCTCGCAGGCGTGGCAATGACCTTGACACTAAGCGAGTGGCCTTGGGTAGCACGTGGCGGCTGACACCCGCTGTCTGCTGCCGGCGCCGCCTTCCCCCGGGAGGCTATTGTGGATGCGCCGAGACACAGGACACGAACTTAGACGAGGGGTCGTTGAAGCCCGAGGGCTCGGGGGCTCAGGTGCTTCCCCTTTGTGTTTTGTTAAGTTGTGTTCTTTCTTGGACGGTTGGTGGCTCTTGACTAGAGTGTTAGGGGTGATTGGGTGATATTTTATATTTAAGAACTATAAATATTAGCTCTAGATTTACATTAATTTGTATGTTATGTTTTATGAAACTGTTATTACATGACACAAAAACTACCTACATTAAAAAAAATTGGTAAAAGTACTTGCGTCAAAAAGCAAAAAAACAAACTGTCACAAAAACTAATTTGCTACGAAATCTCGTAGCATTTGCTACGACACCGACACTGCTACGAAAACACGTAAATCGCCAATTATACTTTTTGTCAACCGTTTTAATCGTGAAATAGCTTGGTCGTATCCACGCTGAGTTCTCGGCTGAGTGGTTGAGTGCGGCGCGGCGCTCGGCGGCGCGTGCGGGCGTGCGGTCGCCGCGGGCGGCCCGGTGCCCCACTCGCTACAAACTCGCCACTTTAACGGTCACCCGGCTTGTTTATATCCCACGCTGAAAATAAAAGTGAAAATCAATGTTACACGCGATTAAAATAAACCCCGCAGCGTCACTCGGCGGCAAATAGTGACCGGAAATGTTTGCGGAGTCGTTTCCCGCTCGGAGCCCGGATGCCCCGAGTGTGAACCGGAAAATGAACGTAAACACTGAAAATACTCGACACGGCTTGACTGCTGTTCGTACTGCCACGTGATGAGTTAATCTCATCGTTGTTTTGGTAGAGTTTTTACTTTAATTGGCGACTAAAATAATGATTGATGTAGACAACCATGACCCTACCCACGGCTCCAGCCGCGACACGCGTGGTTGCTGCACGCCAGCCAATCAGCGGCGTCATGAGTGTGACTCGCTATCACTGACGTGACGTGAACGTGACTAATACTTGCCTCCGCACACGACTCGGGGGCATCATGGGAGCACAGACACATGTTTAGTGCTTACATACGTCGATTGTGTCTGCCACTTGTGCACGTTGATGGTGACTGTGATCATTCTTAGGCCTCTAACTTTACACACGAAGCTGTCTTGCCTACTATGTAGGTTGTTAATAATATAATATAATAATAATTTATTTATTTGCAAAAAGATACATTTCTTAAAACTTACCTTATTAGCTAATATTTTATGAACAACATGTACAACAAAACAACAACAACAAACTATGTAGGTGATATAATTATTACCGATAACCTAATTGCATCTTTTGACTGAAGGAGTTCCAAACAAGCTTTTAACTCCTCAAATAGGAATCAAACTCTCTTGCCACTACATGACATCCGGCTTGCCTTGAACCGTCTCGACCCAAGTGTGTCATATTGTTACAAACGAGTGCTCGGGCTACGTGAGCCCCGGCGCGCCCCCGGGACCCGCCGCCGCCGCCGCCGCCGCCCCCGCTGCCGGCACCAGCTGAGTCTGACTCCGCGGGCGTGCGGACATTGGGCTAGGTCAGGTTCAAAGGCGTTTGAGCGAAACAACGCAAAATTGCAAAATATAGATGGATCAGTTTCGATTCAGTGCGCCAGTCTAATACACGGATGAAACGTCTGTATTTTACTGATTAAACGCAAATGGAACGCATCGTGTATAGAAATTGCTTCGAGCTAAATTAACCGTAGGGTTAGCGTTGCGGAACTCATTAGGACTGAAAGTCAGCAACCACGGATACACATACATGTAACTGAAACATAATCATGAGCTGAAATTAGACAAAATGAGGGATAACTAATTATGTAGTGACATTGCCATGTGTATTATACATACATGCAGTCTGTACTAGAGCGGCATACCTATAGTTGAAACGCAATAAAGCGTTCAATTCAGCTTAAACAAAACTTTCAGGAATCACCGATAAATCGAGACAACACAACTTTCACTGCTCCATTTTAACGCACGCACAAAACACGTAAAACGTAAACATCATTTGTAAATGAAGTATTTGATAGTGGAGTTCCCACGTGGCCGGGCTCGGTTTTTGTGGGATATCGGGGGCGGGGGCGGGCGCGGGGGCGGCGGCGGACATGAATGAGCGGCCGCACTACCGACTACACTTTTTATCGCCGCCTGTGAACATGCAGGCACGAACACACCTGATTTGCACCCGCTTGTACGCTTGGTAGCCGAACTATGTTAGCGTAGTAGTAATAAGTGTCTATTGTTACAAAAACAGAGCCTTCGTTGAGCTTTTTATGTTGTTTTTGATACTTACATAAAAGCTACCGGTCTTGGATAGTCTTGATAGACAGACGGACATACGGATAACAAAACGGCGGTCTACTCATTTTCAGGCGAGACTGAAAACGGCTGGGAACAAATCGCAGCACTACCTGTTTAAATCCTGATTAAAACAATCAAAGCAAATGCATAATTTAACAAATTAAATAAGTACGAAAAGTCCGGAAAGACTCGGTTTAATCTTGCAGAAGGTCAAGGACAGCGTCCAAGGAAATGAGGGTTAGTCCCGCTATGGTATGGTCCCGGTATGGCACCCTCTTAAAATACCTATCAAAAAGTCCCGCTATGGTACCCTTCAGTTTTTGGTACTGTTGTAAAGTAGATCTAAAAGATGGGTACCATAGCGGGACTTTTTGATAGGTATTTTAAGAGGGTGCCATACCGGGACCATACCATAGCGGGACTAACCCGGAAATGAGGAACAATACCCCGGTTCATAAACGTTCGGGTAGAGAACTGGGGGTCACTCTCTAAAATCGACGAACTTACGAACGAGAATTGTCATGCAATCAGCGCGTTTAATACAACGGGATAGAGTCTGCAGTTTTGTTTTTCCGAAGCTTCGGAGTGCTGCGCTAACCACGACTCTATCTTGTTGTAGTAAGCGTGCTCATTGCGCGATAATTCTCGTTCGTTAGTTCGTGGATTTAGAGAGTGACCCCCCTGTGCTCTCTCGAGTGATTGGTTGAGAAATAAAAGTGATCTTATTGTTTTCTTTCTTAGTAGTTCACATAGTACATTGAAGCAGGTACTGTTGGAGAATTGATTTCCGGGTAGGCGAGTTTTCAAGTGGAATGCAAGGCATACGTTAACCAGTGTGAGCACACCCCACGTCCATATTCACCAACGTTATAAAAAAAAATATGGGAAATCCTGGATAAATAGTAGTATATACCTATGTATATGTATATACCTATCCAGGGTATCAGCTTCCTGAATACCGAATTTCATCAAAATCTGTTCAGTTGTTTTATCGCAAAGAGTACCAAACTTCGTTCTATTCATATTTGCGTTTATACATATTATAAGTAGGACATTTATTAACATTTGGTCAAGATGGTGATTTGTGTGCCTAAGGCTTAGGTTATTTGTCTAACTCTAGTCTAACCATGACATAATATATTTATAGTAAATTAACTTTGACTGGTTTTGTCTAATAAGATGATGGTGATGTCTTATCGGGTAAATGGCTGAAACCTACCTATTTTCACATTCAAGGACACACTGAAGTTAAGAATTCAGTTTATTCGTCACATAACTAAAATCTACTAGCTCAAGTGGCGTTTGGCGGATCATAACTGCTGACTGTTGATGGTACTCCGACGCCACTTTAGCTTGCACATTTTAACCCAAACCGATAACTGTTGTAGACGTGTTCAAGAGTAGCGAGACAGGTGTATATGAAGCATGGGACGCCCTCCTAGCTGGTGTCTCCTCCTAGCTCTGACTACCTGGAGGTCCAGGAGGATGGCCACCAACTACAAAGTGCTGTGGCGGCCCTTGGGATCAGGCTACATACAGCCAGTATATGATTTCATTACGGGTTTGTGATGAAGAGGGCTCAGTACACTCCTGGACTGGTTGGTCCGTTTCAGAGCTACAGCCACAGACAATCACAAAATACGCAAGCCATATTATATCCATGTCAATAGCGATGATGTGACGAGTCCTATTCAATCGCACTGGCGCTCTGTGCAGCAGGACGCTAACCGTAAATAAGGAATAACGTAGGTATTCTGTGTACCTAAAAGCAATAATTATAAGTTATATTTATTTATTTATTTATAAACCCTTTATTGTATAATAATAGAAACAGTTACAAAAATGGACTTAAAAGTAGTAAGTATATACAGAGGCGGGCTTATTGCCAAGAAGCAATTTCTTCCAACCAACCTTTATAATAATTAAAGTTATAATAATTATAATTATATTATTTTATTGCTAAGTGACTGTATTATGTGATACTCATTTATATTTTAATTATAATTTATATTTCAATTGTAAACAATATGGGAAATATCCTGAAATAAAGAATTTATTATTATTATTATATCTCACACATCTCTTTTTGATACGGAGGTAAGAGTATAGAAACATCTTTCGGTATATTTATTAAGTGCTTATACTACGGAGTACCTCTATAATCGATCGATGTTATTCATGAGAAGGCAGTTGGACGTTGGAGGTGACTTGCAGATATAATATTTGTACAACATGAAATCAGCCGCCATTTTGGTGGAACCCAGTACCTACGGAAGTCCCAACTTCTATATTAACATTTTAGAGAAGGAAGATTTTCTTCACTGAGGATAATAAGTATGTGTTTATAAAATTCTTAGCCAAAACTTGTAATTTATTCCGATCTCCTAATTAAAGCATTTCACTACACATAGGTACCTACAACCCTCATACTTTCCTCCCTATTCGCGCAACTGCTATTTAAATTCGCAGAAAGGAACAAAAAACAATCAATACTTGTAATATTGCTCGTGCAGACTGTAGGCGAAGGAAATGTACTGCGCCCGTGGCGTCATCGACGAGCTTGCTACGTAACCGCTACGAAGTGCTACGAAAATATTACAATAACATCATAAGTATATCTTTTCTATGATGCTTTACAAATTAATGACATCAACTGTGATTCTCTTATTTTAATCCAAGCATGTATTTATACGACGCCGATCCATAAACCGTAGGAAGCACCGAATTAGCCTCCGTCCGTTTTCACGAACCAAGATTCGATTACGACGCTTTTGTTGTTGTAAAACTGTGCAAACATAAAAGTGAAACATAAAAATATTATTATGTTATTCGTTTTCGTTTGCATTGAAATGTTTACTCTATTGTGTAAATATTACAGGAGGTGTAGGGATAGGAGACGGTTCCGTCTATAACGCATGCTCGCGGCGCGGGGCGGTTCAATTTGTTGTCGGTACGTAGCGCTATACGTGGCTATACGTGGCTGTATGGCGGCTATACACGGCTATACGCGGCTATACAGGTGCCTTCTTTTGTATTAAAATAGCTCGCAGGGCGCTTTCTCCGCTCTGATGTCGGGAAATTGTGATCTTTGCAATGCAATTGGGTTTTATTATTCAATTTAATATCATTTTGTTATTACTGCGCGCGCTTTAAATTTAATTTTCTAGGGTTGTGCGCGCAGTTGTAACTCGCTGAGCTTTCCAAATCTGTCGCTTACTAAGTTATTTAGGGATAAGTAATATCGTAAAATTAGAATAGAAAAGCGTTGTATATAACCAGCTACAACTCCGAAACTACAATAGCAGTAGCTTTGATGGCAAGAACGATTCATATAAATAGACGAATCTACGCGGAGTGTTGCAATTTGCAATCACGGCTCCTGAACATAAGGTTACAAATTGAACGAAATGTAAAAGTTGACTATTTACCATCGTCGTCGCAGTCACATCCTGAAAAAGCAGCTTTACAGAAGATTTTGTAGAACAGCTTTATGCAGGGAACATGCTCCCTTGGTATTTCCCTAATTGTGAAATTGTTACCGGGGTTGATATTTGTAACCGCTGCCGCTGGTCCGATCTACGTAATATGAAACTTACAATAACATACGATACATAAACTGGAACGTGCCGTAATAAAGAAAGATTACGTAGATACCCAATAAATAATATAAAATAAAATTGCGAAGTAAATTCGTGAGGAAATTTAAATAAATAACTTTTCTGTTTGCACATAAAAAGAAATATATTGCGGCACAATGAATGTCGGTGGGGGCATAGGGGGGCGCGAGTCGCGGGCGGGGGCGGGGGCGGGGGCGCGGGGCGGGCGGGCGCGGGGGGTGACCCACTTTAACGGGACAAGTAATATTACTTTTTACTTTTAGGTAACTATTTCATGTTTTATAGCTATTATAAATTATAACATATGTATATACCTTAACGACTATGTATAAACTTTTCCCTTTTCAAACCGAATTGAAGTTTATTGCCAATTTTACAACCAGCATTTTCATTTTATATTGCGGTCATAAAATGTTCTGTATTACATTGATATCTGCCTATTTTTGAATTTGTTCTGTTCACGTTAATTTTGTACAGGTTATCTATTTTAACGTAGGTACTTAAGTGTGTACTTTTAATACAAGTAGTATGTAAGGTAACAACTCTGGAATTATTTATATAAAAAGGGAGAAGACTGAGGCTGAAAAACGAAAATAAAAACCTACTTATCCCTAAAGAATAATTCAGTGTTCACCGACGACGCGCGACGCCGAGCAATCCAATTTAATAAAGAGTTTAGTTTGCGTCGGCGATTGATACAGAAATCCCTCCAATTAACTGCTTCAATTGAGGCTGAGTGACGGAAAAACACCCTCTTTTTTATACATTATACAAATGTTTTGTTGAAAGACCTCTGTTTCCCAATTTTATATAGTATCAATTTTTTTGAAAAAAAATAAATAAATTTGAATTTGAAAAAGTTTGAATTCTCTTCATAATATCTAAAAGTATCGGTTTTGCTGTTTTTTATAATATCTCAATATTATGCAGGTTAGCAGAAGCTCTATATATTGGAAGCAACTTTACCTCATGACATGATATAACTCACTCTACTTATATTATTTGATTTGTTGTTAGATTAGACGTCCGACATACACATTTCTGTGGGAATCAAATACCAATCTTCATAATAACCAATACATAACTCAATATCAATTTTAAGTTAAGTAATTAAAATTTGTATCTATCAATGAGAGTAATCCTTATAAAAATTTATTCATGTTATCGACATATGCTTGTGGGGAATAGAGGCAGCAGCAAATGCCCAGTATTTCCGAATAGCTGGCAAGTTGGCTACTCAACGAGACATGAAGAGCTAGATTGAAATTGGTTGTCGTTTTTAAATTTTTCATCCTGATTTAAAATATGAATTTGTGGTGGCGTAACGGGGTAAAATCTCTTCTCTCATTCGAAATTTGGAAGGCTATTTACAAAACCGTGGCAGCGTGGAAATCCTCTCGTACTTAATAATCGTAACAGCTAGACTTACGTATGTAACAAGCTCCTCAACACAGCCTCAGCCTTCCCCAATCAACCACTATCGGGTATAGAAGACTATGAAATTATAAGTCCAGCAGGCAGGATGGCATTACACTCTTGTAAGCAAGCTTTGGTCTCTCCTAAGAAGTGGTCTCGAATAGAAAATTGTTCACCATAACAGTTCGGTTCTTCAGCATCTAAGGCTGGCCAAGGCTTGTGATTTTTAAATTGTAGAGCAGCCCCCCCCGTCATACCTACCGAGTAGAGTGGCGAGACAGTAGCCTCAGCCAAGCACTCGTTTCATTGCTAGCCGTTTATTGGCCGAGGATACTGTATCATGGTCCTCGTTTCTCGGGGCGACGGTTAGACGAGTGGCACATCAGCCTGGCTGTACAGAGAGGCAGGCTCTCCTTGGAACCTTTACGGGCTAATCTAATTCGGGATCCTAAAGACCTAGGAATATAGGTATATTTGACGCCATTGTATGGTTTATTTGTCAGGTCTATGCGTCGGTCAGATAAAATTAGTCAAAAAATCCTGTATCAATTTCAAAATTTACTAATGTCAGTGTGTATAAAACGCTAAATAGTAGAAGTTAGGGAGATTTAGTATCTAAAATTGATTGTTATATTTTTTGGGAATAAAAAAATATATAGTGTAGCCAACAATAGCTGGTCTAATCTAGGCACGTGGTTACTCGGGCCCGGCGCTGCCCGCCGTCACCACCGCCATGCAATTCGGCCATCCATTCAAGTGCCCTTTCAGGATATCCTTGAAGTACCTACTTTTGATAAAGCAAAGCTTATCATTTAAATGTAATGGTATAAATATCCATATTAGTCTGATGAAATAAAAATAAAATCGGACTCAACCGATGCCATAAAATTCTAGAAAATCGTATTTACGAGATAACCGACTGAAAAAAAGAGTCACTGTATCATAGAATTGGTCTCAAAAAATTTTAATTTCTTACTTTTATGTCGGTTATTTTTGGTTTTATAATGGTACACGTGCTTATACGAGCGCGTAAATTCCCTACCTATTTAGAATCCGATAGGTTTAGTGATCGAGGAAAGTGGCTATTATAAGTAGGGGTTACGAAGTTATCCTGTACTCCTTGGGGAGCGGGCGTAACCTGTCTCCCCTGTGCTAACCCTAACTGTGAACTTCTGCACTTGGATAACAAACAGATTTTACAATTGAATAGTTGGCATAAAATAATAGACCGATGACCGTAGACAAGTAGCCGGTAGTAGCTGGATGAGGAGGGCTGAGGACGGAGTGTTAAGGCTCTTCGCAGGTAATTAATAAAACCTTAGCAAAGCGTATAGAGGTGAATTACTGTGGGTTTCCGGTGTGTGTTTATCATCAAATTTTTTCGTTTTAATTTCTCATTTCCGGACGTCCGCATTACAATTATGTAGTGAGTACCTACTGCGCAATGGACCACTTCCTAATTTAGACCATATCCACAACTAGGTGAATAGGTGTTATTAGTTGTTGTGTGTAAACACACTCAGATTTATTCTCTGTGTATCAAACAACCGATTTATAAAAGAATTTAGCTTCGTTTCAACAGAAACGATATAAAAGGGCACTTACGTAATTGGATTTGATGAAGCCGCTATATCGGGTATATTTGTAGCAATAACTCGGTGCAGTGTTCCGATGGCGCGCAGATTAATTACGAAATGTAATAACGTTAAAGTTGTCCGCCATCGCCATCACAACAGCCATCAGCCGGGGCTTTTCATCTCATTCCGTTTTTCATTTCCAATAAAAACCTCCGACAGACCTCGTAATGAAAACTAAATTAATATACGAAGCAATTTTAGTAATGAAACGAAGACGAGTGTTCGTTTATAAGCGTGATTTAACAACTCCGGCATATTGATTTTTACGTCGCCGCCCCCCCCCCCCCCTCTCCCTCTGGGAAGAGTTGCACGGGGTAATGCTAAAATGCTTGTTCCCCTATTTGAGAGTACATACAGGGGGGACGCGCAACGCGCGCGCCGGAAAAGTCTTTCTCATATTTAATGCCGATTCCTTCGACTCATTTATTACCACCAGTAGTTATCTTTAGTGAAGTCACTTGACTCGAGATTTACGACCGGATGCCTCTTCATTCAAACGTGAATGCGACACACTTTCCACTGTATATCTTATCTGTGTTGTATTGTTTCTTTTTGTTGTCTTTTTAGTGGAAGTTTAACGCTTTAGAAGTTATGATAAACGTTTTAATGTGTAAACTGTAATTATATATTTAGGCACTAGTTACTTATTATTTATGAGTTTTAAAAGGTTGGCTCATGAAAATATAATGTGTGCGTCGTGAGTTGGGCGTCCCCGCGAGTTTGCGGAGCCCCCCCGCGCAGTTTTCAGCGCCCCCACCGCCCCCCCGCCCCCGCGCCCGCTGCACCCCATGTGTTATTCTCCGCCCCGGCCCGCCGCGGGACGCTCTCCTTCATTTTATTTTACTCCAATTTTCAAGTGAAAAAAATTCAAATAAACATTTGTATAGAAGTAAATGATTGTATCGAAATTGGATGTCGGTTTGGCTTCGGATAGTCTTCTTCTGCCTGTTGTTTGTACATACCACCAACTGATGTAAAAGCTATTACAGAATATACTTATTTTTCAGAGAAGCGTGTGATGAAGAACTATTTATGATGATAATTTGGACAGTATATCTCTATGTCGGACAGACATAAAAGTTATTTCCATACAATGTTCCCTTTGAAACATAAGTAATTACTTTTACTTATTTACCTATTTTTACATAAAAAACTGAAACCACATTAAATTGATTATTCACAACACTGTTGAATTAATTTCGGAGTGCTTATTTCGTTCTAGTACCTACATAATTATACGAAAAAGCTTTTATTATGTAGATTATCTAAAATTGAGTCACTGGTAAAGGCTTTGAGACAAAACATTTTAGGGCGTACCGTTGACAAAAATGACTTCACCGCAATATTCTATCAAACAAAATAATAATATAGAACCATATCTCTTATTTTAACTATTATCCAACTTAAATGTTCAGTTACCTTATCGAATAAAGCTTACAAGAATCATTCCATACTGTGAGTACAAAAGTGTGAATATAAATGTGAATTGGTTTGATTATTTTTTTGCCGACGGCCCCGTCCGAGCACCCTGTATATATCCACAGCTATAGCACCAGTTTCTAACAATAACGGGGGAGCCACCCCACAAGTTAGACGCGAAAAAGGAAAGCCTTAAGAGCTTGTTTTGTATTAATTATGTTTTTATTTACATTCGTTAACAATGTTGTGATTCCATTTTAATTGTATTACTAGTAACAAATGTTTTTTGCTTTACTGTTTTTTTTACTGCTATTAAAGTTTGTCTTTGTGCTATACTCGTATTTATACGTGTTAATTGCTGTAGGATATTTTTGTAATGTCGTTTTTAATTAGGTATGCTGGAATAGCTATGACTTCTTTCAAGGATAACGAACTGAAATTGAAATTGCCAATTGAAATTTTCTGAAAGCTTTTTTTATCGATGTAAAGGATTCTCTAGAGCGGTGGTAGCTCAGTCGGGTGCGCCCGCTTCTCACGCCAGAGATGCGGGTTCGAGTCCCGGCATGACATGTACCAATGAGTTCTTTTCTGAATTTAAGTACAATGCATACCATCGTTCTAACGGTGAAGGAAAACATTCTGAGGAAACCTGCACATCTAGATTTAGCACATCTAGATATGTGAACCCACCAACCCGCAGTGGACCAGCGTGGTGGGAAATGGTCCAAGCTTAGGAAGGCGGTTTAGACCTTGGGGATATACACAAAGGTTCCACTCGAGAGAGCCAGGTGCTGGTACTGACACCCCCACAGAGAATAGAATAGAATAGATGGATTCTCTTTATTCTCTCATATTTTGAGTTTCAAAATAATGAAAATATAAACCCCGAAAGCTAAAGTAATAATGTGAGGCAGGTTTCTAAAATCATAATATTATGTGATCATTGGTAGCGTAGCGCCATCGCGCATCACCATTAGGCTTAGGTTGAACCTCTGAGACCTCTGCGAAAAAAATATAAATTTTCAGCTAATTAAACAATAGTCTGGCCACCGAGCACTGCACTGTACCTGCCATGCACCCCCAGCCATAAACCTACAGCATTCCAAAACAGATGTGATTTATCAAACCTGATGGGTGAAAGTATACAAACGCTACAGAATGCAGGGAATTGCATTTCAGCTTGACTAAACGACGTGCAAATTCTTTACTAATCTTGAAATTTTGATGAATTTTGTTTTTTCTTGAAAAAACTTTTGTTACTCAAAAACCTTTCGATTTTCATTTATTGAGCAATATCCAATCTCTTCCCTTTTATCTTTTTAATATAACTCACGATGACGAAAACTTTTTAAATCTTAAGTTTATCAAATATATTATGAAACAAAACTATCAGCTTATAAAAATTCAAAGCAGTTAAAATACAACGATATGTGGCCAAAAACAATTCAAATCCGAGCCTAAAATGTTTAAAAGACAATCAAAATAAATAAGAGACCTTTAACTGTCTATCGAAAACATTCAGCTTTACCATATTAAGGAACAGACAGACAATCGAATTGATTTTGTTTTTGCTGTTTTGCTGAGCCATTTATTTATATTTGTGAATATGTAATGTATGACGAGATTGGAGACTATAATGTGTCATGAATTGGCTCATGAAATGTGGCGTCGCTGCGAGGGCCATGTTTAACGCCTTGTTACACTCGCGGCACTCTCGCACGCACCTGTCGCACTCACGCGGGCTTCGGACCAAGATCATGTTACCGAAACACACCACTTTAAAACTTCAGGATTTAAGTTCACCATGCATTTACTATAGGTACCTAAATCACGTTAAATCATAACACGAAATATAAATCTTGAAGAGAGGCTGTAAATAAACGGAATAACTACTTAATAACAAAAAGGACACACTCGCTCAGCACAACAAAGTCGCAAGTGACCTTCCGTGGCTGTTCAAAAACTTATCTCAACCATCAGCAGTCATAAATACATTTCCATTCATCAAGAAAAGAAAAGTTTTAAATTGTTTCTCGATGTTAATAAATTTTAAACAGATAAACCCGTACATCTCGAGCTTGCGGCTTAAAAAACGAACATCGGGAGTGCGCTGCAGACGAAAAAAGTAGTCGCGCAACATTTCATGTAGCACGATGCCCCCCGCCGCAGCGTGCTCGCGCGGGACCACGGGCCACGGACCGCGGACCACGGACCACGGCCCGGGACCAGCCAGCACCACAACAAATCAAACCAAGACAAAGCCAAATCGACCACTACACTCGTCTACGGCCAATTTAAATCTGATGCTGTCCTCTTTGTGTATTACGTGAAGGGAATTTAACAACTGTTCTAAACAATCTAAATGGCTGACTTTTGCCATTTATGGGCAGCTCGTTCATTTCCGAAGCTCTGCTTTACTGTAATGATGAAACAAAGTGACTGGGGGATCCTAAACCATCTCTCAATGATTGCATTTATCTCTGCCCCTGACGCTAACTAACGTATAAATAAACCGTCTACTTTGTTCGCAGGAAATATAAATAACCTATATTTTATTTTAAAATTCGAATTCTTAAAGCTTTTCGAGTTTGAATTCAGATATGATAGGAGATAGAGCGCATTGGAACCGGTCCTGCATTTGTAGTAAAAGGAAAAGTGGTCCTATACGAGGAGGCATAAAGTCAATAAGCGAGTGTCCGGCCCGGCTGGGACTTACACACTACACACTGTGTCAATGGAATAAAGCACTTTATGGACATTGGACAGGTATGTCCCTGTGTGTAGTGCCAGGCTGCACTAGCGGGGTACAATAGCCGGCCACTCGTTCTATTGCCACCTTATATTTTCAACTCGACTGTAAGTTTAATATTTTGTACTGCAGAAATGTAACTCCATACATAAATATTTATTCAGCATTTCGCATCGAGAAAAACATTATACTTTTAAATGAATAAGAACTCCTTGGATGCTTGCATACATATTTTATATGCTTTTATATTTTATTTCCTTAAAAATTCATATTAAAAAACACAATTTAAAACAAAAAAAAATGTATAAAAGTATTTAAATAGTTAGTATAACACAAATAGTTGGTTACAAAACTGCTATAGCCTCCCCAGTGAGGGTCGCAAACAGGTTATGACCCCGACAACTTGCTCGCCCGAAGGCTCTTATAAATCGACCAGCGACGTAGACCCCTTACCTCTGAACCAGTCGCCCCTGCCCCCTGCAGGCTGGTGCGGGCCGCGCGCCCGCCGCGGGTCAGCCTCGCTGGCTGACGTTCTCTCAATCCAGTATTCCGAAACGGGATATCATAAAAAATATTCCCTGGCTTGTATCTGCCGAGACGTTCTGTCGTGTGTCATCTTATTGGAAATATCAACCTGGCCTGCCTCACAAATCGCCCATGAATTTTATGTTTATTTATAGATGAGTTTAGTTTTAATGTGTTTTGTAAACTACTAAATATGAGTTGTTTTTAGATCGTGAACTAGAGGGAATTGCTGCCACAGTATTTCTTTAGAAGGTAAGTAATGCTTACCCGTAATTTAAATTTAATAATGCATTCACGATAAATAATACAAGCCGTATTGTTTGGTTGAAAAAGCTGCAATAAATCGTACTATTGAAGGGCACAATAATAATAAGGCCGGGCCTGCATTAAGTATAACAATGCGGAGATTTGTTTAGATACTTTTTTCCGAAGTCGAGCAAGGAATATATTTCCAATATTAGCACATAATACGCCATTGTTCTGGGCCCGATGTTTCTCCGACATTTTCAACGCTCGGACGGTATTTAAGTGATACATGCCCAGCGGAGCGGAACTCAGCCAAGAATGTAAGAGTTCGTAATTAAATATTTACTGAATTGTTGCCACTAATAGGAGAAATATCTGCATTTGGACGCGTTCACCTACATCGCCTAGTTTTCTCATTCACCTGCCGAGAGTAGACATGAGCGAAGAGTGTGAGGCACCCGTCATGTACGTCCATCGTCCATCGCACCTCGTCTCATTAACTGGCTAATCCTCTCACCACTGTGACCAATCTTGGACCAGCTAATGTTTGTCTCAGACATCCTAAGGAAAATAAATTTACAGTACAGGCCAGCTGGAACCATCTAACTAGTAGCTATTTCAAGCTGAAAAGTATGATTCATTAGGTACCTTGTTTGTGTTGTATGAATATGAAATATACGTTAACTTATCATCATGTTGGTTCGACGGAACTGCTCACATAAATTGCAAAGTGCATACGTTTTAAGATATAGATACCATCAGTCAAGTTTGTGTGGCTTTAAGAATGCAGCTAACTATTTGTTGACCTAAATAAATTGAATGAGTTAATGTCAATAAATTAAATTAAAAAGTTTCAGTATATACATAATGAAGTAATGAATGACTAATACTATCACAAATTATCTTTTACTTATTTCAATTACGCAATAAATTGTGATTGAGTTTTTTGTGTTGTGTTCAAAATACCATCTTGAGCGCAAACAACCCCAGTGCAATGTTAACGACTGCAGGAGAATGATACTGCGGGGCCGCATCCAGGACCTCGGGCTGGCCCCCTGGGCCTACATAGCTATTGGGGTGTGTGTGACTAAATCATTTTATTCCGTCACCTTTATTTTAGAAGCTGTTATAATCTTTAAAGATTCAACTGATAAATAAAGCTAATAACTGCTAAAACTAAAAGTCACTTTTGTGATTCGTATAAAATTTGGTCCATCTGCCTTGTTGCTAAACATGAAAAATATAAGTAGATATTTAGATAACATCTCATTTTCGATCACGGGGTTAAATAAAAAATCCAAACCAATTTACGCATCCAGTCACAAATTACGTACAACGTTACTGGATCAAATGCTTTAAGACTGGATCCTAAGATTCCTCAGTCCTTAGCTTTTCCTAGATCCGGTCCTGGACCGTCGAGAGCAGGAGGGAACCTGAGGGAACCAACGTGTTTATATCTGTTACGAAACCATACACCATCATACACGTAGCGAGATGCACCATCTGCGATCTATCAAACGAATAACAAAAAAACACAACACACACTCAAAATAAACACAAAATATAAATAGACATCGCATCTAGCGCAGCGGCCGTTTCCATCAAAACTTAACGGTAACCATAATTAGGTTTATGTTAATGTTTGATGATTAGATTGAAATTAGATATGCTTAGTTTAATTAGAGTCTCCACGATAACGCTAATTTCATTACTGTTGCAAGTAATTAAATATAATATAGATACTTTATTTTAATCTCTGTAAATATCAAAGTCAAATCAAGTTCAGCATTCTTCAATAAAATCTCTTTGTCTTATTTTATTAAAGCTCCCATAAAACCCATAACAACCTTTCCCCTCTAACCAGCAGATTATAAACAAACAAACAAAAACTTATTAAATCGCGAAATACCTTTCCCAGTTTAATCCATGGCTCGACTACAAACAATGTTTAGTCTGAGCTAGTGTACACAAAAATGAAAATAAAAAAGATTAAAAATGGTAGAACCGGTCGGTGGCTGAGGCGGCGCGGGGGAGTGACCGCGCTTGGCCTTGACGGAGCCAGCACCACACTAATAACTTCACTACAACATTATAATAAAAAGCTCGGTGCATCTATGCGTGACCGACTCTTACAAAACTTGATTTGTGGCAACACATTTGTCTTTTCAAATATTGGAGATGGAGTTTGTCATTTGAAGCGCTGGAGGCTTTGTGTGCGGTGAGTCACGGAGGGCCTTTATTAACCTTTTCTCCTCCTTTTCTAAGCTGACTGTTGTAATTATTTTGAAGATCTCTGTAACTATTGAACAAACATCGGTTCCCCAATAAAAAAAAATAAAAAACTGCTATAAAATGCAATATTACTACTTACACAAAAGTGGGTACACATACTACACATACCACAATCCCACCCACAATAACAGAAAGAGTTTTCTAAAAGAGCCCCGGACGTAGGTACCTACTTACAAAATTACCAATACGTCGTATATTATTATGAGCTTCGAAACCTAGTAATTATTTCAGACAAGATTAATCTCAGATGGGTATAATCATAATCATAAGTATTGGAGGAGGGGTATGTCATGGTAGTTTTGTCGTAAAGGCTATGTGAGTAGGAATCAAAGTCGCGCTGGACGTGGACACAATGCACGCGGGGCGCGGGCGCGGGGCGAGGAGGGGCGGGGTGCGGGGCGCGGGGCTGGCGCGGTGGGTCCCGTCTCTAGATATTTGGCCCATGTCCTGTCTAACCTGGTGCTTCAACCCTATCTGCATCAATCCACAAGCGTCCCTAGACATAGGCCTTTCCCAAAGAACACAACAACACTATAGAGTGTGACAAGGCCGAAGATAGCCTCGGCCTTCCTCATCCAGCCACTATCGGCCACCTGTCTAAGGTCGTCGATCCAGCAGGCCGAGTGGCGTGCTGCCCACGCTATGTTTGTCTATTCGTGATATCTCAGTATAAAAGAACGTGGTCTACGCCTACCGTCGTCGGTTCTTATTAGCAGATATTATTATGGATGGCCCACCACTACTTCAGCTTGCAGATATGTGAGCATAGACGGATGATGGACCTTTACCTGAATAGCAATCTCTGAAGCCATGCGATGCCGTATGGTGAGCGTTTTCGGCAGCAAACCTTTGCAGGACACAAGCTGTATTATTAAAAAAAACCTTAATTTTTTAATATTTTAATAAATTAAATTTATAAGTCCATTTTGATATTCTTCACGAGGGGGCAGGAGCAACTGGCGGGGCGGGCGCGGCACAACCCGTGGTTATTTGTATTTATTTCGACATGTATGCGGGTGCTTTATTATCAGGCAAATAGATTGTTTTATCTGTTCCATCCTATAAATGTTATTGAACTGATTGTGTTACTGAGATCACCTCTCTCATTTAGCTATTCTTTGGGACACAATATTTTCATACACTGTTCATTACAGAATACCAGGGGAAGATTGGTTTGCGGTATACCGAAATCCATAGAACTTTATGGTTTAGTTAAGTTATTTATTTTAACGTAAGAATTACTATAAGTAATAGGAAGTACTTAAGTGCTAGATAAGCACTAAATTACGCAAGGAATAGGAATTGCCCTGTGTTTGTATCAACTAGTTTTAAAAAGTGAAAGTAAACTTGATTTTATACCTGGTTGATATTTCATTTTTTTCACGTTTACAATAATTATAATATACCTTACTCGTGTGTATGCCCTCAAACGTCGAATAACATGAATAAATCGGCAGTTTTTTCAACTTATTTAGCCTCAGTTATGTGTCAAAAATAAAAAATTATAGAGCTTGTTAAGTTTAAAAGAAAAGTTTAATACATACGTAATGAAATGAAGGAACCGGTCCCGACATCATAAACTTACATTGGTACAGCGCGTTCAGTGTTACAAGTCCCGCGATGAGACGTTTGTTACGAATCCCTTAAAACAAATGAAGTTCTTAGTGTTAAGGTAATACGGGCGACAGTCGTCGAAGCTGGTGACCAGGCGCGGGACAAGTTACATTGAACGTTGTACCTAAGTTTGTTTAAAGTTAAACTGACGAGAACCGGTTTTAGAGAAATTGTTATTAACTGTTTACAGACTAATAGCGTCGTGGCGGGAGCCACGCGGCCCAAGCAAAAATATTATATTATTAATCCCTTCCTTATTTTGATATAATAAATAAAACCTATTCTAGAAGAGGCCCATTTGACTAACTAAATTAACAATACCATCATATCTGCATTCATTACACAGGGGGTGCTCCAAAGCAGCCTGCTTCATTGACGTATGACCTGTTTCTTGTACAGCTATCGACTAAGCAATCACCCTGTATTACTACGGCTTACCTACGACCAGGCTGGTTAGTCCTTCATTTTTACCTTTGCCTACCCTTTCGCGAACAACAATTACTCTATGGGATAGTTTATAATGCGCCGCTGCAATGAAATCAACATTTTCCGTTTACACTAATTTTACATTTACGACGCCCTCAGGTCAGGTCACGAGAAATAGGTTACAGAATAATTTATTTTCAGCTAAGTAAGTATTACTTCTTATGTCAGATACTTATTGTTATTGAGCTTCCTGACAAGGCTTACTTCAGGTCATCAGATGTGACATAGATAATAATAAGAAGGTATGTACCTAGCTAAGGTATATGGGCCCAAGTTTTATTAAGTACGCTATAAAAGTATTCATAATAACAATAAAAATACGATCACAAACATATAAAATGTAATAATGCAGGCTAGTGATTTAGTACAGGTTTTGCTTGGAGGTTATATATTTCTTAGTTCGCATCGAGGGAAGACGTTATGAGTGAAACTAAAATCTTTGGAATAGTATGATTGCATTAATTCATGAATATGCCCTACATTGATATTTTTTATGGACTTACCTATGTTTACAGGACCAATAATTATCGTTCAGAGAACTTGTAGAGGTATAAGTACTAGTCTAGTTTACGATAAAGATCAACCGTAGGAAGTATAAAGGATCCCCGGTTGAGTGTATTGCCGAAACTTACTCCGTGATATCACTATAATAATGCTATGTCACCCTCTAAAGCTCTATACTTAATTCCATCAAGTCAATAACATGACATAACAATATGTACGTACTCGTACTTATTCCATCATATAAATAAGACTGATACATACAAATCGACACACGATACATAAAACCCTCATTTCGTCTAGTACGAACCGATTTTATTAGCCTGATATTTTCATATTCACATCAGTACAACAAAGAAATGTTTTTTCAGATGCTTAATATTAATATTTCATGAATCTCCTTGGTTTCCCTGTGCGCCGCGGAGTGGGTCCACCCACACAGGCGCACATCCAATTCGCTGCGGCGTCCGCACGCGCGCACACTCGCGCGTCTGACTTGAGGGAAAAATAAAATTTCTCGCTAAGTTTATAATGGGAAAACTTTGAGAACCACTTAATTATGTTAATGTTCGAAACAAAATTTTCGAAGAGACGTTTAAACATGGCAATGTTTTAGTTTAGTAATAATGTTATTAAAAATATATGTTTTTAGGTAGAGTACTTACATGTTATGATAAATTGTGGAGCACATACTTTCATTTCTATAATTAGCAATTTCTTCATTCATACATTCATAAGAATAATGTGATGTTCTTATTGAGTACGTTATTTGGTGGGATGGGTACGGCGGGCGGCGGCGGCGGCGGCGGCGCGAAGGCCGAAGGGCGGATAGAAAAAAAGCTCGCGAACGAATTTCCAGGAAAATATAATAAGCGTAATGCAATGAGTTTTCCCGGAGTTAAATTATTATTTAGCAAATTGAATTTTCCCTGTACTATAAAAATGTAGAAGTCCAATGGATTTTGTGGCTTAGCCGGTTTGTTTATCCTGGATAAGATATTATTGGTATTATAGATGGAAATACTTAATCAGTTGCTAAAATGGTGTACTGTCCTAGTGTTTGTTTTATTTTACCAGATTACTTCTTAGTTAAGTGATTATTGTGGTTATAAGATTATACTAAGCGAGAGCGACCTAAACGAGACAAAATCAGTTTTTCAGGAAGTATTAGTTTTCATTCCAAAATTACCAAACATACATGAGTTCCGTAAAGCTGAAGGTTCTATACATCCGCGATGCGGAGGGTAGCAGCCATTTGCATTTGAAATTTTCTCCCTAAAATTGGGTACCTATATGTGCGGACTGTAGCACGCATGGGCCCACGCCACGACTTGCTTTCATAACATATTGAATCTATGTAGCTCAGTACTTATGATTCCTAAGAAAACATTGGAAATTAGACATACCTAAGTATGCCATCTAAATTAAATGAAGCAAACTTATTTTCAAATAAGACTCAAGGCATTCATGACGGAACAAAAACATTCTTGGAAAAACACAAAATATAAATCATGAAACATTACCTCATTTTCATTTTAATGAAAATATTATTTCCTTTCAAGGAGGTATATCCAAACTTTACATCCGTCATTTTGCATGGGCCGGGTCGGTGCCGCGGGGGCGGCGGGCGCAGCGGCGCCACCCCCAGCCCCCCGGCCCCACGGCCCCCTCGCGCCCCCTCGCGGGATCGATACGTCATTTGAGCCGGTCTCCATGGCGACGCTCGCGAGCGGGGCGGCGCCGCACCGCACCCGGCACCGCACCATCCGGCAACTCAAAAAATACATACAACCTCATTTGGGACAAATCCCGTCTTTAGAGCGGCCCGCCCGAGGATCGGCACCTCTCGTCCCGCCACTCGAGGTGTAACCCCGACCCGGAAGAGATTCTTTAGCTGTTATTAAGAGATGAGATTTTGGGTCTAGTCTGAGCGGAGGTTATGATAGGCCGTGCGGGTAGCGTGCACATGTGTCGCGCCGCGCGAGCCCCGCGGCCGCTGTCCGCCACGTGCCGGCACTGACACTCACTTGCTCTCCTAAAGCACCTTATCATCAGCTTTCCCAATTAAAACTCCTAATTAAGTTATTTACATAAATCTACTGCACCGTTACCTCTCGTACTTGCACTTATTTTTCATTTGCAAAGAGCATTACTGTACTGTAGCGTTATTAAACATGCCATAAATATCAACAGAAATGCTCCAGGCATTTGGCGCGTATAAATTAAAATTTTCACTGAAAAAAATGCTAAAATGTAAGTACTTATAATATGTTTCGTAACACATGGAAATGCGAAACGTCTTCTGCTTTCTTTACTGCTTCATTGATCTGGTTGTAGAAGATTCGTTCTAAGACTCAGAGATCAGAGAGAGAGAGAGAGAGATTTTCCGCAAAAAAACCTGACTTGACGTGCTTTAATTAAACTTATTAAAACAATTGAAAAGTGACGGTCTTGTGCCCTTTTGGCCTATCCTATGACAATGGGAAGATTGATACTACAATGCACTCCTGCGCAGTTGGTCAATTTCAATCAGATTTTTATTTTATTTTTGATTTCTTCATTATAAATAATTATTGCTGTAAATCCCCTAAGGAATGTATTCGAATAGAGTAAAACATATTATGTACATTCTTCACTACTCATAAATATGATACTTTTATATTAAATGGTTAATTATGGAATAAAAAAATTATCTGAATACGCATAGAAAATAAACAGAGCCCTTAGTATGTATTCCTACAAAAATGGGTATGCATATGCATATAAAGGCAGTTCGTCTGCTCTTAAATTTATTTAATAGACATAATATATAAGCATGTATTATATAACATCGATAATGCTAAATTGGCAGAAGACAGCATGCTTGATAGGTCAATTACAAAAAGGAATTTTATTATTCCATTACCACTAACGTCGGCTTATAAACATATCCTTCAATGGAAATCAACGAAACATAGAGACAGTTCAAAGTACTGACTGACACACACACACACACATGCACAGTGTCACACACACCACGCGCAGCTAATAGATTGCTTCACCAAACGAGACCAGACGACTTGATAAAGAATATATAACTTGAGAGAATAGACCTCATAACAATCTATGTATGTGTAATTGTATATACAAGTACTCTTTACCCCTCCACAATATATGAATGTACAATTGTATACCCCATGCATATATAATATCCATATACTTATGTATACACAATTCGGTACACAGACAAACATTCCGGACATTAATATGAAATGAGCTTAATATAAGCCGGCAATGAAATCCAAGGCTGACTCTAATTTTCCTGAAAATTCATGGCGAAATCCCCAAAATAATTTCCTACAAATCTTCTCATAAAAACTAATCACAATTACTTACGTAGAAATAGAAACTTATTGAATAATGTAAACGCTGAAATGTATTAAAATTGTAAGAAAGCATATAAGTACTTATTACTGTACAATACAATCTACAAATACAAACTTTCAAATGTATTTGCTTATACAAACAAGAAAGTTAGCGAACAATATAAAAGTAATGGGATAGAATGAAACAGGAAGTGTAGCGGCCGTGAGTTGGAGAGAGATGGAGTAATTCAAATTGAGGGTACATATTTCTACATAGGTAACAAATAGCAGGCTGACATAGCATGGATAAGCCTTTTCAATTCGGTCTTAGAATTATTTTGTTTCTTATGAACGATGGTCAGGATAATGTGAGGTAATTACGAGTAAGTATATATTTATTATGAGACATATTTCGTATATGCTTAAGTACACATTATGTATTTGCATTGCGCTTACCTCAATCCCGATTATAGCAGTGGGTTCTTCGCAATATAAACACTGCATACGGTTTGGATCGAGTCTATACTTACTGATAAATTTCTACCCCGAAATAGAATTTATTGCAGAATTAGATTTATGGTACCTTCCACACTACACTTAATACTTGGACTATTCACATCTACAACTGGCTGTTTATGGTTCGTTGAATACCAAAAAAGATTTCGATAGATTTAAAAATAATTCACTAATGTATGTATACTTAGTTATATATGTATCATAGTATCTCGAGTTTGACACTTGCTGCGCTAACCTGGCGTTATGTCTCGAACACATGTAATGCTCACTAATGCCCTGCGCTGGAGAAAAGCGCTGGAATGGTACTTCCACGTTATTATTATTGAACAAAAAGTAGAAAAGTTGAGGAGAGCTGCAGGAGCAAGTTCGGAACAGGTATTTTACTGTTTGAATATGTAGGTTGTGCAGGTTGTTCCGAGTTATTCTCAACAAAATGTTGTTATTTATGTTGTATAATGATAGTTTAGGCCGGCCTTAAGTACGTCCACGTCATTACGATGTTAATATTTTGATTGCTACTAATAAGAGACGTAATTGACTATGTTATGTTGTGGGTAGTTGAAATTGATTACTA
Organism: Plutella xylostella; assembly: GCF_932276165.1. Lineage (NCBI taxonomy): Eukaryota > Metazoa > Arthropoda > Insecta > Lepidoptera > Plutellidae > Plutella > Plutella xylostella. The sequence goes on from NC_063990.1 coordinate 11,801,659, forward strand.
GATTGATGTTATAGATTGTAATAGTAGGTGTGCAGATAATGTACCTACCGATCAGATCTGACTACAGACCCAAAAATATGATGAACCAAAGGAACTTACTCCCTACATTGTATGGTGTATCATATCCGTATCATCAGCGTATATCGAGAATATCATGATCCCTAGTTTGAAAATATTTTCAAGTGGAGGAACTTATTTATGAAAGCTATGGTTTTTGCAACTAAACAAAACTAATGTTACAATTAGGTACCGTATGTATGTACAAACTTCTATGGAAATTTATGTTTTTTTGTTTATAAAAGTTTTTCATGAATTTCCATCAGTCTTGGAACATAAATGTCGAGTTGTGTCATCTCCTTTCAGCTTACTATAGCACTTTTACAACACCATGTAAAGTAAGAATTCCTCTTACTTAAAACAGCCTCGTAGCGCCATCTGACGGTGAAGCTGCACAGTTCTGGGAGACGCGGTTGCTCCGCAGAGCAAGCGATACAATAGGTATTAAATAGATGGCATTCTCGTTGACTTCGTTTAAACGGATTTTAGTATTGTGAGTTACATGATTCATGATCTTATAAAACTTAATATTGCACAAAATATTAGAGGTACTTACATAATATAATTATGTTTTAATATTTAGTATGTAAGTGATAAAAGTGTAAAATGTTACTTAATTCAAATATTTTTAAATAATTTCCAATACTTGAGCTCTCAATCGTTTCAAATAAGAAAATAAAAAGATTATTATTTAATTATTGAAACTTGTACTACGCCGTAGCAGCCTACGCCGTAGCGCGTAGCGAGAAATTGCTACGGCGCGGCGTAGTAAATATATTATAATGTCACACAGTGCAACTATAAAGTTCTGAAACGGAAGTGGCTCCTATCTAATTGTTACGGACCGCATTTTGTCGATCCTTTACATTTATTTATGCATAAATCCGTAAAAAAGTTATTATCAATTAAGTACCTAGTATTTTTATTTTTTACTTCACTGTAATTTTGTTGAGTTTGGGGTGCCTCCGGTGATCCTTGGGCTCCTGGTACCCGATACTAATAAACTTAAAATTTATCGTATTAACATTTATTGGGTCAATGCAAAACCAATTTAATAATATTTATTATGCCAAAAAAATATTGCTTTAGAACCTAGTAGGTATTTCATAATTCTAACAATGACTTTCTAGTAATTACTATTGAAAGCATATTAATTATTTTTTAGACGACCAAATGGTGTAGTAGTTAGTGACCCTGAGAACAGAGCCGAAGGTCCCGGGTTCGATTCCCGGCTGGAGCAGATATTTGTTTAAACATAGATATTTGTTCTCGGGTCTTGGATGTGCCCGTAAAATGGCAATAGGCCCGCCCCCTATTACATTGGGACTAACATAACACTAGCGAAAAGTGGTTGCACCAATAATGCACCTCTGCCTACCTCGCAAGGGAGTACATTAGTACAAGGTGTGAGTGTTTGTTTTTTTTTATTTATTAATTATTTTTGTAATTGAAGGGTTGCACGATAGCGGATGAGTACGTTTCTGAAGCCTTCAGATTACAGTGGTGGGGGGTGATGGAGGAAATCAAACGAAAGTAATGTTTTATCATTTGGAATATTTTATTTCATAAATCGTTCCGGGTCTACTGCATTACAAACATAACCACTTTGTACCTAGTTAACACATTGTTTTCATTGACTTTGGGTGACTCCAAAATAAAACATGTTTTGATATAAAATACTTCCTATCTAGAGATTTTTTATATAAAAAAAAAACTTTGGACTGTAATTGTTGCACTTTTGACTACAATTATTTTGATATAAGTACAGTCATGCTGTTTTCCGTCACGATTTAAATCAAATTACTATTTCTACAATTTTAAATAAATAAAGACGAAATATAACTACAACCTACATAGCAGATCAAGGTGGGTACGGATTAATGCGACCGCCCGGTCTGCCGAGAGACCGCCGCGGTCGCAACAGTCCGCCGCTTCCGTACCGACCTATGTCTGGGGATTCGTTTAAAACTCTACCAGCACTTTCGTATCAAAACTTACAAAAGTCGTACAATATGTTAGAGTCATATTGTAAAAGTTCTTTACAAAAGGCGATTAATAAATCTTTTATTATCACTATTGTGCCAGTAATGAGCGGAGCGGCGCGGGCGACAGAAAACAAGCGAGTGGTCACTTTCTGTCGCGCCGCGCCGCGGGTCGCGTGGTGTGTCGCGGTGTGTCGCGGTGTGTCGCGGCGCCGCTCGGAGACGCTAGAGACGCGGCGGCCAAGGCGCGCTGTACGGGCGGGCGTCGGCCGCCGCTTCTCACTCTAGATCAATTATCATGAAGGGCTTCGTTTACTTCTAAATTATAATATTCACTGGTCTCAAAACATGGCTTAAGTACTATACACCTATACTAGATAAATTATTACAAAATAAGTAAGGCATTTACAACATCAGGATTCTTAAGATACTTTATATTTACACGATACTAGGTCGCTTCGTAACATCGTGTAAAAAATAAATTGACTAAACTTATATCGGTAAAACAATAATTGTACATACACAATAAATGGTCAAGATTTCGGCGATCTATAACAGGACCGGACCGGGGCCCGAGCCGTTTCATTACAAATGCGTACATTTTATACTATGAATAATTTTGAATCATCTTTATCATAAGACGCAAAGTTGTTTACAACCTAGCACTATCGTTTGGCACTAACGTTCGTTAAGAGAGAGATAAATATAACAATAAATTAGTCTTAAGATTAAGACAAAAGACTCGAATAATGTTAACAAATCAGATTTAGAAAATAAGTTAAATTTAATATTTTAATCACAGTCAATGTTGTTTGTTTTAAATCGGGTTGTGTGTGCCGCGACGTATTATGAAAAGTAAAAAGTAATATGTAATGTTACCATATATGACACGAAATCTTACGCTACTCCTTTTCCGTCGGTATTTTCACATTTGAGCATTTTTCTTGTGCATAATATAAATATTGATGGGATCTCACAGGTCGCTTAGTCCATGTGACGATGAGGCATTCGATGAGTGGGTGAGTCGTCGGCGTTTCACCTGCGGCGCCGCGCGGACACGGCGGCCGCGATCATCTGCCGCAGCATGGGCTCCGGAGTGCACACCTTGGGGTCGCACTTCATCTGCCCGTCGCCGCCGCATCTGGAACGATACAAATTAGCATTTAATAAAAAACATAAGATTAAGAATATATTTCTATGTTTCGATTGCACAGACATTAAATTGATAAAACATAAATAATTTGATAAGTAAACTAAGATACTCACGTGCAATGTAAGCAGGGCCCCGAGGAAGCGCGGACGACCTCGCCGACCTTGTAGGTGTGTCCCTTGATCTGGCAGCCGCGGCGCTGCACCTGCCCCTTGTAGGCGCCGGGCAGGAAGTGCGGCGGCAGCGTGGTGGTGGTGGTGGTGCTGGTGGTGGTCACGTTGAGCGTGGCCGCCATGGACACGGGGCACTCGTAGCGCGGGCAGCAGAAGCCCTGGATGGGCTCCTCGTGGCAGCCGTGGATGGGCGGTGGACAGCTCTGCTGCAGGCAGATGATGTCGCTCCGGAAGCAGAAGCAGAAGTCACAGGGGTCGTCGCGCGGGATCTGCTGCGCCGACACGTACACCTTGCCGCCGTAGCGGCACGTGCCGGGGCCGAAGGCCTGGTCGTCGTCGCCGTAGTCGGGCTCCTGGCCGTAGCCGGCGCCGCTGGGCGGGAACTGCGCCTCGTCCTCGGGCAGCGGCGGCTCCTGGTGGCTGCTCGTCGTCGGGCGCGGGGCTTCAGTCGTGGTGGTCGTGGTGGCTTCGGTAGCCAGTGGCTCTGGCTGTTTCGTGGTCGGAGCTGACTGAATTTCATCTTCAGGTGCACTGGGTTCTTCCGAGCTGCTTTCAAATGGTTTGTCCGTGCTTGGCGCCGATGGGTATCTTTCAGTCTCAGCGGGCATTTCACTTTCAGGAGCAGCCGTCGGTTCCGCTTCTTTTTCAGGCTGTTGCTCCGGTTCTCCGTACTTGGAGTCGATCATGCCAGCCGCGGTAGAAGCAGGTTCTTGTTCGGACGCTGGTGCCGCGGTGGTGGGTTCCGCTTCAAGGACGTCGTGAGGCTTGTCAGTGGCGTCTGACGGTTTCTCATCAGCCTGTTCGTCTAGCGAAGGAGGTTGCGAGGTAGCTGTGTCATCCAAGATACTTGTCGTGCTTTCGTCCTCCATTTTGTGCGTGTGTTCTTCGAGCTCAATTAAGTAGGGAGTGGTTTCTGAGTACTCTAATTTCGGCTCCGGTGTAGGTGTCTTTGGTTCCTCGTCACTTATCGTATCTGATTCGGTAGCAGATGATGTTTCTGGCATCTTGGAAACTTCTGGGACTGCAGTGACTAGTTCTTGTGGTTCGGTAACTGGAGACTCCTGGCTCTCGGGTTCCGATTCAGACTCAGCAGTAGGCGCGATCGTTTCCGATGATTCAGTAACAGAAGGTTCAACTGCTTCAGGACCTGCTGGTTCTGGTTCTTTTTCTGGTGAGACAGGTTTTTCTTCCTCTGGCAACACAGATGAAGGATATTCGGTAAACTTCTCCTGCGCTTCAGGTTTATCAGTAGCTCTCTCTTGTGGTTCGGTAGCTGAAGAAACTGGTTCTTGCTCTGAAACTGGCAATTCTGGGTGTTTTTCTCCTTCAGTTTCTTCAATCATCGCTGGTTTTTCAGTAACCTGGTCTTGCTGGTCTTCCGTGTCTTCACTCACTCCAACAATAACTGATGGTGCTTCCGTAGCCATGTCAGATGATTCTGAATCGGTAGGTTCTGTGACCTTATCTTGTTCTTCAGTTTCATGTGATTTTTCTGGGATCTCAGTTGCCTTGTCTGATATTTCAGTAGCGATGGGCTCAGATGATTCCGTGGCAGAAGGATGCTCCATCATTACTGGCACCTCGGTAGCCTTGTCTTGTTGTTCTGTGGCGATGGGTTGAGCCGAAGTTTCTGGTGCCTCAGTAACCTTTCCATGTTGCTCAGGTTCGTATGTTGTTTCTGGTTCGACAGTTGCAATGTCTTGTTGTTCAGTTGCGGAAGGCACAGCTGATGATTCTGTTGCTGATGGCTGGACTGGTATTTCAGTGGCGTCTGTAATAGTGTCAACTTTTTCAGTGTCAGATGGGCCAAGTGGTGTTTCTGGTGCCTCAGTTGCCTTTTCTTCTGGTTCAGTTGAAGAAGATGCCATCGGTGATACTGAAGGTTCCGTGGCCTTTTCTTGTTGTTCTGAGTCAACTGGGGTTTCAGGTGCAATAGTTGCTTTTTCTTCTTGTTCAGAGTTAACTGGTGTTTCAGGTGCAATAGTTGCCTTTTCTTGTTGTTCAGAGTCAACTGGTATTTCAGGCGCAATAGTTGCTTTTTCTTGTTGTTCAGGAGCGGAAGGTTCAAATGTTCCTTCTGGAGCCTCCGTTGCCTGCTCCTGTTCTTCAGATTTAAGTGGTGTTTCTGGAGCTTCTGTCATCTTATTTGGTTGTTCAGTGGCAGATGATTCAGTTGGTGTTTCGGGTACTTCAGTTGCCTTTTCTTGTTCTTCAGTGAGAGCAGGTGGTTCTGGAGCCTCGGTAGCCTTCTCTTGTTGTTCAGATGTCACTGGTGTTTCTGGGATTTCTGTAGCCTTACTTTCCTGTTCAGTGACAGAAGAATCAATTGCCATTTGTGGGGCCTCTGTTGCTTTATCTAATTTTTCGGTAACCGAAGATTCAGTTGGTGATACAGAGACGTCTGTTGCCTTTTTTTCTTGTTCAGGTTGAATTGGTGTTTCTGATATACCTTGTTCTTCAGCGTCAGTATGTTTAATTGGTGTTTCTGGGGCCATTGTTGCTAACTCTTGTGGCTCAGTGGCAGAAGTTGCCACTGATGATTCAGTAGCAGATGACTGGGCTGTAATTTCTACTCCCTCTGTCGCCGACTCTTGTTTTTCAGTAGCAAAAAGTTCAGGAGACTCTGTTTCCTTATCATGTTGTTCCGGCTCTAATGTTGTTTCTGGGACTTCCGTTGCTTTATCTTGTTCAGAAGGCTTTTCAGATTCTGTAGAAGATGGTTTGACTGGCATCAAGTCCTCTGTAGCCATTTCCTGCTTTTCAGTGGCAGAAGGTTCAAATAATGTTTCTGGAATCTCAGTTGCCTTTTCTTGTTGTTCTGGTTCAAGTGGTTTAGGCGCCTCGGTTGCTTTCACTTGTTGTTCGGTGGCTGCGGGTTCCGAAACAGATTCTGTAACAGCCTCTGGTGCCTCAGTTTCTTTGTCATGTTCTTCAGTGGCCGTATATTGCTTTTCAGTAACTGGTGGCTCCACATCAGAAGTTTGGATTGGTGTTTCTGGACTCTCCGTGGCCGTTACTTGCTGTTCAGTGACTAGAGACTGAACAGGGGCGTCTGTATCATGAGATTCTACGGATGATTCTGGAGCCTCGGTTGATTTGCCTTGTTGTTCAGTTACAGATGGAGCTGGAGATTCTTCACTCATGGGTTGAGCAGCAGTTGTCTGTTCTTGTGATTCTGTCACAGCAGATTCAGGTTGTTTATCAATTTCAGCAGTATCGGTGGTCTGTTCAGGAGAATCCGGTTTTTCTTCAGCTTCAACTGCAGTTTCCGTTACCTTTTCTTGTGACTCTGTGACATCAGACTCTGTTACAGAGTCTCCAGGTGCTTTGGTTACCTTTTCATGCTTTTCCGTAGTGAGCTCTGGCTCCTTTTCTGCCTGTTCAGTGGCTTCGGTAGCCCTTTCCGCCTGTTCGGTCGCTGGCTCCTTGGACTCTTCTTGCTTCTCGGAGTCGAGTGGTGCATCTGGTTTTTCGACTTCTTGTTCTTGTTCTGGTGACTTTTCTGAAGCTATCGTTGTTATTTCATGGGATTCTGTCATTGGAGACTCTGTTGATTCTGTTTCAGCGACTGAAACTTGAGGAATCTCAGTGGGCTTTTCTTGTGATTCTGTAGCCGGTAATTCCGGCATCTTATCAGTCACTGGTAGTTTAGGTGCTTCGGTGGCTTCTTGCGTTTCAGAATCGGATTTGACAGGAATACTTTCCTCGGTTATAGAAGATTCTGAGCTATCGGCTGCTTCAGATTTTTCAGTAATCGGACTTTCTTTGATTGTGACTGAAGGTTCCGGTAGATCTGTTACCTTTTCTTGAGATTCCACTTTGGGTAATTCATTCATTACTTTACGAGTAACTGATAAATCTGGTACATCTGTTATTTTATCTTGTGACTCGGTAACTGGCGATTCAGAAGCCTGCGTCACAGATTCTTGAGCCTCGGATACAGATGATTCGGGCATCTTATCATCGTTTCCAAACACAGGTGCCTCAGTTTCTAGTAATTGAGATTCAGTGACGGGCGCCTCTGGAACTTCTTGTCCCAATACAGGAGACGCTGTTGTTTTTTCACTTGGTACCATTTCTTCAGCGGGCTGGTCTTGTGATACAGTAACAGGAACCTCATCAACCAAAACTGGTACATCTGGTGACTCCTGTCCAACTGGTGATTTGGGAGATTGAGTTGCTGATTCATCGGAAACTGTGACACTGGGCATTTCTGGTGACTGTTCGTCTTGGGCTGGTTCTTCGGGTACCTTTGTTTCCATATCTACACTTTCAGTGACATATGTAGGTTTATCAGTTGGTACTTCCGTAGCTTTAGTTACTACATCGATCGACTCGGTAGCTGGCGATTCTTCAAAGGATGGTGACTGTGGTGCAATTGTTGCTGATTCTGGTTGTTCTTCACTAGGAGCATATGTGGTTTGCTTCACTTGTTCTGTTGCAGACTCTACTGGTATCGCCGCTTCTGTAACCTTTTCAAGAGATTCTGTGACAGGAGATTCAGGAATATCTTCTGCTGATGATGCAGACTCTGGCAGCTCCGTGGCTTTTTCAATCGATTCTGTAGCACTTTCAATTGATGGTTTAGTTGCCTCTGGTTGTTTTTCAGTAATAGGTGATTGTGGGGTCTCTTGTTCTGACATAGCTACATCTGGAATTGGTGTTGCCCTCTCGTCTTGCACAGGTGCCACAGTTTCGGAAGGTTCACTGGTTTCCGAAATTGATGGTTCAACTGTTGCTACTGGGTGTTCGTCATTCTTAATACCATGTGCCTCAGTTGTTTGATCTTCTTGGGCTGGGGTTTGTTCTTGTGCATTTGGATCCTTTTCTAATGGAGTTTGACTTGTACTATCAAACTGTTGAGGTTGAGTCTCTTTAGCAAATGTGGGTTCTGTCGTGGCCTTTTCTGACTCAATATTGGCGGCTAATGTTGTACCAATAGTTGCCTCATCAAGTTTTGTTCCCGTTAAATCAGTAGGTGGTTGTTCAGAGAACTCTGCAGGTGCAACTGTCACTACATTATCATAAGCATCGGGTTTGGTCATCATTTCATCTGTTGATTTATCATCATCAGGCTTCTCACTTTCGGTTATAATAGGTGCATCCGTAACATCCATTTTATCAGATTCAGGTTCAAGTTTTTCAGAATCAGTGATTAAATCATCTTGTTTTTGTGATTCTGTTACTGAGTCCTCAGGAATCTTAGAGCTTGAATCTTCCTCAGAAATAGGAGATTGTGTTTGTCTGCCATCTTCTTCTATTATAGATGGTACTGGAGCCTCTGTGATGGGCGCATTAGAAGAAATAGCTGGTTCGGTTGACAAATCATTTGATTCTGGTTCAGGTTTGATTGCCTCACCTTCACTGCCAAACTTGTTGCCAAGTCCAGCTTCATCTTTCTTTGTACAAGATTCCTCGGTACATTCGGATTGTGGTACTTGCTCTTTTGAGGGTTCTTCCTTACATTCGGCATCACTACATGACATGTCTGGCTTAATAACATCAATAGGCTGTACCGTGGGCTCTTGAGAACAGGATTCTCCTTCACAAGTTGGAGATGCGTCTGCAGTTTGTACACAACTTCCATCATTACCACAGTCAGAAACGCCGTCTGTAGGAGATGAATCAGAAGTACAGCTTGTCCCTTCGCAGGGTATCTGCGCCGGTACGCCACAACTACCATCTTTGCATGGTTCGTCATCTTTCTTACCTCCAGGTAATTGACAGTGATCACCTTTGCAGTCTTCTGATGATGAAATGCACGTGCCATCCAAGCAAACTTCTGGTTGTTTGGTTGCAGCCGGTTCCGAAACAGGTGTGGAATCTTTTTTGTCTGACTCTGAGCAATCGCTTGATAGGCATTGTGGGATAGAATCTGAAGGCACTTCTTGTTCTGGCTTGCATTTTTCACCATCACAAGATACATCTGGGGTAGAAGGAATTTTGGAAGGCAATTCTTGTTGGGGCTTGCACTGTTCACCTTCACAAGATACGTCTTGAGTAGTAGGGCTTTCCGTTCCAGCCATTTGACTATGTGACTGAGGTGGGATTGTCTCCTTTCCATTATCACACACGTAAGTAGGGCAGCATGTGTCAACAGTGTCATATATGGATTCACAATTCAACATATTTTCTGGCGGACCCGAGCAAATGATTGGATCACATTTTACTATGCTACTCATACACCTACAATTCGCTTGACACTTGTGTAAGCTAGGTACCATACTGTCATTTCCATATGTTATTCCATTGACGAGACAGTTTCCTTCACCAGGTATAATTCCAGGAGATTGTTCTGGTGTGATTTCTTCTTGAATTTCATTTTCTATCGGATTCACTGATGTGGTCTCTGGTATTTCATATTTACTAGTAGTAACCATGTGAGATTCATCAGATCCTGTTTCTGTACTTTCTGAGGCCTTAATATGATCACCAGCTGTTGTACTGTCTACTTCGGTTGGCTCAGTAGGTTTAACAGTTTCAGATGCTTTAACGTCATCGGGTAATAAAACTGTAGTCGTTTTAGATTCCTTTTCTTCAAATGAAGCTGTGGTTTGTGTATCAATCAAGTGAGATTTTTCTGTTGTATCGGATTCTGAATCAGGAGTAATGTAAGTAGGGTGTTCAGTAGAACTAGATTCAGATAAGGCGATTTTCTGGTCATCTTCTTTTTGTCCTTGTGCTGTTGTTGCTGTGTACTGATCATCATGTTGACTAGTGCTCTCTGGCAAATCGGTTGTGTACATTTCAGGTATACTGGTAGTAACCGGTAGTTCTTGTTTTTCATCTGTAGGAGTTTTGTCTGTTTTAATATCTTCTGTTGGAGTTACATCGTGTAGCTTCTCTTCAATTTGAGGAGCCTCAGTCTTTTGTTCGATATCGTGCACTTCTTTATCTGGTTTCTCTTCCAAGGTATCTTCCAAAGGTGTCTCAGTCTTTTGTTCAGTTTCTGGAGCATCTGTCTTGTGATCGAAAGAAACTTCAGTCTTTTGTTCAGTTTCTGGAGCATCTGTCTTGTCATCGAAAGGAACTTCAGTCTTTTGTTCAGTTTCCGGCTCAACCTTTGTCGGTGGTACCTCAGGTACATATTTGTCTTGGGAAGATCCCTGAGTTTTATCATCTTCAGGAATACTATCGCTCATTGTTGTAACAATTATTGGTGAACTTGTAGTGTGATCTTCTTCACTTGGAACTGTGTTTTCTCCTTTGTCTGGTTCAGTAGTAGATTTTTCGACTGATTCATTAATGGAAGCTCGTTCTGTTGTCATAATTAAATCACTATCATCAATTATTAATGGTTTACCCGTTGTAGTAGCTATATCACCAGTTTCACTTGGAATATCCATCTTTTCTTCGTCACCGCTGCCTTCAACTCCGCTGCCTTCTAATCCACTGCCTTCCGGTTCCGGCACAATGATCGGAGGTTGAGTGTACTGATCTTCGTTTCTGTATCCACTGCCTTCGACACCAGGACGTCTGGGAGGAATCAATGTTGTCGTGATGTCGTCGGTTTGGAGTTCGTTGTCGCCCTCGCAGATGTAGGTGTCGGGGCAGCATTGGCCCTCGCGCGGCGGCATGGAGGAGCAGTTCTTGCCCTCGTTCTCCATGGGGGTGCCGCACTCCTGCACCACGCACACGATGTCTCCCTTCATGCAGTAGCAGTGTTCACACGCCTTCTCCGTCTTGATGAGCGCGCCGTCGGGGAAGATCTGGTCGTCGTGCACGCAGTCCATGGGCACCTGCGTGGCGGAGGCCATGGTCGTGGTGGTCAGCAGGAAGCCGGGCGTCGGACGCACGGTCGTCGTCATGTCATCCAACAGAGGTATTTCATCTTCGGCATGATCTGAAATGAAAGGAGATAATCATTAGATTAAAATGTTTCTTTAGCATACCAGTTTGAACAAAAAATACGGATCGATGACTTTCTTGTTCTATGTCTTTTTCCAGTAAACTTTCTTATATGATGACCATACACACACAATCCGTAACAATCCAGTGCAGGACACAAGCCTCCTACAAAACCATAGAGAATATTGAGGGTTATTGCCATGGTATCCACATTTTGCACTTGGATTGGAGATAATCAAGCCATCCAAATACATAAAAGCCTATACAAATAGGAAATTACAAAACCACTCACCACAAGAGTATCGTACAGGGCAGCAGACGTCTTTCAGATATATCGGCGTGCATCCGTCCACATGTAGCGTACACTCCTGCATCACACACGTGGTCATGTTGCGGATGCAGTAGCAGTGCTCGCAGGGCTTGTTGGGCGACGGCGGCACCTTGGAGCCTTCCGGGAAGAACTTGTTGTTGATGGTGCACCCATACTTGTCCAGCCGGCCGACGCCTGTCGTGCCATACTCCGCCGGAGACGTGGTCGTCGACGTCAGCAGGTCGACTGGAACTGGGGGGAGATGAGAGAGCTGTTTTAGGCCTCAAATGTCAAAGGGTTTCGTTGGATTAAGAAGCGCGCCTAGGAAGTCCGATATAGCACACTCGTATTGCCGGGTGATGGCTATTATTTATGTAACTGAACTGTTGTTTTTCGAACCCGACAAACTTTAAGGGGAGATTCTACGAGTAATTTCATCGAGAAAAAACCCCTATATGTGGGGTCAAATCTCAATATTCTAGAAATGGCGGCCATTTTAAAGTTTTAGATCCTTAGTTTTCATAAATGTATATTATAACCAATACCTACATAAATCTCCCCTAAAAAACATCTTCAAGACTCATATATGAAATTATGTAAATCTATTTGAGATCTATTTGAGATTCCTGACATTTACTTATTTGAAATGTTAACTATTAAATTCGGATTTTAAAATCATTCCGAGTTGTATATTTAAATCCCCATTCACGAGTAGCAGTTGAATCTAAATTGCATTGTCTTCATTGACCTACACGGCTGAGTCAGCTTACCGTCCGGGCAGGTGACGATGGGGCAGCACTGGTCGGCCCGCTTCTCCACGGTGCAGTCCTGGCCGATGGGCTTGGTGAAGGGGCACACGCGCAGGTAGCACATGAGCATGCGGTTGTGGCACGTGCAGTTGAGGCACGGCTCGTTGGTCATGATGCGGTCGCCCTCGCCGTAGTGCTGGAAGTTGTAGTAGCAGCCATTTGATGTGTCTGGAATGAGGAGTTGAGGGTAGTTGAGTATGCGTATTGCGCAGGTGAAAGGTTATTGTGGTCATTGTTTGTTAACTCTGAAATTAAAGCTCAAATTGTTGTGCTTACATAGTGACCTCCTTTCGGATGACTTTGTATGTGTACGTTTTCGTAGTTCTTTCCATTTACCAAGCAACGCTTTGTAAATAGACAACCAAATTGGCACAAGAAACTTAACCAGTACTTAGGTATCTTTGAAACGGACAGAGCTGTAAAGTAACGGCACGATCGGGGGCAAAAAGAGCAGAAACTTATAACGTGATTCACCCGGTGTCACTATAAATCTATTAAGGTTTACCGTTGCCCTGTTTACTTGATTTCAATCTCGGGCGGGTGCCAAGCGGCGGCGGCGGCGGCGGCGGCGGCGGCGGCGCGGCGCGTCCTTGCCAGATCTCGCCTCCTTGTCACAGATCTAAGTACGAGTCCACTGGCTCTCGTCCAATGTACAAATTGCCGTTCCAAAGTGACGGGACATTGTTGTGCTTCGATTGTTCCTAACTTTTTGCTTTATTGTTATCAGCTAATACGAATAACTCACGCCAAGTTCCCGAGATTAGAAAGAAAATACGCGAGTATAGTCAACGGTAATCTATGGCTATAAAACTAAGTTCAATGATAATCAATTAAAATGATATGAATATACTTAATGAATATTGATAAGCTTCTATTGCATAAAATTATGTAGTCGCTGATATCTCAATTGAACTTTCTATTTATAATTTTGGCTGAATATTCCTAGTGGTATTAATTGAATCCATTAATTATGTATTAATCAATATTAACTTTGAATGATATCTCGGAAACTGAGGTTTGGAGCACCAGTTCTATACCTCTGATTTGTGAGTTAAGTAAGAGGGGAGTTGTTTTCACGTTAAAGGTTCTCATGTATATTTCGTTATAAAGTTCAAGTTAGCTAATATACTTAACCACTATTTATAAATATTACTAAACAATCTCTGCCTACACGTTACAAAATTATTCTTGACATAGTTTTTTGGTGGAATTTGGAATTTATTGGATATGGTAATTAGGGGCTTATCAAGTTATGTTGTATTCTCACCTGAGTCGTATAAATCTAGTGTCGTTTGGTTGCTTGTCGTTGGTGCTGGAAACAGAAAAAACACAGATTAAAACATCATTATTATATATTTGTATATTTAGTAAAATTCATAAATAATACGCTTGCTCAGCACTAAATGGGTATTATTTCTCTTTATAGAAGCAAAAGTTCATTACTGCAATCACTTTTTGGGTATCCCTCTATTATTGCAAATTGCATTACAAATACTCGTACGTCATACATAAGTTCTGTTTTTATCTTTCTCACAAACCCTCATCAACCTTATGCCAATAAATAAACATCACCAGGAAGTAAACCCGGTACTTCAGAACAACTGAGCTATCACTAACCGCTGAGCCATCCGGGTGAGTATTGCAAGTATTATATTATACAGGCAAGCATACTCAATCGATCTACTATGGTTCATTTATAATGCATTTCAAATAATAATATTCGTTTAGATAAGCAAACTATAAAGTTCTTAAATATAAAAATAATAATTTTAAAAGTAGGTAAGTATGTTTTATTTTTGAATTATACATAGAATATACTTAAATGTATACCTAACCGTATTTTACATTACATTATAAAAAGTGGCCTGATTCCTGAAGCAACTAAAGTACTAGTCATTATAAGTGCACCTAACAACGAACGCAGCGCAGTCATTATCCACAACCTATCCAATGCGAACCATTTAAACGAGAACACAAATTATAATACCGTATTTCTATTTAATATCCGTTACTCTGGACGTAACTGCGCCGGAGTTTTATGGCCAGTTTTGACATTGGGAATAGAGGCTGGACAGGAAATTGACTGAAAATAGTTGTAAGTGATCGGCCGTCAGCCACCTCGAGGTAATTAGCAGCAACGGGACCGGCGCAGGCGCAGGGGGGCACTTTAGCTTACGAGCCCTACAAGTTTCGGATTGCTGCGGCACTATCGACAACTCTATCTCGTTGCACTAAACGTATGGATTTCATGACAGCTCTCGTTGTTTCTTGTCAAGCTAGAGTAGCCCTCCAGACGCAGCCTCCGCCGCCGCCGCGGGACCACGCGTGCTCCGATACACGTCGGGCTATCGACGGTGTGCCATAAACAAGATTACCAGAACCGGGCTGCCAGTTAATTGCCGGACCATAAGCTCCACCAATTCAATTTCGGTAACGGCTCCGGCGGCGGCGGCGCGGCGGCGCGGGCGCAGCCGCAGACAGAAATATTAAATGAAATCACTGCTGTGGCCAATCGAGAATGCTACTGTAGCGATAGCCAGCACCAGCTCATGCATTATTCCGTGAACTTGATAAAGTTTATCGATTATGGTAATTTATAAACCGTTTGAATATAGAGGTAAGTTTGGAGGATTAAACTTGATTAATCGAACAAAAGAAAGAAACACATATATATTCGTTGAATTATTCAATGCCCAAGTTTGTCTGCATTAAGAAAGCTGTTGCCAATTTATAAAAGTTATTCATCTCCGCAACAGCTACGTTGTATGCAGGTATAGTTTCAGGTTTCAGGCGGCGGCGGCGGCGGCTAACGGTCCAGGAATGTCGCCGCACCAGTCGTACTGTTGAGCCAACTACAACTTGTGCTCAAATGCTATTCAATGGTACGGCTAAACATCAAATATTCTATTTGCTTACAGTATACTTAGTTATGCTTTGTACATAATCTTTGAAGTGAAAGTCGATTGCACTTTAAATGTACTGTACTGTACTAAAAACGATTGAAAGAGCGTTAAGGTTTCATGGGTCTCATAAAAATGCTAAAGCCGTATTCAGAATGTCGAGCATACAGTAGTAATGTCGGGTGACGTCGTCCGGGCGCCCTCGTGTCCGGCGCGGTTCCGTCCCCGGTCCGGCCCGGATACGTCCCCTGTCAGGCCCGGATACGTCCCGGCTCGTCCGCAAAACCGCGTTAATGAAAAAACTGTTTAATGCAGAATCGTGCGTCTCCGAACATGCCCGCGATCGATGTGCGGAGACCGCTTGAATGTAAAATTTGCACGCATTAATATGGAGTGTGTTTCAATGAATGAGCGAGCGCGGGGGCCATGCGCGATGAGTTCCCACGCGCTGAGCCACCGCCGGGCCGCATTTCAATACACTTCCTATGTAACAAGTCACATCAATTTAGCACGAATTCTTTGAAGACCCCGTGAGGGGGATACTTAGTGGGACCAAAATAGCCACTTGATTACATGCATCGAGGAATGCAGCCGCGGCGCGACGGCGGGCCGCAGCCGGCTGCATCAGGTATTTGAAAGATTGTGCAAAATATTTTAATTTTATATTTAATAATAGAGAAAAATGTGATGTACTCCGATCATAATAATTATATAAACAAAGGCGTTCTTTGCAGTTTTACTTGTGTTTTAGATTAGAATGTCATCGCTTATATGTATTCGGCGGGAGTAGCGCGCTGGATCTAAACAAATTACCGCGTGCAAATATTTGCCAAAATATATGTAAAATTATGCGAGGACCTTGAGAAAACCAGAAAAATCTAGTCCCGTTAAAGTGTCTGTTATACCATGAACTACATTTCGAGAAATAAATAAAATGTGGTTTATCAATATAATAAAAACTTCTCTATTATCGTAAAGAAAACGGTCCATCAAATTTATGCAAAGCTTAGATTGGAGCCCGTTATTCGAGTTTGACACCAACTCGCCACATCCCGGGTGTCGGACACACATACACACACACACACACACAGACACACAGATACACAATAACGTTACATATTTTACGTCTTTAATCCTCCGAATTGATACAGTAAGTTATATTTATCGTCCTTATATAATATTAGCTTTGAATATATTTTATCACAATGTTTTTATAATATTGGTATTGTATATTTTATGAAAAAAAGTGCAATCGTCTCTTACGAACAAATGCCGAAAAACTTGTCTTTATTCATCACATAGGCCTTTAAATAATATTAAATATTAAAAATACTGATGTTTTATTCAGGTTTTCGCAATTAATGAGTGTTTGATAGTAAAATGTTACTGTTAAATGTTAGTTAGGTACGGAGCTTAAAATTTCATAGTTTGATTTCTTTTTATGTTAACGCACCAAAACAAGATATTTCATATTTGCAGAAAAAACTTAATTAAGTACGAGTATATAACAAATTTTATCATTTGCCTACGCCTTTTCACACTTCTGTTAACGCGATGTGATATTAGCTATCCACACAATGCGCGTATCATTAATCTGCATCTTAACGACACATTTTGTCATTATTTATCAAGATGTGTCGTTGTACGCCGCGGCCGCTCCCTCCAGGGTTATTGCAGGGATCATCGTAACGCGGGCCTTCATTACCCCACCAGCCTTTATGAGCTTAAATTAATACGCACCACCGTCATTAAATGAGAACTTTTCTGAGTGCGGGTTTTATTTCCTTCCTCTATTAGAATTATAATATATGATATTATATACCTGCCTAAGAGGGAAGCTAGAATACAGTTTTGCGATTTTATAATACGGGGTTGTAGGCTCAGGATGAAGTGAGATTTGGGTGACTCACCTGCATTAGCGCACGTGAGACACGCGGCCAGCGCGAGCAGCGCCCCCGCTGCGCGCCGCCGATCCATCTGCCGCCGCCTCCTGCAACAAACAAACACACAACGTCACGCACCACTCCACATAAACAATATTACATCATTAAGTACCCGTCGTTACCCGGCACAAACATCGCACCGGCCGACCGCTCTTAAGTAAGATATAAAACTTGAGCGGCGTCAGGTGTCCGAAAGTTTGCGTGTAATTTACAAACAGGGTGTCGCGGCGAGGGTGCAGAGTGGACCAGCCCCCGCCCCCGCCCCACCCCCGCACCTTCAGACCCTTTACAAACCAAAAAAAAATATTCTACAATAGCCCCAAAAGGTTGATGGATGGTGCAAGGTTGCATATTAATTCGTGTCTCTGTGCGAAATTTTATTCGATTCACAGTAACTACATAGTTCTGGTTTTAAATTGAGTTGAAATTGTTACAAGTTATCTCTATACGTGAGTAGAACAAAAACTAAGTTCAATAACAGTTTTATTGTTGTTTGTTCGAATGATTTGTGAAAAAAGTTAGCAACTCCGTGCAGAAATGACCTCCCACGAGATGACATTGTGGACACACACCCTTCGCGTCTTCGCTCGTAAATGATATATTATGTTTGTAGATACAGAATGGCGAGAAAACAATAAAACCACCAACAAAGTGTCAGCCTGCCCACATCCCGGCCGCGAGGCGGTACAGTCGGCCGCGAGTGAACGTGAGCGCGCCCGCCCGGCTCTACACAAGGGTCAGCTTTTCAATGCTTTCACTCTTGCACGTGTGGCTAAAGCTACTCGGCACTAAAACCTTCAAGAATTTCAACTGCGGCGGAACGCGGAAACGAAAGATTTGCAGAAAAGCATGTTTAACTTTGAGTGAATAGGAGCTTTACTGTCCATTGAGCGGCCGCCGCGGCCATTGAACACACAATGTAGACAAGAAAGAAAACATTCCGCCACTTCAGCCGCCGCATCCTTCATCAGCACACAACTAAAACAACATATAAGTAATTGAAATACGTAATAAAACAAGGAATTGCGGTGATTTGCAGCGCTTTGCATGAGAGCAATTAAAAAGCTATTTGCTGCCACCCGAGTAAGTAATGATAATGAGAATCGCCCATGATAAATAGTACGTTAGACGGACGCATCCTGGTCTGTAAGCAGTCTTTACTCTCCGGAGATAAGTAGCTAACTTATATTTATGGTCTGTCCATACGCAAGAGCCAATAACTGCGGAGCAAATTATTGTAGCTCGTATAACCCACGCGTTACCGTGGGAACGAGTCGTCTCCAGCCGCACACACACACACACACACACACATACACACACACACTCTCGGGAGCCTCCCTCGCGACACTCGCCACTCCTAACTCCACTGTACAACTTTTTTCCTCAGTTTTCTTTTGTTTTTCTTGCTGGGCCTTTCTTTTCCTCCCCGAAGCCCGAGTAGGTAATTTACCTTAATTGAAACAATAAAAGGAAACTTCTGGAGATGAAATCGAGCAGAGTGTACTTAGCGGGCTGGCGGGCAATTGTAATTGCTACCAACAGGCTTCAGGCTACACAAGAAACCTCTCAAGTATCAGGAAGCTGATTTCGACGAAGTTAAATGTATTTCTGAGGGTGTAAGTCGTTTAAATTGGAGTATAATAATATATATATGATTGTGTGCCTCCCTCCGTCTAGACGCTGCGAGGGGCGAGGGTGCGCCATCAACTATCTGTCTATTCTATTTGCTCTACTAAAATATCACCTGTGCGGGACGTTAAGGGCTATAGAGCCTTCTCGACGACATCTTGTACGGGGTGCATTTTGTGCGTAATAGTGTTAGGGCAGAGTGGAGAGTGGCGCTGACACGTGGCCAATCAGACTCTTTGAAGATGTGACATCACTCTCGCCTCACAAAGAAGCCAAAACGAAGCATGAACCGACCGTGAAACGAGAATAGAAGGCGCTTGATAGTGTTATGATTAGACGTTTTTCCGTGTTTCTAAAATGCCCGAGCACAATGGGAGCCCACTTCTCAAGCCCAATTTAGCGTACCGTTTTTTCCGACCGTGTTTCCAACGAAACAGTTAATCGGATTAAATTAAAACGGAAAACGAGATGCACGCGAAAAGAGTGTACAAAGTGTGTGGCATTCTTAATTGTTGGGCGAGAGGTAACTGTGCATTGTTGTCGCGGATCGGGCGCCGCGGTCGGACAAAGACGTGAGTGTTTTAGTTTATAATTACAGCTACTTAGTAAGATACAGAATTAGTAGGACAGAATATTTGCGTGAGGTCTGGGAGGTTGTGTCGCGGGAGGGCGCGCTAACGCGATCGGAAGTGTCCCCGGCGCGGCGGTACATTACTTAACGTGCTATTTTGGACCAGCGCGACCGCAGGGAGCATTGACATTAATTTCTTGTGCATTGAACAACCGCTCAGTCTTCGAGTACAGCTCGTAACCAATTACGGCTTTATTGCTCGCAATTTGCTACATTACGTGCCCATTTCGGAAACCTCAACAGATCAAACGCCTCGCTGCCGGGTACCGATTCTTCTACGAATCCATAACCGTTGAAACATAATGCAACCTTATAAAACTTCATTAACTTGATAATAATTGTAAGCGGAATGTTTCGTAGCACCCGTGTAATTGTCGTAGCGGGCTCGTAGCGACGCCGCGGTGCGTGATGCGTGATGCGTGCGCGTGTCCGGAACGTCACCGCTCTAACAAGTGTATACCTACACCCCGCACCGTACTGTGTACTGCTAGCCACTGGTCACGGGTCACTCGACCAAGCGGAGACGCCAAATTGATAATCGTCATATCGGTATTAAGTTGATTTATATGTGCAGCAGAGTATGTATACGTATATGTAAGCAACGCCGCGGTCCGTCGAGACGAGTGATCGAACCCAGCCAAAATTCCCGCCTGCTCCAAATTTCTCGTTATTTAAGTGAAATTGGTCTGCGGCCCTGCTTGCCATCGTGCTCACGTCCTCGTGTCGCGATTATCGGCCGTCGTAAATTACTCGTGATTAGCATACAGTCGTGGCGGTGGACGGCGGACACGGCGGCCGCGACGCTATTAGTTTCGGCGGCGGGACAGCGCATCGTCATGAGCCGGTAATTGACAGCTCAATGTCTGCGATCGGCTAACGGCTCGCAGTGACATGTGTCTCGTATCATATTAAGTTAAGTGCATGGCTTACAGTATTGTTCAGCGATAAATTGAAATGCATCTTAGAAATATACCACTTAAGGTGACACTCTAGATAAAAGAGATGGATAGAAGAGATAGTAATTACTATCGGCAAGGAAGGGTGCGACAATTCCATTTGCCGCAAGGGAGGGCTCCACGTGGCGGGGGCGGGCGCGGGGGCGCGGGGGGCGGCCGGGATGAACACAAATATTAGTAACATTCGCGAGTGCGGTTCGTCGACCCGACACATTTGTGTCAGACGATACCTACATGTAATGTAGGTTCACGTAAAGCTATCTAGACAATCTCACCAAACAACCGTACCATGAGCTTTTTTTGCTCATGCATCGCCTTATCACTGAATGTATCAGCATACGTTTTTGGTACTTTCATGCGACAGTCTTTTGTTTCATGCAAATTTATGAGTGGCTGGTAGATGTGTCTAGAAGAGCGATTGGCACAGTTTTTTTCGAATGTTTGCCGCTGTCGTCACGGAACTGTGCAGTATTGTAGGCCGGTGCCCCGCATGCATGCGCCGGCGGTGTCTGGGTGGCGGACGCGGCTGTATCGAGTCGCAGATCGCAGATAGCGTCCTGCGCCGGCGCACGCAGCTACAACGTTTTCGGAATATTTTAGGTAAATCCTCGAGACGTCATCCCGTTATCCGCCAGTTTAGTATTCAACTCTAGGTCTGTCGATTTGCTGGAATCATAGAGGCTATTCTCAGCTAAGGCTTTACGTGTATGACCTAGGGCATGTGCAAATCTGAAACTTTGTGTCTTAACGGTAACTGTTATGTACGATGGGGCATAACCCATATACGAATATTTATAACAGTGCTAATATTTGAGACATTATATTGGCAAAATTAATAGGAATAGGCACTAGGTCATGAAAATTGGCAATACGAAAATATTGTATTTTTACTTTTTGGAAAAGGTATCAATATCTATCACACGATGACACAATACCGGATAATACGAGTCTGAAACAATATGTTACAGAATAATGTGTTTACCGAACAAAACCATTGGGAAAAACATTCCTTGCTTGGAGAACGGTGAGGTTTTGTTTAAGGTAAAGAATCTCTAGTGGTCAAAGATCGCTCCTTGATATTCACTCGATGAAGAACGCGTAGGCTCCGTTATGCGGCCGCGCTGTTGCTACGCGCTGCCCGCGCCCCCCGCGCCCCCGCCGCGCCCCCCGCGCTCACACGCTGAGCAATGCCCCCGCCTCCGCACCTACTCGCAGCCAGCAAGTTCAGCAGCCGGGGTGGTGGTTCCCGCGCCGCCGCCGCACAATGCATTGTTCCCATCCATCCCGTGATTATCTCCGCCAACAACACCACTCCGACATTCCTCGCGAGCTGTAACTTCATGGGAGCTTCACCACTTTTTTCCACGCTCTAGGTGTAACAGAAACAATGCATTATCGCGATGACGTTAATATAATGGGATGATGAACGTGACACGCTGTGGCGGCGGGAAAATTGCGTTAACATCGATGCTAGGCCTGCCGCCGGTTATAAACACTGTGAGGTACAAGCGCAGAGACGTGAGATTGATGACCTGCAGATGAGTGCGCCCGGCGGCCGCGGGGGCGCCCCACCGGCCGGCACTAATCGGAGGGTGACCGCTGACCCGTGCCCCCTGCACCCTTAATGACTTAACACTGAATCGCGGCCTGTTTATTTGATTGGATACTAAATCACTGACCTTTAAACTTGGTCAGCTTAAATAAATTTATCAGCGTCGATGAATTTATTGAGCGTTCAAAATCGTAATGTGTCTGGCCATCTGTGACAGCATTGAAGTAGAGAGTGAATGCAGAAGTGTATTGTTTATGTGAATCAGTTGTCAGAGCCAGTAGCAGCTAAGGGCAGGAGGGCCGGAGGCTGCGCACGTCTGCCTCTAGTGTCTATGGCTGGTGTTGGCAGTGGGCTCGATGGTTCGTGTCGAACAGTGTTTACGAGCGCCGAGGCGATAGGTAATGAGCCCGCAGTCATTACCGGCCATATCTCTATGTAAGGAATGAATGGAAAGCACTAACAGTCGCCGGGAACGAGCGGCTCCGGCACGTAGGTGGTTAACTCCTCAAACGTTTTCCGTTAACTGCTTGAAACGTGGTTTTCAAGAAAAACATCGCCAGAGCCTCCTTGAATACCGTGAAAACATGTTGATTTGTTACTCACTGGAAGGCATTTCAACTGTAAATATCAGTACAATGTAAGTGTGCAAACATTGCACAGACGTGAGATGTGCGAAGTGCGCGGGGCGCGGGGCGCGGGGGGCGGGGGGCGGGGGGCGGGGGGTGGCACACATCGAGGAGCTGGTGCTATTGAAAGCTCGTCGGTGCTAGGAATGACAAATGACGGCGGCGGCGGCGGCGCGGGGGCGGCCGGCGGGGCGCACTCACTCGGGTACAAAAATAACAATAATAGTCACAGCTCCTGTATTCGCAATGGCACTGCATTGTAGGGAACTGGTTCCTGCGCAAAAACGATAATAAAGAGCTCTAGCCATGAAATATTTATACATCGCATTATCATATTACACGGGAATCGTGGTCATCGCTTAGAAAATTATGCGATTCGTTTTCACTCGGTAACCACAGGGCTTATAAAAATGTTTTGCAATAAAAACAATAGCAAGAACCCGCCTGAGTACCGACCCCGCCGCGGCCAGTCATTACCCGCCCGGCGCATCCTCGAGTAATTATAAGAATCGCGTGATTGCTTGAAGACGCTTTACACCGGCAATAAATATCATAATGTAACTTGCCTTATTATTAAAAGCTATAAATGAGGGCTATAAGAAATGAGCTTTTAATACAGCTTATAGGAAATTTATGTATGAGCTCGGCGTTACGAGCACATCACATAACATGATTACCGTCCGGCGCTCGTTGAGCCGAGCTTACTATAAAAGGGAGAGTTGAAATCTATATGTATTATGTATAGAGATATCTAATGATGCTGAAATAAAAAGTCAGTTAGGCTCGCCTCGTGACCGCGATGCCGCGGCACTGGGTTAGTAAACATGGTAACATTTCAGTGGAAGGAGCGGCGGCCGCGGCCCCCGGCCAGCGCGCGATGGCCCGAGATGTTCCGTTTGTGTCAGCTTTCGTTCTGATTTGAAAATTTCCGCCGATTTGAATGAATTACCCCCCGGCAGGTCAGTGCGTGCAGTACCGACCCACATCTGGGAACTACAAGTAGCTGTGGAGAAAATTTACCGCTAACATCGCCATATAAGCTGTATGAATTTTAGGTCGCAACAAGCAAAGCATGCTCTTATGCCGACAACTGCGCAAATATTGATTTTGTAAGTTCGACCCACAATGTGGCTAGCGGCGGCGGCGGCGGCGGCGGCGGCGGCGGCGGCGCGCGCGCAGACAGCGCTTCCACTCCAGCGGACAATATTATAACTAGGTACTATTATTACTTTGACTGGTTCGTAGCTAGTTTTTGTACATTTAATCAGATATAAGCTACCTATAAACCTACTTTCTTAAAGGAACCTATTTCACTCCGGGTATATCTCCGAGAGGCCGGGAGGGCCGGCGTGGGCGCGACACGAGGCTCTCCGCCGATGGCCGCCGCTAACTTTCGTTCTCGTCCTTTTCTCAGCTAATAATAGAAAGAAAATGGGATTCAATAAAAGAGCAGGCTAGAGACAAAGGGAATATAAAATGGCGATGGAGGTCCGACCACACCGGCGGCGGCGGCGGACACGCGCTTGAATTAACTTCTTTAGTTATATCGCCATCGCTACTACTTCTAACTTCACCGATTAAACGCCGCCGTTAAATTCAATTCCGAGAGAACACTTTATTACACTTCGATATAGCCAGTTTATTATTTCCTCATCCAATCCTTATGGCTCGTGTCTAATTTTATTTATTATATTTCAAACAGACAAAACAGACTCGAGTATCTATTACTTAGGTATCAATTATCTGCTTAAAATTAAACATTAAAAAACGGCAATTTACTTCCTTGGCGGCTGCCTTAGCGCTCTTATTTACTATCGTTAGCTAACGTTACAAAATTAGTGAGTGATGGGTGTTCTCATACAAAGAAGCGTATTACACGCGCGAGTGCGTCCCGGCGCGCCCGCGCAGTCCCATGATCCGTCATTACGCAACCTGCGCCATTAACTTGTGATTTTCGACCGTTACTTGTGATACCGTAATTGTTGAAACCTCCTTCCGTATGTAATGATACACTTCGGGGAACTGCACTTTGGAAACTCCCGAAAAGATAAACGAAAACGTGAATCACTTTAAATTTCGAATCAATCTTTCCTCTTATGTTCAATGATGACCGTTATTTTGTTTCTTCGAGCTCACAGCCCACAGCCACGGCCGGCCAGACGGCCAGGGCTGGCTGCGAGTGAGACAACATTACGCAACTCCACTATCTCTGAACTTGATCGATATTATTGCATGATCTGACTTCGGCGATCCAAATTGTTATGGCAATGACCGCGGCGGGCACCTACCTACCTAGGCTTTGGAGGGCTACTATAGCTTCAAGCTTGACAAAAAAATAACGAACAAGAGCTATCAATTGTCAGTACCTTTAACACAATAAGATAGAGTTGTGGGTTTTCGTACGGAGCGCTCGGAAACTTTGTTTTTCGTAAGTTAGAGTGACCACCTGACCATGTCCACGGCTCTGTGATACGACATGCATGAAACTTGCGATGCTTATTATTTATATCTACGCGAGTTTTATAATCATATGAAAGAAATGAGTACATTTATGGACGCAATAAAATAACATTAATAAAATGAGTTGTTTGTGGTAAATGATTCAATCCTAGCGAGCAAGGAAATAACGTCATCTCTATTCTTATCAGAGTTGAGCATAATCGACATCAGACTTTTTTCTAAACAACGGTCGTGATTAGCCTCCGCATCCGAGTATTGAACGAACACATCTTAAATATTATCATTATCAGAAAAAAAGGCGCAAAAAAGCTTTATGTTCTCAAGGTGAAGACGAGACGCCACGCGAGATGATCGGGGAAGCGCCGACCAGGAAGTCACTCCGCAACTCGTTCTTAGGAATAACGAATCTGCCTAATACTGCTGTATTATGCCTACCTAACTACTGGAACTGCAGCTATGTGCTTCTGTAGAAAATCATGAGTTTTTCATTGACAATTAAGGGACTCAACAGAGAGCCTACGTTGAATTTTTCATTTTTCAATTATACATAATAAAAAATTATAAAATTTCAAGCAATTCAAGTTCAGTACCCAGTACATTATTATTTGAGTACCTGCTAGGCTGCTACCTCTAGAGTCCGTCCCTTAGGCACATATTAATATTTATTTCATGGAATATTATTCAGCATTTTCCTTTTGTCTTCTGTTAGAGATAAAAATATCTATTGGTTTTTCGTTATTCGTTTCCTTTAGGGGCTCAAGGGTGCGCATTATTCCGGAGTGAATAATTCATGTGGAGCTCCGGGTGACATATTACTTCCATCGCATTGAGACGGCCAAGATTAAAGGGAAGCGTAGAGTACCAGCGAGCCGCGCTCAAACGTACGCGAGGGTACAATTCTCTAAGGTGTGTAACAACTTATATGACGAAACTTAGTAACTACCTGTCGGTGAAAATTTTGTTCGAATTTAGTGCTTCGATAAAGTTTATGATAGTGGTACAACGAAACTGCCGAGTCGGAATATTTCCGAAGATCACGGCGGAAAAGTTGCGACATAAATTGGCTTCGGCGTGGAGCGGCGGCGGCGGCGGCGGGAGCCGGCAACATGCAAGTCATCATGGCTTGCTGCTCCTCCCGGTTGTAAAAAATACACAGAGGTACTCGCTGGGCACTGCGGGCACCTCGCGGCGGCGTCCGTGCGTCCGTCTGCAGGACAATGACACCCCGCGTTCTGCGCGATAAACCCCGCCGAGGTGTTGCCAACCTGTACTTCATGTTATGATTGCGTCATTAAGAAATGCGAGCTTGTTCCGCGAGCACTGACCCTGCCCACACTCTGCTAATGCACTCGTAATGAAAACGTTAACGGGCTCGCACCTACTGAACTCGATTTCAATTTCACATGAAATTTTGAGCCAGTTTGAGGAGTAAACAGTTTTCTTTGTTCGCATTGCTTTGTTTTACCCTCGAACTTTCGACGCCTCACTAAATATGAGTGTTACGGAAACCTCGAATGTTTGAGTGCAAACAGTGTGCAGCTAGTTAGCAGCGCGCCGGGGGCGGCGGGGGCGGGGGGCGCCGGCTCGAGGGGCCGGGGGCGCTGCGAGCCACTCACCACGGACCACTATCGGCACAAATCCTCAAACACTAATTGGTAAAAGACCTATTCAAACAGTACGTGAGAACTTTTACCCGATAACTGGGTATGTCTATTTGAGGAGTTGTTTAGAGTGTGAAGTCGATGAGCGTGGGTGCCGCCTGCACCGGGCTGCAGGCTGTACCTTGTTACAATGTTGCTGGTTGTCGTTGCCACACAAGAGCTCCAAGTTATATTTACGAGTTTTTAAAATTTTCTAAAATTTATTGTAGACACACAATATTTATTTATAACACGCACATAATGACTTACGGTCCACGGGTCCACTATAACCACCTGCCGAAGTCTTATCGTGTTTAATTCAAGCGACATAAATACTGATAAGTGTCATGAAGAAAGACTTTCTTTAACAAACTTTTGTAAAAGCTCTTGTGGTGTAACATTTAATGTGTCGCGTGGGATATAGATGTCGTAACCTGCAATAAATATAGGTTTAGAATATAAATGAGTTTGATCTGGCATGATGGCGCTGCCGGGTGGGCTCCTATCTCCACACACAAAGACCTATGTAAAGCCTATCTGACTTACGTCGCTGTAAATCATTTGCTTCACCATACTTTAATGTTGTATATCGTTTTTACTCGCAGCCCACAACAAACGTGCCTTGTGACTTATTATAATGCCTTATTATGAGAGTCAAAAGCTACGCCGAGCGCTTCTTAAGAAATGATAAGTCTTCTTCAGTTGTGGCGAACTAAGGCCCTGCCCACGCTGCCTACGTATTATTTACTTTCGCAAAGGAAAAAAATAATGGTCTAAGAATTTATTATTTTATAATAACAAGAAAGAACTATAAAGGTATGTAGTTACTTAAATCAGAAGATCTCAATTTGATAATTAAGGTTAATAGCACATTAGCAAGCGAAAAAAAAAGTGAAGTGATGTCAGAACTTTCACGCCTTATACGCAGCTGATTGACATGAAAGGAGATAACTATTGTAATAAAAAGTTCGGCGGACAACAACTCGAGCCAAATAACATCATAACCTACATTCCGACTGGCGCTGGGCCGCGCCGCGAGACAATGTGGTGTTTAAAGGAATTTTAAGTAGATCCAAATTCGTGTGTTTCTCTTTATTGGTTGGCGATATGTTCCGACATTGAAATTCTTGTGGCGCCCGGTGTCACCTTCGCCTGCACCGAACTCGCGCCTGTGGCAGCGCCAGTGAACACAAATTACACATGCCAGTTCAGACGACACCCTGTTCATCAACCACTGCGGTTTATCTACGAGCAACGCTCCCCCACCCAACTTTAATACGTTACATTTATTATTAGGAGCTCCAAAATTACCTCTTTAGAGGTACCGTTATGTTAGCGTCTTTGATATGATATATATTTTTTTATGAAACCTGTATAATTGTCACGAGGATTCGATTACCTTATCACGAACTGCACGCTTCAATAGTTATATAATTGTACGCCAAAATAGTCCATTGTGAGCAAATCTCAGCGAGTGCGCCGTGAACTCATTGCCGCGGCACGAAGCCACTAAACAATATGAAAAGTGAAAAACTTATCAATTTCTGCAAATCTCAGGACTACTCGTATCAGAAGTGTTTGACGCAATTTGATTGGGTTAAGTATGTCACTTTACGAGATCTAAAACTGTGATTAAAGTCGTACTTTACAGGTATATAGCTTTGATCCTTACGGGTAATGTAGATTTTATAAGTTTATATAAGATAATCGTTTATCCTCCTCCGCGAAACAGTAGTCGGATCACGTCGGCTGGCGCTGCGGACGCGGCGCGAGATGCAGCGGTCCCGCTATGTCTCCCAACACTAAAGAACAAACGTAGCGGTAGTCATCCAATAAAAACAAGTGTAATAAATACCCAAGTCGTGGAGAAAAAGAAAAGTCGCTCACAGTAGCAGCCTCCGACGTCTAGCGCTGCCTCCGTCACCGCGCCGCGGGCACTGAGGTCCCCGTGGCAACCAATAACGTGGCCGTTTTATTATATAGCACCATAAACCCACATGCAGTATGTGGGTAATATTGAATGTGAATGGCGGCACATGTGCGGTCGCCGGGTCAACGGCCGGCACCTGCGACTTGCAAGATTCAGTTCCCCATAAGTTGCCATTTTCCCAGGAAGCCGCGGGCAGCGGGCGCCCCCGCCCCCGCCCCGCGCCCGCCGCCCCGGACGCCCGCGACGCATTCTATCACGCCGTCACTGCGCACACGCATATTGACGCCCGCTGTCATTAATGCGAAGTCATTTCAGCTATTTCCGAGTTTTGAGGACACCCAGTTTATTGCCGATTACGGAGTATCTCGTGTCTGGGCGGTGAGACAGTTCAATATCGTGCCAGTCATTCACTTATCTCAATTTCACTCGGCGCGCAATCAGGCGACGGCCGGTGCCCACTTCTTCGAATATAACCCAGTAAGGTATTTGGCGCGCGCCCTGAATAGGAAAACACGGCGGCCGCGGCATGACGAGGATCTAAATGTTGTCATTGTCTTCATGATTTTTTGCATACGTTTATAAGTGTGAAGTTGTCATCATTCCTTCGCGTAATGTGTAATGACTTAACACTTGAAGGTGTCGAGTAATCCGGCGTTTACTGAGCGTGCTTCCGCCCGCGCCGCCCCCCGCCCCGCTACAGAGCCACAATGGATCGGAAGCTCAGCGGCCTTGCCACTGTCTGTGCCTGCTCATCGACCACAAAACCTACATAAAGACCACATATGTAGTACATAAGCCCGCGATAACGCGCCTACATTAGTGAAACACTTACGCTGTAGCTTGCAAAATGTGTAATTGTCCCCGTCGTGACGTGAATGCTCGAAGCTCGAAGCTCGGATGAGCGCGCAAAAACTTTAATTGGACAAGGTCGTAATAATAGCATGTTGTAAGACCGCATAATATCGAAACGAGATGAGTCTGGAGTCGGCAAATGATAGCGAAGAACTCGTATAAAAACAATGAGACGGGTAGTTGAGAGTGCGGGAGGTGGTAATGGCGCGGGAGCCTTCAACCTGCACTTGAACTCCCGCGCCCGCCGCCGCCGCCGCCGCCGCCGCCGCTAATAGCACTATTGCAGTGCTGTGTCGTTTTATTTCTAGTATTATGTTTTTATAAAGCATAAGATTGCTGTCTGGCTATGGTGACATGATATTCGTCTCTTTTTTGTCTACATTTCAGTTAAGTCTCGTAACTTAAATATGGGTACGTAGATTCAAGTAATTAAATTATAAAAATTATAATAATGGTAATATTATTTAAACACACGATAACTTAGCTTTTGAGCTATATTTAAAAGCGTCATTTAATTATCTTCCTAAAAGGATTGAGTGAGCTTTATGTCGACTTCCTCCCTAAAAAATATTTGTTTTGTTATAAAACTAAATAGATAAAATTGTGACAACAAAGCACACCGGCCATATCCAAACTAAAAAATTCATCATATTAACAGGCAATATACGAGTACATATTATAAATATAAAAGTAAATACTTAAATATAATTTTTAGGCTGTGCTAACGCTGATCTAAATATGTATATTATACTATTTAAATTAAAACATGTATACATAAACATAATTAAATGCTTAGTTAAAAAACTTAATAAAAGGTAATTTTTAAAATATGATATGGGTGCAACTTACTATGCATTAGTTCGTGCGCCCGCGAGCTATTTCCCGACTTATGATGACCCTTTTCCGCGGAATTTCCCGAATCAATTCAATTAAAAAAAAATGCAATTGATTATGTATATATATAAAAATCTATGTTATTTATCACTAATTTTATCATATTATCATCAAATAGAATTAGAATATGGAAGTTAAGTAATATATAAATAACATTATTTTTTACGATGGTAATTACCTCTACATTGAGAGTTGTCTATGGAGCTTCTAAAAATAAACTCTAAGAGTAAATCGATGTTACCTTCTCAAACATTTACGTAGGTACAGTATTATTACATTTAATTAAGAAAGTAAACCTACATAATCATATTATTTAATGCAGAATTTTTCTTTTATTTGTCTATTGGAAAAATATGGTAATAAGTTTACCACTAGTCAATGTCAAAAATAATGTTCTTACATGTTTGTATTATTATACTGACACATTTCGGTTAGTGAATCTCTTCAAATAATTTACTGAATGGATTAAATTCAAAATCAAATATATTTATTACAATTATATATTTTATTGATGATTAAAGTGTTGCTTTTAAATAGATGATAGAGTATCTTTGATTCCGGAAATTCTAGGGGATAACGTTTGCAAATTAAGCTCGCTACATAATATAATATATATTTCAATTCTAATCTAATACATGTTTGACATTGATTAAAAATCTACTTTAACACCTTCAAGTGTTATTAAGTTTTATTATTCCCGAGCTTTTTCCGTTCTTACCCGTAGTAAGAACAAAAATGAATTGTTTTGGTTAAAGTTAAAACTTACATGCCATTAACCTTTACATTTAAATTAAATAGGCTGTAATCGCAAATTTCATAAAATATTTGTTAAGTATCTGTAATAACTTAATTTTCACCAAAACACAATATGGTTATACAGGTTGCTTATGAACAAAATATGAGGTATTGCGATAAGTTATTCAGCCGGCGGCGGCGGGACAATGGCCGCCCATTCTCGTGCTAATTTTTACTACGAGATTTCTGAAATTCGGCTTTGTTCCCCGTCTCGTGTCTGCCGGCACAATGTGTGTGTTGTGGAGACTATTGTCAAACAGTTCCATTTTTCATGACTAATTTAAACACCTAGTTAAATATAAATTTATTGTACTCGTAGATATATAAAAGTAGTAATAATAATCTATCATTATGTAGTATTTTGGATATATTTGAGGAAAATTAGAATATATTTGCAGCTTACTTACTTACAATTTTTTAGAAGTCACTAGAACAACTAAGTATGGAACATAAGTAAAAAAGGAACAAAGTATACCACCTGCTTTTCTTCGAGCTTTTTTTTCTAAGAGCTAATGCTAAATTGAATCAAGTATTGTTGTAAGGATTTGAAATATCATTAAATTGTGGTGCATGTTTTGAGTGGCGTGTTCATTAACTTTGATATGAAACGGTCACCTCTTTTATCGCAAATATGTTAGATTATTCGTGGCTTCTGTGACCGATCCAATCCGACACGGGCCCGACACGACGCGGGCCGGACACGAGGCGGGCCGCCTGCCCTTCGACTCCCGATAAACTTCACTAACTAATTAATATTTGTTCTGTAATAACAAATAAATTGCAAGTCTTTAAAATTTGGGTTCCGGAAACGTTAATATTTTGAAAACTTATTCAGCACACAACCTTATTTTTTTTTAATTGTATTTCAAGTTACTTATTACCTATTCAAATCACTTCAAATATTTTTAAAAAAGAAGCTTTTTAAGATGATAAACTTAAACGACCAACAGACACTTCGCAAAAACTGAAAAGCTCAGCCGGCTTTCCGCACTCATCACCAAAAAAGCTCAGATAAAATGTATAAAACCAGAGTATCGAGTTCTGAAAACCTATTTACAGATTTATAAATCGCCAAAATTTATTTCCACCGAAAGAAAACAGTCCGGAAACGTTCACGAAAAATCCCGCATTCTGAAAATGTGTCGCGGTACTCACCTCTGTGGTCCGCCTGTGTGTCTGCGTGTGGGCGGCGCGGCGGTCGCTGCGGCACTGGAGCACTCACTGATCGCACTGCACACTGCACTGCCGCCGCTCGAGCTGAGTCCGCGAGACCGTCTACTGTGAGAAGCGCACGCCGCGCGTTTGAACTGTTCGCAACGGCCGCATTACCGTATAAATATGAGCCCGGTGGAGGGGCCGGCGGCCGCGGCGCATCACGACTCCACTTCGGCATCAATTCAAGATGCAGCCAGTGTCCTCCCCATTGATTTTATTGCCTCGCTATCAGTTACAGCCAATTAGCAAAATCCTCGCTTCCCGGCGTCGCGAGGCGCCGCGGTCGTCGCCCCCGCCCGCCCCGCGCCAGCCCCCGCCCGCCCTGCGCCAGCCCCGGGCGGCTGCCGGGCGCGCGGCTGCGGCCTGCAGGACACGGCTCCAAGGTGACACCCTGGTGACACCACAAACAGAGCACACGACAAATATTGAAACAGTATTTTAAATATTTAGCAAATTGCTGCTAAACGCTTATTATCTACACATAATCTGTTATTTCAGAAAACACATCAAAGTTGGCCTTGAGGTTTTTGTTGATACATAATTTGGTCGGAGACCAGACAATCACCTGTCCAAACAAGGGTTGAAATGGCAAGCGAAGGGGAAGAGAAGGCCGGGCCGCCCCCGTACCACCTGGAGGCGGTCAGTTGAAAAGGAGGCTGCATCAACTGGTCTCGGCTGGGACGACCTGGAAGCGGCCGCGCAGGATCGGGAGAAGTGGAAATCCTTTCTTCGAGCCCTATGTCCCTGATGAGGGATAAGAGGATTTCATCATCATCATCATCACATAATTTGGTATCGACCCGAATACCTCCTAGGCGAGGTGACGTCCATATAAGGAGATGTTAAAATTACGTTTTTTTAATTAGAAATTTCTCGGGAATAATTACATAATAATATCTTCAATTTAATCAAATGAAAGCTTTTATTCGAAGATATCTAACTAAATTTCACGTAACTGTGATAAGTTTATACATGTATACGTCATGTAAATTTCAGAAGCTTGCAGTATCAACAAAATTGCTCTACATTTGCTCTTTTTTTAACATACGTGTATCCTTGACTAGCAGTGGGACGTCCACGAGAAGTTTACCCACTACTGCTGTATTGTCAGTTCGAGGATTGTGTCCAGCAGTGGGTGCTGATGACGGCGCCGTCCCCCCTGGGCCACACACACACACACACACGCACACACACACACACACACACACACACACACACACAGCAAAGCTGGACCCCGCAGTACTCAGCATGAACCGGAGCAGTAAAAGCTCCATTCGTATGCAGAATACGAGATTTGCATCTGCAATTATAACGGAACTTAAATTGGCGCTAATTATCTTTGCCACATAAAAATTAAATATACAAAAATGTCTCATTCTGTGGCTTAGAATTATAATTACAACCAAAAAATCTATATTTTGCTGCATATTGAAAACACCTACTCCGAAACAGTTACAAAAATCTGCCCCATTAGTAATCATTAAAATAACAGTTGAGTATAAATAATAACTTTAATCAATGCCTAACGTTTCTAAAGTCATAAATGCTAAAAGCTCACATAAAAGCTCCAAATTTTATAGTTATGGCGAAGCTCTCGCGTCTCACGTTACATTCTGCAGACGGAAGCTCGCCTAATAGCTTTAGTGGGACCAATCGCGGTGCGGCTACCGTGCTGCTGATACACCTCTTTAGCAGTAACAAGAGCCTACTGCCGCAAATTGGCTGCTAGGTGAAATGGAATCACTTTTATGTCCCACATATTCAATAAACAATACTTATTGTACTTATAGCAGAGCTTTTCATGACGATTAAAACGTATCTATCTGTTGTATTTCAACTTTTTATGGTTGTCGTAATCGCCATGTGCTCTTTACAATTATTAAGATTTCATTTTTCGGGAAGCTTTCCTTCCCCCACACAGTGGTTCACTTTGACTGTAAATGTAAATATAGCCTTATAATTAGACCACTTTTATCATATCTAAAATTTACACAAGGTATGGTTTGGGTTTTCGCTTAAATTGACCTAATAACAGTGGCCTTCATATAAGCCTTCGAGTGCCACTCTTGACTATTTCACTTTTACACATCTTCATAAAAACATAATTCATATGAATTGACATGTTCACTCGTCATTGTGTCGTTGACCTTTGTCATGGATATTGACGCAGCGATCGGCGGCTAGTTAACTACACCTATACGATGACACGACTTGAAGGTTCCGCCGACTCTCAGCTTTTCATTTTAACTTTAGCATTTTTTTTACCTTTTAAACATGTCGCACTTTACTTGTATATGATTAATACTGTATGTAAAAGACTAACATAAACCACTAATAATGAGTTAGATTTAATAGTAAAAACTTGAAGTTATGTAAAATACACTTTAATTGCACATATTAGTACAATTAATGTGATGGTAAAAACAACGAATATGCACCTACACGTGTCAGCAATCCGAGCACGGCGTCGGGCGACCACACTTGCACTGGTCGCAGATGGGAGGGACAGATTAGTCGCAATTATGATTTTTTTTCTTTAAAAAACTCGTTATCACATAAATTATTTATGTTAGGACACATCACTGTACATATATCTACTACCTATAATATTTAATCCTATAATGTTAAAATAGTGCCGAAGTTAAATAAAACTGGAAATAAATGAAAAGTTTTACCGGTTCAAAGCGGTCTTTATGAACACGCATTTCATACTAACTAGCTTTGGCGGGCATCGGCTTACACCTCCAGTATACGCTTGTCGGTCTTTCACGTGAAATAGTACGCGTTTATTGCCAGGGCTCTATACAATGCAACTAAGTTGTGTGTGTTGAAGTGTTCATAATTGATGGTGACCCTACAGAGCCGGCGCGTCAATTAATGCGGTTAGATGCTGCTGGAATGATGGCCAACTCGGCTCATTTGCAAGAAAATCCCTAATTGTGGGACACCACTTAAGTAATCCAAATGTAAAAATAGAAAGCACTCAGTAAGTATTGGATGTTTCAGCCAAGGCGTAGGGTGGAGTAGCCTTTGGCCTCCACAGCACACCGCCCCACCGGTCCTTAATCCAAAACTTAATTCATACCAAAAGTAACATGTCCCATAAATAAGATAGACAGGGAATGTGTAGTTGTGTAGGGAATTTAAAGTGCTTAATATCGTACATAAATCTTATATTTATTTTATAAAACAGAGAAAGGACATCGTTACAGTTTATTAATCATGGACTTTGTATGTTACACAACGACATGTCACCCATTTAACAATATTATCCATTCAGATAATACAATTACTTCAAACCTGTATTTAAATCTGGGAACAAAAAGCTCTGAAGTATACTGCTGTTACATAAATAAAATGAATTCTCGGCTCGTATCTATAGACCAAAGCTTATAGGGTGGTGGAAACTGGAAAAGCAAATTTGCTGTCATACCTGCTTACTTATACGAGGGGAAAACAAAAAGGAACTCACGGATTCAGAACATGAAAACACTGAGCTTTTATTTCGCAGTAACAAAACCGTTTCCTTCTCGTGATTTTAGAGGTCGTTTTCTAGAACCAATTTCAAGAGAAGTGTAAATAGGCTCTCAGCTTTAGATGGATTTCTTGAATTTATAATAATGTACACTTTACTTAAACAGCTTTTACAAAAATTATGCATCGCATTTTTTTTTGCGTTTCCTAGTCAGATTTCTTCTGTGGTTTCAGTCCAGATAAGTTGCAAGATTATTCAATGAAAAAATTACCTATTCTCTGGCAATTCTATTTAATAAAAGAATATGGTGGGAGCCGGTAAGTTTTGCTGCAGTAGTGGTTCGTCACGCGCGCCGCCCGCGCCCCCGGCTCCGGTCAAAGCGCGCAAAAAAGAAAAAGCTTTCCAATTTAATTCACAGGGGTTTCATTAAAACGCCTCACTACTTCTATACCCTATACCCACTGGTCCAGAACAGACCTGTTTGTGATCCCACTCTTTATCCTTGAGTACTCAACGATGACATCACTCTCATTTTTTTCTACACTGCAAGTACATAAGGCTAGTAAGCTGTGCAGAAATGTTTCAATTTTACTCACCATAGTAAGTGTTGTATTAATTAAGTTGTTGGGTATTATTTATGGCAGTTATCAAAAGTGATACATTTGGCAGAGTAATTAAATCGATATCACTAGTACCTAACAGTAAATTGATTGAATTCGCTCGCACGGCAGGCCCACTTCAACGATGTTATTCGCGAAGTCTGTATTAATGAAGGCGGTATAGTTCGTCAGGTCGTAAAGAAGCGATGTGCAGCGGTCAGCGACACGGTGGATATTGTATAAGGTGTCAAGGTTGCAGGCAGCGTCACGTGACGCAACTTTATAAAACATCATACGTCAGTATGTAAATCACCCAAATGGCCAAGCATGTTTACTTATTCTCTTCAAAAATGTGTATAGCTACTCATCTAAAAAGCAATGTTTGTCAACACCACCTTCGGTTTGGCGAACACTTGACGTTTTTTGCTCAATTCGAATAAAACATACATAACGGTGAATAAAAATATTATGGTAATTTATTTATTAGGCTACTTCCTTGACATCCGCAATGTGACACACATTTTAAGACTTAACTGTAGCACAAGTATGATTGATAGTTGACCGTTTAAGTATGCTTCAGTAGTGAGTGCGCCCGCGCAGCGCCCAATTCGCGCAGAGACAGGTTTCATTTTCGCCAGCCGCGGACCGCTGCGCCACTTGTGCCCGCCGCTGACAGCCCACCATGTTTAATTACAACCGTCAATGTCCACTAAGACATGTCGCGCACGAATATAAAGCACACTCTCATTTATACCTCTGTTCGAGATCTCTTCTGAGAATTGCTAACATGGGGAAGGTAAATTTATAGATGTAAAATATCTGTGGCATGAGTAAGGAATATAGAATTTCCATCCGATCTCCCTCGACTCATCGCGGCCGCTGTATTACCGACAATTTATGAAGCGCACATTCGAAAATGGAACCGATATAAAACGAATCTCCGCCCGTACTTACAATAAGGTTAGAGCGGAGCGCCGCGGCGGCGTGCACCTGTGCCGCTCACAATAAGGGCGAGTATGTGTGAGATAAGACGGAGCCGGGAGCTATATCGGAGCCGCTATTGATTTTGTCCACCCCCGGCCGGGCGCTGCAGCCGCCGCCGCCGCCGCCGGACTTCATGCTATTATTATCAATTTATTGATCGTTTCCTAAATAAGAATCCAATTTCGCCACTGACCTCCATATCTAGATCTTCCTCACACGAGGGATCTTTTTGCTACAAAAGCTAAATGGAATTATAATTTACGAGGGGCCAGACATGTAGACAACATGGGGTCAATAGGGAATTGTGGGCGAACTTCAATTTATTATTTATACTTCCATTTATTTTAGTTGTGCTCCACCGATTGGCAATTTAGTTTGTTTCCAGATTTTTCCTCGAATATGATTAAACTTAAAATGAACAAAGCTTCAGGTGTTTGGGGGAAAATGGATTCAATGTTGAAAGTACTCTTGGTCAGCTAATTAGATACTCAGTGTAAGTAGCTATTAAAGTTTTAAAATGTTCCGATCTCACCGTGATTTTAAACTGCAGTGTTTCCCCGAGACGTTCCAGGAAACCACGATGATACGCACACGAGAGCGTCTTGATACTTGTGGCTCCTCATACTCACACCATTTTCAACCTTATTGTAGGTTTATGGCAGGGCTTGATACACTGAAATTCAGGCTTGAAAAAATTATATAATTATTATGTTTAGGTTTGTTTTAGTTACGGCTCGCGTCCTATCGACCGAGTACAAATATACAGCGAAAAGCGGGTGACTCGTTTGCGACTAACTACCCCTTCGGAGATATGTATGTGTTTATTGTTATATTTTGTTAAAAAGATATGTTATTATGTATAGTTTTAAAAAATATATATGTGTATTATAAATTGATGGCCCTTGTTGCTTGAAATAAATTGATATTGCTATTATTATATGTATGTTTTTACAATTATACTCACAAGCTCACAGTGCCACTCGCCTCACCCGCGCTTGCTTTAATCAGAACTGAATTATGTGAGTTCTCGCCATCATCCGGTTTTTATGCAGTCTCATTATGAGATGTAATTAATATATTTAAATGATGCATAATGCGGCGACCGTCGCTCTCCCAGGAATCCAATCCGCACAGGAAATAAAAACTCTACTTTAGGTTTTTTACTCACTTGTTTGTGTCTTGTACATCTTTATTAACTTGAAAGTGCAAATAACGCTTGGAACATACTGAATACGCAGGTAATGATAATGAATCAAACTGAATGTGTCAGGTTGTCATGTATACGATTATGATGGCATAGCCAGAGTTGTCTGCTTTGTACTGCTCTATTGTTAATGTGAAGCTTGTGTGAAAGCTCCGGCTGTGAGCTTTTTAAGTTTTATAGTTGTTGTACGTCGAGAGCTGTAAAAAAGCAATCTAAACATGAGATGCGATGCATAGCACATAATAGGGCCGTCGAGGAGCGCATAAACTCATCATTTTAAACCTGAAACTTTTGTTTTCTCACGTAGATTAAGCTGTACAGTTATTGTGTCTAACGCTGTTCATTTGAGCCATGCATATATTATTAGGGGTATATTTTCGGTTTTTTTTCCAATACTCGTACGATATGTATATTTGTATAATATGGAGATATAATAAAAGCTATACTTATATCAGTGTTTTTTTCATAAAAACTGAATTAGGTATCTAATAACTAACTAATTACTATAATATCAATAACTCTATAGTCTATACCAATTCGATAAATCGATACCTTCGCTTCGTTAGCTCACATTTATGCCCAATATTATTTGTATAGGAATCTAATCATCCTAATAATAAGCTAATTGTAATTTTACTCGTGGCTGGTGTTCCGTGTATTTATTTATTTATTGGTTTATTCAGGTAATCAACAGCATATTACAGTAAATTAAAGCCTAATACATGTTTTAAATTGTATAGCCAATAATAGATTACACCATTTAGTATTAGTAGTAGGTATCTCGTGTCCGGCGCACATTATGTACGAATTAACGGACCCTCTTCCGATACCGATAAGCAAAAGACACTTAATTTAATTTCAAAATAATCTTTATTTTCTCACAATTTGCATAAAACCTTGCCACGGTAATGTTGATGCAATTTAATTTTAGAAATCTTGAATTTTGTTGGTTACTGACGTTACTGTGTACCTACTATATTGCACATATACATAAAACTTTTACACATCAAATCATCACCTACGCTTGTCCGTATGTCCGTCATCTTTACCCAGGATTGAAAAATATGCAAACTTTCAAATGTTACGTATATATATCTATATTTATATTCGCCTGCTGGTGATCTTCTTGTGTGTTAAGAAGACTATAATGCACTTTTTTTAAAGTTCTTGGAGAGCTCAGATACATTTACACTGAAACTTATGAACAAGACGCATCGCTAAATGGCTGCCGGTCCGCACTGTGGGACCCGGCGAGCAGATAACACTCTCGTAATGTGTCTCATAATATTATTTTGATTAAAGTCATTAAGTTTACTCAAAAGTTGTTCATCCTATTAAGCTCGCGCAGGATCGTTCTCGCAACGGGACATCACCTGATAACTTGTTGTTTTGCATTCTTGGACCGGATGTGCCTCCATTTCGGACGAGTTTGACTTTTGATTTTTTACTGCTATTGAATCAAAAAGGCTCTTTTGGCGAGAGGAAGCCTCTAACCGGTACTTATACAATTTATACCGAAGTTCGTCAGAGTTAAGTCGGTTAAATATAATGAGAAATGAAATGCTTGTAAGTTTTAGAATGCAGGAAGCGTTAACAATCGTGCACGCAACATGGCGCACTTATTGAAAATTGCTCAATTTGGGGGTAGGTAGCTGGAGGTTTATATTTAGCGTCGAGCGATGACCCGGGCCGGGGGGCGAGGGGCGGGGGCGGGGGCGCTCCTCGGAGCACCAGTACTCGCTACAATGTTGACAACACCTTGTCGCACGAGCTTGATGCCATCATCTTACAATGTAATTAGATTTAGTACCTACCTCTACATCATCCCTTCTTCTGCTTATTCTATATCAGGGATCAATCGTACACTGCTGGACATAGGGCTCTCCCAAGAGCGCCAAACAATAAAGCATTCCGCCAACGTAATACATATGTTCTAGAATCATTCCTTATTATTTCTTTCGACCGGAAAAACATGAAAAAGATGGATTTTTCGAATACCAAAGACTTGTTTCAGCTCTAATTTTTATGCCCAAAATTTAACAGAACTTTATTACTGTGGAACAGTGATTTATTGTCTCGCGATGTCTTCTTTAATTATATTATTGCGGTTTCCCATCTGACCGTGTAATCGAAAATGCAGAAATAATTGGGAAGACCGCTTTTAGGTAGATGAATATACATTATATGTGATTATTCATCATTGTATCCTACATAATATTATTCCACATAATTTATAAGTGGATTAAGTTACTTATGCGAGTAGTTATTCTTGTACCTCGGTGGTATTATAATATCCCCGCCCGCCTTCAACTGTAATACTAATTCCATTATCAATTAAGATTATCGACAAGATGTCTATATTTAGTATTTTAGCTGCTAGATCATAATACTGGAGCAGGAGCGAGGCTGCGCAGAACACGGCAAGTACAAATTCTTGTCGGGCGGCGGCGGCGGCGGCGCGCGGTGGCGCCGGCGACGATTCTCGTTTGCGATGGCTATCAGAAGCGCAATCCCCTATTCCTTGCAGTGCTAATCAATGAATAATTACTCTGTTTAAGGGGCACCTCTATAAATAGCCGGCTGGAGCGCTGACCTGGAGCGACGGGTTAGTCCGGCTTGACGGCAGCAGCCGGCGCCGCCGCCGCCGCCGCCGCCGCCGCCCCGCCTCCCGCTCCGCATCCTGCGTTTTTTGCTAAATTACCCACAAAGAAATCCTTGTACGCAAATGTTGGAATATCAAATAACTCATTACAATTTAGAAGTTAGGAGGTAGTGTGAGCAATAACGGCGGTGACTGCGCCGGGACAAATATTTTTTACATTTTCCTGTGGGCTGCCCGGCCTCATCGGTGACGCTGGGTGTCACCCATACATACAACATTAAGAATCGTTTTCTGCATAAGGAAATAATAAATAAGATGATGTCAACGTCATTTTTCCTACATTGAAACTGTTGATAAGGTAAAGAGTGCATTGTGGTGGAGAGCGAGGAGCCGGCACGTTCGGGAGCCGGTAATGGCGCGGGAGGCGCCCTGCACTCCGCGCGCGGGACTAAGCGTGTGATTTTACAGCTAACGGCAGTTGTTAGCTAAAGTATGAGGCGAGGTATGGGGTTATCGGCTATCGCGGAGTGCCCCGGCCGCACGTACACGCGCACGCACTCGACCAACTTCTCGAGGAGTTTGCCGACGCGACTCGCCTTTGTGTACTCTCTGGACTCACCACATTCACGACGCTCAATCTGAATAAGGGTCACCTCCCAACGAAACTACTAGGACAAATACCTCGGCTGAAGTGGGTCTGGGACAGCTGTGGGCGACTGGCTGATTCTAGCTTTATGATTCGTAACTAAAAGCATGCAATCATCGCGGGTAATGGCGGCGCGCCTGGGAACCGCCCGCTG
This sequence comes from Plutella xylostella, assembly GCF_932276165.1. Classification (NCBI taxonomy): domain Eukaryota; kingdom Metazoa; phylum Arthropoda; class Insecta; order Lepidoptera; family Plutellidae; genus Plutella; species Plutella xylostella. The sequence goes on from NC_063990.1 coordinate 11,843,675, forward strand.
TGCCCGCGCCGCGTCACACACTCTTCTTGCCTTTGTTTATTTTCGCGTGCAGATCTTGGATGCTTATCATATCCCACTCTTATTAAAACATACATTAACGACACCCTGTTGTGGTCACATGAACATTGGACGATAAGCACAAATGTCTATGGATAATGGATTATAAATTGAATAGTGTGATGTTATCGGGGTCCGTGACGGCAGCAGTGACGGCGCCATCCGTCACGCCCGCGCGGCGGCGGCGGCGGCGAGCCTCGGTTCAAGAGTTCAGTGGGAGGCAGCGCCCGTGGCTGGACTATTGTTTGCAATTTCATCATATAATACCTACTGCTGCTGCATCGCACATCAATGGTCAGACAAAAGCTTAATACCTGCCCTTGCAACAGACATCGATACTCTCTGCCTCTATAACTTCACCTCGCATCTCATAATCATAAAACTCTTCTATCATATCATCTCACAGTCCGGAGAGCCGCGCTATAGAATTAAGTCGCCGTAATGACCTTGGATGTAAATAGACTCCCGTGTAACCTGTGGCGAAGAAAATGATAAAAAGGACTTGGTAGCGATTAAACTCGTTACAATGAATTACGGCATTGCAAGGACGCAGTAAAGTTGAATATTGCATCAGAGCGTCGCCAGCCCGCGGAGGCAACGCTCTCGCGGAATGCGGGCCGCTGTGGGCCGCCGCTGCCCTGACTCACGCTGCCCGCGCTGCCCGCGCGCTGCCCGCTGCACCGTCCCCCCGCTGCCCGCTGCACCGTTCCCCCGCTGCCCGCTGCACCGTCCCCCCGCTGACTCAGCGCCGCGCTGGGAAGTCCGTTCCTGCACTAATTCTCAAGAACCTCAAAACAAAACATTCCCGTCACTGACCGCGAATTACCGGCGGCCAATCAATCCCCGCACGCAGTCTCGCTCTCCCGATGACGCCCCGTGCGGCGGCGGCGGCGGCGGAAGATCTCGTGATTCACTGCACATTTATTTACAAGTCGAACTTTCCTGTTACTACGTTTAGGAGCAACACATATGCTAATCATGTTGAGGTAAAGATAGGGCGGAAAGATCCTACTGAAATCTTGGAATAACTCTAAGTAGTTTTCCGATTTACACCAGAACTAATGAGATAGTTTAGCCGATCTGAATTCTGAAGACTCCAATTTTATATTGTAATTTTATCAAAACCTAAAATTCTTTGATTCCAGATCCGAAATTGTAAATTTTGAGAATGCCTTTTCCTTTAGAATCACAACCGGTTTCACACAAGATTATGAACAAAATACCTTATTACACAAAGGTATAAGTATGAGTACCACATAACATGTTTCATTGCCTATTGAACTGGTAAAACAATGTTTCTTTTTTCATGAATGCATATGCGTTCCCGGGCGGCGGGCGGCGAGCATTTATCAAATTCCGGCTCCAGCCGGCGGACACCGTGATGCGAGGAAACTTTGTATCGATCGCCCCGACATTCGGCACGAGCGGGCTCATAAAGTGGCTGAAAGTTCAGGCGGCGGCGGCGGCGGCGGCGGCGCGGGCGGCACGGCGCGCGGGAAGCCCCAAACTTCATCAAACTAGTTTACGGTGCAGGTAGCCCGCCGCCGCTGCCGGTCGCACCACCAATTATTTACTGGACCAGCTTGAAACCTGTAACGAACAAAAGTTTTAAAAGAAAAGTTGGTATTGCTCTCAGTTTGTGAGAGGGTAAATTAGCCGAATTGGTACCGACATGTTAATTATTATACTTTGCGTGTTATTACAGTGGTAGTCAATACCCTGTTCCCAGTAATGACTCATGATATCATTATGGCGTTGATTCAGTTTAAAGCTGTCTAAAATACACAGCAAACAAAAAACCGTGAGTACGGTAAGTGGTATCCACCGTTTTTGTAGCGTTCGGAAAATCCCAAAACCGATGAATGAAAGGTGTTGAGATGAATCATATTAAATGGATACACAATATACACATACCTACTTAGATTTTTTTAATAGTCCAGTAGGAAGGGTCATACTTCGCAAAATACCGTTTTACGTCCTTCTAACAATCAATTCCTGAAAAAAAACTGAGCATTTAACTATATTGTTTATTTAAGGCTATAAATTAAATTATACAGAATATTAGAAACCTCATTGATGACGTCCAACAGCCCAAGCAGAATTTTAAAATTATAACTTAAATTAAGTATTTGTGATCAGTGAGTGAGCTTTCGCTTACAACTTCACAGTGTTTATCTCAAACTCGATACAAACATTAGTAGGTATAGCTACGATTGCCAAGTTCAGTTACTAGCGCCTGCCTAGTCAAGTATTTACGATGGACTACTTTGTTTATTCGAAGGGAAAGGGAATAAATAAGTGAGTAAAGGAATGTCGCAGATAAAAATCAGCAACTCCCTCCCAAACAGACAATACGTGAGGAAAATCCTATTTTCGTATAACGCCCTCTTACAACCGGGAGGTGAAAATAGTGTTGCATTTCTAAAAAAATGGTTAGAAATACTGATTAAGCACTCATCACTTACCAATAAAAATATACATATATTATTTGCTTTCGCTTTTAACTTACTGGATCATACAATGGTTTGCACTTTCAATTATTTCTTGTAAGTAATCAAATATTACATAATTATAAATGGTGACGTAGGTGTACACTTATATAAATTATATAGTATATTTGTCGTCGTATTAATTCATTAGCCATGCCTCTGGTGATAAGCAGTTGCACGCAATATGGAAATGTATTTACCTCTTAAAGTTATAATCGAATATGTACATTAGGTACGTACACACGTACATCTCGTGCGTAGGTACGAAATTTCAACGAACTGTAATAGGTAAAAAATTTGTTTTCCAATTTTTCCAATTTCATAGTGTATTATGACGTGCATTTCATGTGTTAATTTTTAAGTCAGTTCCATCAAACATTATCTACATCACGGTTAACTGGAAGAGAATGCTTTTAGCTTTAAGTTCGCATATGTAAACTTTAAGTATTATTTATAACGGAAATTCTAGAATTTAATAATAATTACGAGTATATAGGTACATTCTACGTAAACAAACACATACCTATGTACTTATAATACTTTATCGGAATACAATATTAACCTCTGTAGGTAAACAGGCCGGGTAATGTCTTCCAGGCACCACAAGGAGGACTTGTAATGAGCTTAGTGTTGTTAGCCCTTAGTCCCTGGTCCGTGGCCCCGGCGAGTGCTGCGTCAGCGCGGGCGGCGGGCAACAATGGCGCGTGAGTTATGCCGCCAGCTTGCTAAATAATGCTATCGATTCGATGCCAGATGGCCGCCACTGCACGCATTCTGCTATTCAATGTTATGAGGGTAATAAGGGAGTTAGCTGTTGCTTCCAGAACATTCTATCAAGGTTTTAGGGGTAAAACCTATACGCAAGGTGGTTAAGATGCTGTTAAATGTTTGGAATGAACACAGCATGCTTCACATGGGCAATGAGCATAAACTTTAAGTTTCAGATTTTTGTAAAGCTTTTTTTATCGAGCTATCCTTGTTGAACTGATTGATTTAATTCTTCTTATCATTTGGACTGGTAATCCTAAAACTCCGACCGATGAAGACTTCTAAAGGTATTTCCACTGAAGAATCAACGTAAATTTTCAGTCAACCGATTTATACTAAAAACCGACGATGCAGACTTATTTCAGTCAAATCGAAAATTTTCAGTAAATGCTAGCTAAACTGCTAGCAGTTCGTTCCCGTATTCGGCAGTAGTGGAAGCGGCCCCCGCCTGCCGCGCCCCACCCCCGATTGAGATGTGTCCGCGGAGGGTACCATTATTGTGAATTAAACGAACTTACCTTGTGAAGTTCGATTCCAATTATACGAACACCGAAACCGAAGACGATTACTTTAGATTACTTGCAGCAGCACACGAGATGATGCTGTCTCAGTCACACTCTTTAAAGTCCTACCACTTAATAAACCTGAAAACATCTTCCTTCTCGCTCACTCACTGGCCGGCCGGCAGGGGCGCGCGCGCGCCTTCGTCATTGTTTCAGAGTCCCCAGTAAACAAAATTCAATTTATTTTTAAGGGGGTTTAACAGGGTAGGGTGGGAACGCAGTAATCGTCTTCGGTTTCGGTGTTCGTATAATTGGAATCGAACTTCACAAGGTAAGTTCGTTTAATTCACAATTATACTTCACACCTCAACCGAAGACGATTACTTTAGATTACTTGCAGATGTTTAGAGTCATGAAATAATAAAATGAATTGAATTTTTAACAAAAAGTGTTGGTTTTATTTAACTCCAAACAAATCACCCAACTTAAATAACGACAAATTAACGTATGTATAATTATATTGATTATAATTAATCAGATTTTTGTATACGTAGCTATAGAAATAAATATGCCTAAAGCTCGACCAACTTAGTAGGTAATTCCTTATAAAACTAGTATTCCTTTCTTGTATCTTGACTAATAAAAATATCAATATCAATAAATGGTTTAGTTTTAAGTAGGCCTTATTATTTCAATTGAATCAAATATTAAAGACTGCTTCAACATAATTAGCATCCGGCCTAAGTAGGTCTTTTTTATAATATTTCAAGAATACATTTGATGAATCAGACCACCCCGCTGCCTTGCGAACCACTTCTATATTAACCCCTGCGCTGTGAGCAGCCGATGTGGACGCATGCCTGGTACTGTGTGCGCCAAAAATGCCTACGTCAATTCCGCTTGCTTCCAAGGCTTTTTTAACCCAGTGACCCAATGTTTGTGATCCCACTTTTTTGTATGGCTTTCTAACACTTATAAACAGATGATCATCTGACTGTTCACCGCGCAAGGTTTTTGTTTTGTCGATGTATGATTTAACTGATAACGCTGGACAAATTTGCGGAGATTCTCGAATGTATGGCAAATTTAATAGTGGCTGGCAAGTCCCAGGTCGTGATGTTTTTATCAAATCTGGTATTTTAATTAGAATTGAATTCTGTTGGAACTGTATGTTTTTGAGTTTGATTAAACTAAGAGTTTGCATTCTTTGAGCTGAAGCTAAAGCTATTAATGTCACAGTTTTGATGGCTAAATCAGATACACTTACATTATTATATGGAAAAAAACTGGAAAGATAATTTAATACATTCAAGGGGTCCCATGTAAAATCATATATTTAGGTCTAGGTGGCCTCAGTCTGTAAGTTCCTTTTAAAAATCTAGTTATACAATCATCTGTAGTAACCTTTTTTCCTAAAATTATTGACAATGCTGAACGGTACGTATTAAGAGAGCTATAGCCACAGCCAGAATTAAAAATTTCAGTCAGAAAAATTAAGACATTCGTTGGTGACGATTCATAAACATTAATGCGATTCCCAATACAAAAATTCCACCAGGCCTTTAAACTCGAATTAGGTATATTGAGAAATTGTATTTTTAGCAAAAGATGCTAGAACTATATCTAGGGATTCTGGTGGAACACCACGATGTTTTAGCGATTCCCTGATAATCTCGCTGCCACCAGGGTAAGATTCGCATGTAATGGATGATAGTTCCTGAAAGGAGAGAATAATAGATGCTCACTTGGTTGAAATACAAGTTTTTTTTTTTTTGATACGATTAATCTAGACCACAGGGGATACCATGCTTGTGATGGCCACATAGGAACCACTAAAACCCCATTTGCTTTGTCAGATAAGATTTTTTGTAGTACTCTTGCTACTAAGCTAAAGGGGGGAAACGCGTAAAAGTTCAGGCTTTGCCAACTAAAAGTAAAAGCATCTATTAATTCTGCATCAGGGTCATGTTTCCAAGACGAATATCTTGGGTACTTCGCATTTTGTACACTCGCAAACAAATCAAATTCAAGAGTACCAAAACAATGGACAACATTTCATTTTCTTTACCCTATATTTTTATTAGCTATTCGGAAAGTTTATTAAAAATTAGAGGACCCATATTTTTTTATTTTGTACATACATTAATTTTTGCATGTTATTTTTAACTTTAAAGTTAATTATTTTAAAACCGGAAGTGACGTCGCATATTAGGGTCAATTTTTATTTTTGTCTTTTGCCTTAGTCTCGAAAAAAAAACATAAATGACACTGACAAGTGACATTTAAACTTTGTTTACATGCCAACCTACAAATGGGTCATTTTCAAATGACATTGATATTTCAGATGCTACAAAGTACTTATCATGTAAAAAAATAAGCAGAAGCATTTTTCAGAAGCATTTTTTCAGCTGTGTAGGCGGTGGCATGCTCTGGGACCTATTATATAGAGGTCGTCTGTTAATACGTACTAACCATTTTTATATCATTCCAGGAAGTGTCAGAACAGAATTTATAAAAATGACCCAAATAAACAACAACATCACGATAAAACGTCAACATCAATCAAAAATTAAAGTGACAGTTACTTTGTTTTTAAATCTATAGGCATTGATCATCAAAATGCATCGCACCTGATGCATGACGTCATCACCACTTTTTTACTATTTTATGAATTTCTCGAAAATGATACATCCAAAAAATACAAAAACATTTTTTTTTTTTTTTGTGGCCTACAAATGGGTCATTTTCAAATGACATTGATATTTCAGATGCTACAAAGTACTTATCATGTAAAAAAATAAGCAGAAGCATTTTTCAGAAGCATTTTTTCAGCTGTGTAGGCGGTGGCATGCTCTGGGACCTATTAATCTCGAAATGGTTTTCGATTTATAGCAGCTTTAGTTTTTTGAAATGTTGTCCATTCTCAATCTGGGTAAATGCATAATCAGCCAGTTCCCATACTGTATCGACATTAATTAAACGTGAACCGTAATCAGCAACATTGTCAGGTGACTTTACATAAGATGCAAAAACGAATAGGCCGCGAACTTCACACCACTGCCATGTATCACGGGCTATATTATTTAAATGTGTGTGTTGCACACCACCCATTCTATTTATGTAACATATTGCAGTACTAAATTTATTAATTGATAATTAAAATAAATCTGTGTTTCCCATTTGGCTTAGGAACAGTAAAAATAGGCGAAATGTATTGTAATTCACAGTGGGAACAGCTATTTATCACATTAGATTTTAACATAGCAGTAATACATTGCTCAATAGCTAAAGTTTCCGATTTAGAAAACTTCGCAGTTCTAGAAGCATACGGCTGCATAGGCATATCCTTAAAGGGAATCTCATAACCGAGAATCCAAGATAATATTAGGCTGTCATTAGTAATAGCACGCCATTGATCATAGAATAAGCGCAGTCTACCAGCAATCGATATGTTAGGTACCTGGGCTAACTCCTGGTTAGAGGTAGAGGCTACCGCCTCGTTGTCCGTCCGCTTCCGTTGGGCTTCCTCCAGCTCGAAGACTCGTAGCGGCGGTGATCCCGGCCTCTCGAAGATGTCGCTGCTCCCGCGCCTGACGACGCCGGTGGCTTCTGCTGCGAGGGGTACTGGCGCGCTGCCGAGGCCGGACCCCGCGCCCCCCGGTAGTTTAAAGTTCCTCTTTGTACCTGTCCAGCTGCTGGTAGTCTTGAAGGCCGAGGAGTTCTTAAATCCATGGCGACTCGGGTTATCTCCTTGTCTTGTTTTAACTGTTCGGCCAGATCTGCTCCAAATAGAAACTCATCAATCATTGTGTTCTTCAGCGTTTCACGCATGACTTTGTTAATCACATTTATGATAGCATAACGTCTCGACTGAGATTCTCTATAGTGAAAATTGCACAGGAGACGCCCTGCGTCACTAAGAGGCTTTATGATGTCTTGCGGAACTGCATTTCCTTTATTTGACAGTGCTATATTCAGTGATTTTCCCAGGGCTGCAAGGCAACTTGATAGTTGATTTTGTTTGCTCTCGTTAAAAGTTTCCTTCTTTTTATTAGGCTCACTTAAAAAACGCCTGACTTGAGGGTTAAGCTTGGGCGCCCTTAGACTCCCACAGTTTTCTGGGGGCAAGTATAGTTTACAAAGTTCGGACTTGACTTCTTTGTCAAGGCCCTTTGCCAAAATATGCTTCCATCTAGGCAGTATCTGATTATGCAAATCTTCGCCGAATATGTTTTCATTAGATGGGTCATCACCCAAAATCTGAAGTATTTCTGGATCTAGGTCCGCTTCGGTTTCCCTGTCATCCATTTCATTTATTATTTCAGTGTCTACTACTTCTTCTGTAACAAATGAGATATCCATATAGAATATCCTCATATTGTAAACAACATAATAATTGACAAACCATATAGGTTGACAAATGATCGTCCCATCACGATATACGTGGGGTAGGTACATAAAACAATCCGTATAGGATGTTTGTACCGCGATACCAGCAACGTAACAAGCCATTTAGGATGTCCGTAAAATATTCATATAACAGCGTTTAAACCAAGCAGATGTACAGCTTTCATAATATAAACCACAGTAAAAATAATAATTAAAAGCATAATTAAAAGCATAATAGGCGGTCTTTTTGGCGGCCTGGCCCGGTTACCCGGCGTGCTTCAGCCGGATGACAAGACCGCATGGTAACCGACCCGACAAGGTAGCCCGAGGAGGGCGGGTACGTGCTTTTGGGCGGGCGGCGTGGAGCCCCGCGCGCCGCACAGTACGCGACGGCTGGCTGGCCCCGTCCATCGAATACAACATCGCAACCCGCGGTCACATTGCTCAAGTGCGGGTAAACGAACAATAACGACTTTTATGAAAAAAAATATATTTTACTAACCTGCATGCATAGGTGAAAGCACAATCGTGTTTCCGTCCGCCGCTCCTCTTTCGCTTTCAATGGGCGAATTTAGCGTGTCATGCGAATCCTGTGACACTTCCGACGACGAAGAATTCAACCGCCGACGCTTTAGCATTTTAACCTCCTATTTTCTTTGCGCAAACGTTTACTATCCCTCGATCCTGATCTTTTCCGTTTTTTCCCCATGTTTAACGAATAAATACTGTAAATTCCTTAAATCCGGCAAAAAATAATTTTAAATATCGAACGCGTGTGACTTCGACAACACAAAAACGTGTAATGACGAAGGCGCGCGCGCGCCCCTGCCGGCCGGCCAGTGAGTGAGCGAGAAGGAAGATGTTTTCAGGTTTATTAAGTGGTAGGACTTTAAAGAGTGTGACTGAGACAGCATCATCTCGTGTGCTGCTGCAAGTAATCTAAAGTAATCGTCTTCGGTTGAGGTGTGAAGTATAATTCGATTTATATTAAGTTTCCGCAATTTCTGTTTAGAGGGACACGAATGCGGTAAACATTTGCGCGTCGGATTACTTCTTTTATTCCATAAACATTTTGCTTGTGGGGCGCGCTGTCGCCGCCACTCGTTCGTAATGACACTGCTTTATATTAGCGTTAGTAGAATTAGCCGTCGCCATCTGCTATTTTACTTTATTTATGAAATCATTTTCACTATTATTTTTAAAAGATAAGGAGCTTACGAAGCTCTTTGTAAATTTCTCAAGCAATAGGCTGGACCCCTATCTTACTACATTGGACCTTAACACTAATCAAGTGAAAAAGCTAAGCATAAACGCATCTCAGTCTACCTCGCAAGGGACTACTAAGTCTCTGATAATAAAAACAACTCTACAAAGATGTAACTAATCCGATACCACTTTACATGCAAAGTTGTTTTCATAATTTAATAAGAAATTCTATTTTAAACTGTGAGCCCCTTCGACACGACTCACAACTATTACGAATGCCGGATGGTACGAATCTTAAAAGAAAACACCAGTATTACTATCACTATTCACTTCGAAGATCTCTGGAGATGTTCACTATTCGAGCTTTACTATTAGAACTGAACTGTTCGACTGTTACTATTAAACTGAACTTAATGTGTGCCGGACACCTCGCTTTATATAGGCCGGCGAGCGATCTTCCCGAAAGTTCCAGAGATACTCGAGGTCACACTATTTATTATTATTATTACTAAGTAGTTAGAACAATCTATACTTATCTACTAACTATAAGTACCTAACTTAGCATCTAGAAAGTTCGCGGACGTTGTGGAACATTCCCTAACTATTGTTCTCGAAGCTTCCAGACTATTGTAGATCTATTGAATCCATACTTAATTTTCTAGAACATTATCGAAACTACTGGAAAGTGATGGAATGTTCCAGAACCTTCACGAGTGATCTACACTATTTAGATATTGTCGCGAACATTACTCCCGCCGCAGCTCTTGTAGCTGAACTATCCGCGTTTGCGACATCTCCGTCGATGGGTAGCTCCTCGATCATCCCCATTGTAGAGTGCCGCGGTTCAGGACTCCGTCTGGTTGCTGTTCGGAATCTCGTACATACTTCTTCATCCATCGTGCCCAATACTTGTCCGTTAATCTCTTGTCTATGAGATCCAGTCTTCTAACTGCCAAGTCACACTTGCTGTTGGACACTACTTTCCGCAGCAGTTCGGTCTCTCCCGCCGGTATACCCTTGAGTTTGTCCGCCAGAAACGGCAGCGCATGCCGATCTATCTCACTATCTGTCGGACTATCGAAATCTGTGGGGAGATGAACCGTTTTTATGGCACTCACACTCATCCTACGATTCTCTAGACTACGATCTTCAGTCGTGTCTATAGATGGCGTGAGTGCTACGACGACTTCAGCTGAGGGCGGCGATGTAGGCCCCTCACTTTCAGCACTGACTGGCTCACTTGTCGATGTTACACTATTTTCAGGAGCCACTCTATTTCCCTGCAGCGGTTTGTTCCGCTGTGGCTCCCGCCGGTTTTCACCGGCGATTATGTCTTCCGCAGGTTCAGGCGGGACATGCACCTGGCAAACTGCGACTTCTTTCGCAGGTTCAGGCGGGAGAAGGCAGGGCAAGGCTTCCACCAGAGGTTGGCTGACGACGACATTTCCCGCAGGTTCAGGCGGGACTTGGCACATGGCGACGTTTTGCGATGCTCGTGCGAGTGTACTTCTCCGAACCCGTGATTGTCTAAATTCTTCTTCTAGTGCGGCGACCTTGGCTTCAGCCAATTTTGCTTTTAATTCTTCTTCCTCAGCTTTAGCTTTAGCTGCAGCTATTGCCACCAGAGCGTCAGCTTTAGCCATCTCTTTTTGTCGCTCAAGAAGTTCCAAGCGGGCTTGTAATTCTCTGCGCCATATTCGAGAATCAATGTGGCGCGATAAACTTGGTGGATGTGAAGTTCCGTTCTTCGAAGATCTAGACTCGTAGACACTTCTTTCTATTTGCTCCTCTTCCGAGTCCTCCTCCAGCGCGGCGACCTTGGCTGCAGCCAATTCAACATCAAGCATAGCTGCCTCCGTTTTAGCTATGGCCGCCTCTTTTCGTCGCTCGAGAAGTTCCAAGCGAGCCTGGGCCAATTCTCTTCGCCGTGCACGAGAAGCAGTGGAGTGCCATGAACTTGGAAGACGTGATCTTCCCTGATTTGTCGATGTTGACTCGACACTATCAACTTCAGTGCTGACTGCGGCGGTGGGGGCAACGGCAGTTGTGGCACCGGCGACTATAGCGCAGGGTGGCAACAATGGAGGGGGCAGCGTCTCCGTCGTCGGCTCTGACGGCGGTTGTGGACCTGTTGCACCTCCTGTGGTTGCACCCAATGCCGATGCGTACTCCGTTGCATCTGCAGACCTCGTCGTGGAGACGGCAGATTTCTCGTCCGTAGTCCTCTTCACTGCGTACGACTTCTGAGACCTCGTTACAGGCATCTTCTTTTCTTCCAATCCGGATGCACGAATGACCATAAATGTAAGGTCACTTCACGAACGAATGCCGGTTCGACTATAACTATCCGGCTCGAAGGACCATAAATGTGAGCCCCTTCGACACGACTCACAACTATAACGAATGCCGGATGGTACGAATCTTAAAAGAAAACACCAGTATTACTATCACTATGCACTTCGAGGATCTCTGGAGATGTTCACTATTCGAGCTTTCTATTAGAACTGAACTGTTCGACTGTTACTATTAAACTGACCTTAATGTGCGCCGGACACCTCGTTTTATATAGGCCGGCGAGCGATCTTCCCGAAAGTTCCAGAGATACTCGAGGTCACACTATTTATTATTATTATTACTAAGTAGTTAGAACAATCTATACTTATCTACTAACTATAAGTACCTAACTTAGCATCTAGAAAGTTCGCGGACGTTGTGGAACATTCCCTAACTATTGTTCTCGAAGCTTCCAGACTATTGTAGATCTATTGAATCCATACTTAATTTTCTAGAACATTATCGAAACTACTGGAAAGTGATGGAATGTTCCAGAACCTTCACGAGTGATCTACACTATTTAGATATTGTCGCGAACATAAACTGTTTTTAGAAACTCTCAACTGAAGTACAAAGTCGCGTGTAAGCTTAGCCCAGATACAACCAGCTACGAGAATAAACTAATGATCCTCATCTAAAAATAGCATCTCTTCATTAGATAAATCAGAGAGGAGCTTAAAAATTGTAATAAAAGCATTCACATTTCACACGGAGAAGGCAATTGGAGATAAAAGGCCGTGAAAACGATAGAGTTTATTCCATTTTGCATAATCTCCGTCTAGACGGAAGCTGCGAATTAGTCTTATTTGAGCTCCCGAGCGCCGCCGCCGCCGCCGCCGCGCCGCCGCCGCCGCGCGGGGGCAGGTGCACCGCTGGCAGGCAGTGCGGGGGCGCGGGCGGGGCGCCGCCGGCGGACACACAGCTATCTATCTATTTAATTAATAATCACCAACAAATTACGGTACACAGTACAATGAAGATAAAATAAACTATTCATACATATTGATTTTTTAGTTTCCAGCACATACGTACTTAGTTTGACTCTGCAAGACCAGAGATCAAACTTATACCGAAGATACATACTTCCTACTATTTATAGAGGGGTAAGGTGACCCTTTCACGTAAAAAAAACTAAACTTTTTTTTAAAGCGTCTTGTTACACACATATGAAGTCCTGAGTTACAGCACTCTCAGTAACAAGTTCCCTCGGCTGCTCCCGGGGCTCGTTTAAACTCACAATATCGCGCGCCACTTTCTGATTAACTATCTTATTTACCCAACACTGAAGCCTAACTTTTCCTATCTGGCTGACTATATTCCGCTACGTTATACTTCTTACGAAAGATAAAAGCAACCACTAGGAGTAACTTTTAGAGAACTGGAGAAATATTTTCCAGAAAAACGGATGCAACCATGGAAAAAGCTCCATTATATGCAGCACAAAACCACTTAACTATAGATTTAGAAAGTCCATCAGTATGAAATAGCAGTTAGGAATGAAATGTAAATATTTTTCAGTGAGTGAGCGCCGGCGCGGGGCCGCACAAGGCTCATCTGCATTTTGCTGCTGGAATAAGTTATATTCGTATTCACATATTATATGCGTTTTAATTTCTAATTAGGTACCTTCCACTGTGACACAGCCATAAAGAAATATTCTACCTTTGATAAACTCCTGTTTATTAAGGGTAGAATATTTCCAGGCCCGGATGTTATTATAAGTATTTTATATTATTATCTTTTTTATTTGTAAAATATATAGATAGTTTAGTATAAGTACTTTTACACAGCCATTATATTTATTAAATCATAAAAATTCTCTGTGAATTTCGGATTATCGCCGACACGGAGAATCTGCTACTATGCATTGTAATATTACTGATTATTCATGCTTCATAAAATACAAACACGGTTTTACTTAGCTATATAATATATACGTATGATCGTAGGTCCATAATACGTCGAAGGTACAATATCTTTATTGATGACTTCATTAAGTACATTAAAAGCATAACAATCATAATAGGAGTATGGTCCCTATATGCGGTAAATGTGAAGTATTCAAGTCACATACATACCCTATATTAAATAGAAGCGTTTGCTTTGTTTTTCCCCATGTAATTTCCAAGGACAATAAAAGACAGGATTGTAATATTTTTGCTTTATTTCCGTCTTATGTACAAAATGCGTTTTAGCAATTATACTATTATACCCATTACCCATAATTGTTAAACCCTTAGTAAATCCGGTGAAACCTCATAATCGTATAGCAATAAAAGATTTAATTAGATAAGTATTAGATAATCATGAGTACATTTCTAAATAAACAGATTTATCAAGCTAACCACCAGTAATTAGCAATAAACCAATTAGGGTCCAGCCCAGCGAAGCCTACCTCCATTGAGTTAGGTCAAGATTTATTGCCTAACCTTAGTTAACCCATACCTAGACATATACCTACCTATCTAACTCCAGTGCCTTTAGCTTTTAGACTCATGTGTCTACCGTGTACAGTTATTCAGACAAATATTTATAAAACGTTATTTTGTGTCTGTAAAAAGTTAGAATATGAACACTCTGGCGAAAAGTGGGTGCAGCAATGCACCTCTGCCTACCCCGCAAGGGAGTACATTAGTACAAGGCGTGAGTGCGTGTTTTTTTTTTGTTTTTTGTGTTTATAATATGAATTAGGAATGTCGAAGAAAATGCGGTACTAAAATGTGAATCATATTTTTCGCACATCTCCTAACGGCTCCATTTTTCTGCGCCACTTTTTAATTAACGGATATGTACAGTAGGTATATAGCAGGCGAACTCAGGATATAAACGAGGTCAGGATCAAAATTACTTATATACACATTTCAAAGCTATCTGAAGTTAAACAAAATATTTACTTAATTAAAGCGTGCTTAATTATTAACTTACTGGATAAATTTTAAAGCTAACACCATTATGTATTTCTGCACTATAACTCCCACACAATGACAACTTTTGAACCTCCCGTCCGGCGTCAGTCCAACGACCGAAAAAACGCGCGTAACAACGAAATAACTGAAAGGCGCCGCTGTGTATCAGGTTTCAGCGCGGTCACTCCAGCTTGAATAAAAACGAACGCACTGAAGCTGCCATGCAATCGGTGCGTTTAATACAACGAGACAGTGTCGTGAGTCTCCGAAACATAAGTTTTTCTAAGCTCGAGTGCCCCCGCAGCGCCGCCGCCGCCGGCGGGCCCGCGCCGCGCCGCTCTTTTCTCATTAATTATGATCTCGCTCAAATGTCCACAAGTTCTCGGAAAACTTCTCAAAGGGCCCCTTGAACCAGGACCAGCGCATGTACATATTTATATTCAAGGGAAATGTGCTACAACCCACTTTATATAATCCTTTGAATTAATGTTACACTTCCTGTTTCAGTTTATCAGAGAGATAATATAAGAAGATACAGTAAATTTATATAGTACTTACATTAAATGTATAGGTAATTACTTTTACTGAATTTTAAGTACGCATCATAGGTTCAAGGTCTTTACGTCTATAGAAATGGCTATTGGATATGTTATAAAATGATAAATGTATGAGATATTGTACCAGCTACGAGTATTTATAGCCCTGTAATTACCTACGAGGACAACACATTTAACATTATTGTGAAAGGTGAATCGATTCGTTCATAGTTGTTCGATTCTCTGCAAAGTGCAATAAAAACTCGCTTGGAATGACATTGACGAGCGGGCGCAGGGCGAGGCTCGCTCTTCATTACGTGGCATTTCGTCAGCGGAGTTGAGTATTATGAAGTAATTCTCGAGTGCGGAAACTCATTTTACAAGTAAAACATGGTCGAGGATCGGACTCGTTCGCAGCGCCGGCATTACGGTAATGATTCCGCCTTCTTGCGCCGCCGCCGCCGCCGCCGGGCGGAGCGGAGCGGGGCGGCGGCGGCGACCGGTCCCCGGCTGCTGTGTGCGGACAACTGTATCATATGGATGAGTTCAACGAATTCCATTAATTAACGAATCTGTTACCATTTTAAAGCTCATAATTAAAATATTCCGCAACTGTCTCGTTTAATTTGAACCAGAAACGTCTTAATCGCCCGAAATAAAGTAGTATTATTTATTTCCCGCAAAGTTTCGTATATACTGAGATGACTCGATTTAAAAGTAAAAACGGTGTCAAGAAACTCTGATACAAAAAGAAAAATACATTTACTTACTTAAGTTTACGCTTCGTTTGAGCATAGCCGAGTCGTCAAGTTCTAAACGACCTTTCAGAAAATTATTTATCGTTCGTGCGAGGATGTACGACTGTTCGTTTATATGGAAGAAGATTGCGGATTGTTCAACAATTTTCTCGTAATTGAAGGACGATCACACTAGCCACGCTAGATCGGACATTTAAGATAATTGACGCATAAAAAGACATCATAAATTTTGTGCAGTGAAGTGTTAAGTTTTTATTCTTTTATTATTATTAATCCGATTCTAACAGGTCAGAGATCTGGTCCCTCGCAGACATCGAGTCAAGGCTGCTCTACTCGACAAATTGACGACTTGTGCAGCTAAATAAATAGCGAGTGCCTCCCACCTCCGGTACCTTTCTCCTTCCACTGCACCTGACGATCCTATAATTTGTTTGCACCCAGTACCGTAATAGGTCATTGGCTTATGAAGATGTTGGGAAGCAATAAAATTTATTCTATCAGGCTCGGAGATCATTAAAATTAACAATACAGGACGTATGGGCCATATAACGATTACCGCGCTCGGGCAGCGGCATTCCGCGCGCCAGGAGCTGCGCGAGCTTGCCAGGCTAAGCTGTACTCAAGCTCGAGCGAAAGCTATTATGGGCCTCTATACGATTACTTCTTTCATACATGAGCAATTTAACAGCAATTTTCTACAGCCATATATCGTCATGTTCTCTATTCAAAGCATATTCAAAAGAGTAATGGATTTTGAGTTTTTGTTGTTTATTTTTCTAAAATGTAACAAAGTCTCTATCGAGCGTTAGAGAGGTCCGTGGGGCCTATACCTGGAGGACGCTAAGACGTATTGAAGCACGCCAATCCGTCATATAGTGTCCTCCAGGAGCCCTGCAGCGTGCTAAAGGGTGCTGCGCGCGCGCCGCCACCACCGCCGTGTCCGCGCCCGTGAGTGATCGCGCCGCCATTACCGAGCCACAATCAATAACCGCTTCCCGACTGCAGATGAGGCTGGAGCCCCATTAGTCTGCAGTCTCCCTCCGCGGTGGATCCCAGGCCTAATTCAATTAGAACCGGCCATAGCTCTGCCGGGGCAATTAGCGAAAAGGAAGTCATTTTATCCGCGTCAGTTTGAATTAGAGTTTTATTAGTGGGAGAAACGGTAAATCGGTTCATGAGAATTCGGGTCGGGCGAGTCCGCCGCGAGTTTTATTTAATGTTTACTTCTTGTACGGTCAATCCTCTTTAACCGTTTCGACGAATCAACATCTCGCCCACTGATACCCATTAGTGCTCGAGCAAAAAATTATGCAAATACTCACGAGTAAGTCGAGAGGTGACAGTGAGGACCGCGCGGAACTGGAACCAGATATACGGGGTGGTCACAAATCAGAGAACTTCCCAAAGGCAATGTGCTAACCCTGCTTGTACATAATATATACCTGCTGAATATCACGCGTCTATGTCTATGTAGGTACCAAAGGTACTAATTTACGGTCATCTCCGTCACTGCACTGCTGTGCGTCACATCGCTGCTCACATCGCGGCTTCACAGTTTCATTAATTTGCACTTCGCACGCGCCTCGCCATATTTGTATAGTGCTGACAAATTAGTATACTCGATCTAATCAGATTCTAGTTTTCTAATAAAGTTATTTCACACTTAATTCTAGGAACAGCAGCGCCTTATACAGTCACAGGTGCTGTTAGAATAATCAGAAACATACAACTTTATCTCTGAATTAGCATAAGAGAAATGTAATGAATTTGTCAAGTTCCGATAGCAGTCCGCAGTGAATGATGGAGCGGCGTGGACCGGAGCCAGGAGCTCGGAACATGTTCGACTTCCTTATGTCTCAACATTGAAACAACACGCAAACGCTGTTAAGAGTTGCTCAAAATTGCTAACAAGAATTCCTTGCTCACACGCTGGTATTTACATAGCGGCGGCGGCGGCGGCGGCGGTGGCGGCGCGGCGCGTCAACAGCCGCCCTCAAGTTCATTAGCATCCATCCCGGCGGCGCCCGTCGTGTGACCACTCCCGCCGGCGGAGGACCAGGAATAACATCCCATACTGAGCTTTAGTACTACTAATATTATCTAATTGCTCTAGGTTATGTGATGTGGTGTGGTTCAAAAGTTGGTATGTGATGGTGGTACCTACTTAAACTAAACTCTGGTTTGTATCTTCACCGTCAAAGATACATTACCTACCAATTGATTATTTACATATTGATTTATTCAATTTACAAATTCATGAAATAATTTAATACTGTACTTAAAATAAAACCAGTTCGCTTAGGATTTTAATTAGGAAATTAAAGTTATCGCTCTTCTGATTAAAGTGATGATGTTAATTAAAAGTCAAAACAGTCAGTTAATAGTGTAAAGTAAACGAATAACTAACTGATTAATAATTAAAACAAGGCGTTAATTAAATAAAACTACGGCAACATCGGTGACGCGCCCACTCGAGTTCAACACTTGTTGAACATGACGGAACTGTAGCTGGCCGAGTGTCGCAATCATGTCAATGCAATTTGTGAGCTGGTGTTAAATACAACGGTGTTCAATATTTTGTAACAAAACACGGAATACAAAGGGCGTTACACTCTGAGCAAATAGGCGAGTCAACACCGCCGCCGCCGCCGTCGCCGCTCGCAGTGACCGAGCTAATCACGATAACTTCACAGACAAACATACTGGGAGACCCTAAATTAATCAATTTTAACACTACCAAAATCTACAATGTAAAAGAAAGTAACAATGTGAATACAGCTTGTGATGCAAATAGCCAGTGAGCTGGGACGAGGGCTGCAGACGTGTGCTGCAGCCGGAGCTGCGCGCGCCGTCATGATAAGTTGCTAATGAACGCGCGTTGTCTCTACAGTTACAGTAACGGCGCCGGTCAAATGTGCCATTTACCTACGGAATTCACTTGTAATTATAATTGTGAGCAGGATGGTAGCGGAGTATTCCGATACTTTATGGCGCTGGTTTTATTGAAGGGCTCGCGCCGGGTTCAGTGGCACACGCGCCTATTGTTCCACTCGGCTCGTTATTCTGGATGCCCATTTGCTCAGTAGTAACGTGATTAACCCCGGGTTATGTGCAGTTAACCACCATATAACTAATAGGTACATATCCAGGTTATTCCAAGTTAAAAGAACAGGTACACAGTCAAGTGAGTGAGCCATAAATATGAAAATTGGAAAGTAGTTTGTAGAATACATATATACAATTATACAGCTAACCAATACATTTACGTACCTACCTACAAAGGTTCATCTATGTAAAATTTTATAGAGCTTCCGTTAATTACCATTAGGCTATGTTTTTTGTAAATTATTTATTTATATTTTGGTCAGTTATGGGCTAATTAAATCAATTATGACATACAAAAGAGTTCAACGCGCGCGCGCTACGAGTCGTAGCACAATTTGCTACGATCATTTGGTGACACATGTAATTTGCTCGTAATACCAAATTTGTTTCTATTCTTTTCTCAGTTTGAATAGCGCTGTGGTTATTAAGTAACTGCAGCTCCGAGGGTTTTGGGTTCGTTCCCTGGCGGCCGGGGCAAGTATTTGTGTTTAAACACAGAAACCAGTATGTAGTAAGTACAAATTTGGCCATTGCTTCAGGTAACATGTACTAAGATATAGACTTTTCAAAATGAAGTGATGCTATAGAATAATTAGTTAAAATTCCCGTGGAATATTTCAACTGGAATCTGTCGTCACCCAGCCTGCTGTGTTATGCCATAAATGATTAACCACCATGCCGTATATGGGACCCACCAGACACCCGCGCCAAGCCAGGGGACACTCAACACCACAAATATTCACCTGACTCATCCCTTTTTACCTGACTACAGAAAACCCAAAAGAAAGGGAACATAAAATTCATCTTTAAAATATGTATGTAAAATAAAAACCCGTCTAAAACACTACATTCTATTTTGACTGTCGACCATTTTCTATTCCCGTTGAGCCCTCTATTTACCGCTTTCGGCCAGTTGTTTCCCGTTGGCCGCCACCAGCCGGTCAAGAGGTCAGCGGGAACTGACGTCATTCTCACATCGATATTCATCCGATGCTGTAGCGTCATACCCTATTATGCGATATGGCAAGAGAGGATCTACTGATTATGTTTTTATCCTACTCGATTTCTAAGGTATTTGTTAGTAATTGCACGCTCAGGCATTTATAGATAAAAAACAAGTGACTAATAAAATTTATTTTCTATTCTGATGTCTGACATCATACCAAATCGGGTTCACGATCCTTTAACGTCTACCGCAGTCTTAGTACTTATCATTATTCTTATTCATTATACGTAACTGCGAATCGTTTTCAATGAAGATGCATCAGATTATGGTAGATCCGAGTACATATAAATATCAATTACCTACAATTTGTAGACGCGCCTTTGTTTCGATAGTTGTTCATCGTCAGTGGCTCCGGTGGGCCGTGGCGGCAGATTCGTTCCTAATCCTCCGCGATTACATTTTGGCAATTACCTATATCCTGTTTGCGAGGCGGGCTGGTGGTGGTAATGACTCGCGCGGTCAACGCTCGGTGCCTGCGCCGGAAGGTCGTCGGACGGCCTTCTTAGGCCGAAGCTACATCGAAGAGCATATTAACTGGCACGAGCACCCTGTATTTATTTCGATACACTGAACAGTTAGGCGCACTCTCACATGTCTTAGATGTAGGTTATGTATCTGTGCCGCCGTGAGCTCTGATTAAGCTTCAACTAAACGCAGAAGCCAATTTAAGCGCCGACTGAACTTGAGAAATAAAATTTCCGCCGTCGCCGCGGCCGCGCCAGCACGCTATGCCTCATTTAGGTGCTTTCAGATCTCACGGCGACATTATAATAATGCCTTTAATAACTCTTTCTTGCGAATACCTTTGTGAGAACGTCAGGGGCTGACTCACGTCACACGCATTGTGAGTGAGCCCTTTATGTGAAGAAGCTATCTTGACCGCAACAATGTAACCGCCGAGGAGTCACTGTGCCCTCCTGGTAAATGCCGTGTTGATTAGCGCCGCGTCGCCGATCTAATATTCTTGCAAAAGAAGCTTAAACGGCATTCACTTACTGTGACACAGAGCCTGCGGCGGCGGCGGCGGCGGCGGCGGGGTGAGCGCACAACGGCGCTTTGACCCGCGCCATTCTTCACCATCCTTGAAGCTCGCGAACGCTGGACGTGAATGCGACCCCATCATCGACGATTCATGAAGTGTCCTCTCCTGCTCAAATGTAATATAATAATATTTCATCCGACACTCAATCAATACCTGTCATTTAAATGTCGTAATTATTTATCTCGTGGGCTCGGACAATCAGAAAATACCGTAGCAGCTCGATAAGGAGCATGGGGCAGACGAATATTATCTCATGACCTCAAAACGGAAAAAAGTAATTCATGCAACTCGTACCGTTACCTTAACGCGGTCGTACATTAAATTTGATATTGTTTCGGATCGCATGAGCGAGAATACGAGGCTAATATTCATAGCGGAGGAAAAACTAAATAACGTAGTGGACACGGACCCGGACGGACCCGGGCGGACCCGAGCGGACCCGGGCGGCTCCACGTAGGAAGGTGCTCCATTCTGTTCTGTCCAAGAAAAAACGTGAAACAAAAATATATAGCAATTCTTTAGCTTTCCGACAGTTAGAATAGCTTTTCCAATACTTTTGTTTTTATGTACCTACCGAGAACTCGTATCGAAAATACATCGCCATTCGGACGTTAGTTCAGAAAAAGCTGTTTGTGAAGTGTAGCGTCATGATAAACGTACGCAGTGGCGCGGTATGCGCAAGTATTTATGTTTGTGGATGTATAATGTATATGTATAGAGAGTCTGTTATTAAATACCTACAATTAGTTTAAAAGCCGAGGAGGAGCTTGCGGGTTCGATACCTGTCCGGGGCAAAAACTTGCGTCTAGGCGCTGGCGCTGGCGCTGGCGGCTGGATCTATTATTATTACATTACATTCAAGGTTGTAGCTTGTTGTAGCTACTTAGATATAACTCTATCAAATTGAAACCCTTGCATAACCTGAATTAAAAGAGTTTGTTAAATTGATTAAGATCGAGCTTCAAGCATTCAAGTTTGGACTCCTTTTATTATCAGTTATAAAGTTAAAACAAAGGTTTATTTTTCGTCTAAATAAAAAAGCTTATATTTCACGAGGTACAGAGCTTAGGTATGTTTCTCCTCTCTAAGTGTTTAAGCTATTTCGAGCCGCAGTGGAAAAGATTCATATAAATTAATGTCTGAACGCCGCCTTACATTCGCATCACTTAGTAGGCGCTTCCTAGTATCCTCCAACCAGAAGTTATATATCTCTTATCAAAATTGGCTCACGACTTGCAGAAATACTACTTAATAAATAAAGCGGAAACAATATAAAAGCATTATTTTATTTAGTAAATAACATGCATTACGATGATTATTCCGAGTGATAACTCACGAGGCAGCGTCATGCGGCGCGGAGACCTCCTCCATACATTGTTACTTATCAATATTATGGTCTGTCCAAATAGAAAAATGACCTCCTCTCCATGTTCCATAGTTACTGTGAAGAGTACTTTATCAGTGTAGAGTCGTTCTCTGTAGTACTCTGCACCATGAATTCTTTCTGAATGAAACATTCTCAAGTTATATTGACTGGCACTGCAGCTATGCTAACTCTGAATCGAAACAACATCACTATACCTGTATAAGGTCGGATCATTTGCAACTATCCATTATTATTAGATTTTCCAATATCCATCAATATTGACTGTAATTGAATGAAGTTAAGAGAGCCTATTTGCATTTGTATTTACTCACGTTTTCTTAACAACATTGATGTCGGATAATGTAATAATTGCGCGGCGCATTTTCGAGATTTTTATTCATAGACATGATGCTTGTTTTGTTCAGTTTTTAAAAACTTCTAAGTAACTATATGATTTATATTTAATACTAGATACGTATTTGTTACATATTAATTCATTTGTAGAGTTTCAATGGGCGTGGTGGTATACATCGAGGTGGCGCCGGCCGTCGCTTACCTCTACTAGCTCGCACTCGAGCAGCAAGGGCCTCGCGCACTCCCGCCGCATACAAGTGGTACGTAATGAAGCTAGTAACGCAGTAAATAGCTAAAATAACTCAATTATGGTAGTTAACCGTCGCATTACCTCGTCGAGTGCTCGCGCCGGCGAGTAGTTGTACGTGTTTGTGCGGCGTCCTTGCGAAGGTCGTCGGTCATCCATCATCAGTCGTCATCGCGGCAGTCAGCCGGCTGTGCCGAGTGATGAGCTGTGTTCTCGCACAACTCGTCCAACAAGGAAGTTCCCTTGAACCCCTGACACTGTTCAAATAATATTAGTATCACATTATTATTATCCATGCACGATTTTCGTAAATTAACAAACTATTATAATATTAACAGTTGTACCTAAACGGTTTCACAACACGCACATAATAGCTCGCACATAAACAAACAAACAAGACGCTAATAGAGCGTGAATGTGACTCGCGCGCGAGATCACACTTCACGATGTGCGGACAAGTCTCCACATTATTGTCAAAATTACAACTACTTACGACATTGCTGTTACGGTTCTTTTTATCTTTGGCTTGCTTTCATCTATTATGAGTATTTATGAGTGTTTGCGTGAGGTTTTGACGATGGCTTGCAAACAAGTTACATAGCAATATTAATTGGCTATCGGGTTGAGTCCCACGCCGCAGCTCATGCGAGGAGCGCGCCGTCAGTCTCCCTGGAAACAATTAGCCGAGGGTCTATTTGTCATGCGCGTGCAGATTGATGGAGCTGCAGTGATGGATGGCGCGGCGGCGGCGGCGGCGGCGGCGGCGGCGGAGGCGGAGGCGCGGGCCGCGGCCGTAGCGGTATCAAACCTTCCCACAAAAAATCTCTAACCAAAACACGCGTTTCAATTTTTCTCCTACATTGCACAATACAAATTTGTTAACGGGAACCGGCCATCTCGACTCGACTTTTTTGTTTGTGTACGAGCAAGTATAAATTGATAATGTTGGTAATTTGGCGCCGCCAGTGCCGTTGCTCGCCAGCTAATGAGTTTATAATGGACACAATAATGCTGGATGATAATATACTTTCCGAATCACTTTCTAGGTCGAGTGCAGCTTGTTGTTGTCAGTATCTGACACGCGTGCAATTTCTGCACTTTTGTATTTAGTAAAACAAACATCATAACTAGATACTTATTTTCAATGGGAATTTCATTGTATGATCACGGTCCACTTTATTAATTTAATAAAGTGATATTTCAGAATTTTTTTTTGCTAGATGCAATCTAAATTGTGATTAGCAAGTATCTACATTGTACTATCGAACAAAAAAGTGAGTTGCCACTTTTAAAACAAATCCTTTGCAATCCCAAATTTGCCTTTGCCTGTCTTTTTAACCAACCCCATTATTTTAAATGTCTTTCCCTTTGTATTATTTATTGCTTTCGGACTTTCGCACCTTTAAGACAATGCAATGTTGTTTTGTGTTTACACATCTGGTGGCAATAGAGACAGTAACTTATGGTCAACTTGTACCCCATTGATCAAGAGCGAGTCATTGATGGCTGATGCCTACAAAGGAAAATGATCCTTAAGGGGGTCCACACTTTTTTGTTCGATAGTACATACTTACTTATTGGGGTACTTATATACAAACTATAAACTTTTTACATGTAAGTACTAAGTTGATGCAATAATACCCAAATATTCGGAAGATTGAACTTCACAGTATGCACATATAAATGCTCTCACGTGAGTACGGTGTAGGTACGTAAACGTGAGTCCGACGGAGAACTACAAATTATCGAAACCACAGAAAATTGGAGTAACGGCGATGCACGGCATATGTCGAAATGTTACTTCATTATCGTTCTCTCGCTAGAACACTCGCCACCGCGATGTCCATTTTCCAAATTAGGCCTTTACGTTGCACGCAGACACGGAGCGGAGAAAATTTGAGAAAACAATTCGTCGCAGCTGCTGCCTGCCGGGGGCGCGGGGGGCGGGGGCGGGGGCCGGGGCGCCGGGGACAGTGAAAGGGGTGACATTCCCCGCACATCAACGTCGTCCACCTGTAACACTGAAACTGCCCCAGAATGCAGCAGCAGAAAGTAAATGCAGCCGAAACTCCATTTATCACGTCCCGGCGCGGCCATTCCGCGGCTGCAGAATCACCCGCCGTTTGGATAAATATTTTATACGGTGAATGCAATCAGCCCAATCTCGTTTCACTAAATTGCCTGCAACATACGAACGCTAATTATGTTTGGATCTTTTCGAATGTTTACTGCTCACATGCAGTGATGGGTGTCTTCTATGAATAAGTAGGCAAATATGTACCGAGAACTACAAGCCGTGTCCGCAGCTCATATGTCAAACAGAAGAACGAACGATAACTATTTCAATAATTGCGTGACGGACGGCTCTGTATTGAAACTGAAATAAGCTCGTTAGAAAGCAATCTTGGAGCTTTATGAAAGCCTTAATTGATCCTATTGTATCTAAGTATTACTTAGGTACCTACAACTAAACACACACACACACACACACACACACACTCACGCCTTGTACTAATGTACTCCCTTGCGGGGTAGGCAGAGGTGCATTGCTGCACCCACTTTTCGCCAGTGTTATGTTTAGTGCCAATGTAATAGGGAGCGAGCCAACTAAACCAAAAATATATTAACTAGCAAGCCACAACCTAACTCTTTTTGAACATTAATAAATTGTACATAGGCAAACTTAATGCTAAAAGCATTTCAGAGTGGTGGTTTGTACAGTATTATACGTAGTACGATAAATTGAGAGAAGTTAATTTTTCTAAATAGCTATAAGTAACTAACTAACTATAAAGACTAAAATACTCACTTATACATAGTACATTATATACTAATAGATGAGCTAATGATGAGATAATGACGCCAGTATTATAATAATTAGTTATTTGTGTAAATAATAAGTGGTTGCGTACAGTTTTGTATACGGTCAATGTGATCGATCGATGTTCGCCGTAACCCTAGTTAAAGTTTGACGGAGGTAAACTAAACAGGGCTAAAAAAATATATAAATGAAACATCTTCGCGATGAGCTCATCAGCCACCACTTCCGTGTTATTTCGTCGATAATTTACAATATTCTCATACACCTCAGGTACGTACCTCGGAGTCATAATCGCGAAAGTTCGTCTTCGATGGAGCCCCAACAAAAACCACCAGCTGATGACGTCCTCCTTCAGTTATCTTAGAGAAAAAACCAATAAGAAAATACTTTTCTTCGAGCAAAAAATGTTGGGTCTCGAGCCGGATGCTGCCGGTGCCTGGTGCCCCCGCCCGCCCTGGCGGCACTATCAATAAAACACCATTGTGACAAAAGTAAGAGTGGAAATACAACAAAATAATTGAATAATAGTTAGCTGAAAGTGAAATGAGACAGTCGTAGCCGACGAGTTTAAAATAGTGATGATAATGAAGGTTATTAATGGATGATCGGGTGTTGTCGGAGGAGCCGGGTCGCGCCGCCGCCGCCGCGCGGGTGACTCACCGGCGAGGCGCATCGTGACCAGCTCCGCGGATTTTGTTTGCTGGACCTCCTAACTTACCTTCGGCATGACTCGCATTAATCACACATTACTAATAATTCTCGGTAGTTAGAAATTTATTTTAACAATCTTAATTGACGGGAATACCATATTTCATGCTGTCCGGAACTCGCCCTCGGACATTGTGTGTTCAATGTTATTAAATAGTCCGTCCTATTCACCGTGCCATAATATTAATCGTGATTACATTATATCAAATATATAAGTACGTAATTAGGCAGTAGGTGCTAAATAGCTAAATAGCTAAATAATTATAAAGCGCTATACGCACGATCGCACTAACTGTTGCGTTCGCTTATGAATATTGGCCATCGATTGAGACGTGAAACTAAGCGCGGCGGAGGCTGCGCGGGCCGGCCGCGGCGGCTCCTAGACCCTTCCAACTGAACATCGTTTCCGGGAAACCAATACCTCCTTCGCTAATTTACATAAATTAGATATTTAAATCCCTACCCTGTATTTATCTGTCAAAAATACTGCAAATTCCTATATTTATTTCATAATTTATTATTATTAAACAATCTTTTCATGGTTTTTGCTCCGACTGCACCATATTTAAAAATAGTAATGATTCACTTTAACGTGCCCAGCATGAAGTCGTAGGTCCATTCTATTAATTTTAATCCATACTTACCGAATAACGAAAACAGAATGACATAAGCGTTAATCTTCGATTAGGGTTTTTGTAACACATACATCGTCGTCACGTCGCGTGGTCATCATGGCAGCATGCAGTGATGTTGATGTGAGATGTTGGTGAGACAACACAGGACACATCCGGCTGGACTGCGATGTTACTACAGGAGGGTTACTCTATACTGAAAGAAAACTAACGAACGAGAGCTGTCGTGCAATAGGCAAGTTCAATATATGAGATAGAGTCGTGGCTCGCAAGCAACGCTTCGAAACTTTGTTATTCGTCATATAGAGTGACCCCCAGGTACTCCATACATTGTCTGCGATGACCGCAGTCAGCTCCTTACTTTTATGTAATATGAACATGTTACAGCGAGATGGGCCCTCGCTCGCGCCTTCGCCGACTAGAAGGCAGTGTAATGCGATTGTGTGTGTAACCTTCGATCGTAATGCATGTGGACGATGTACATCTACGTACGTGAATGCAATTACGCCAATCTAGATGGCGAGATTCTCAACTATTTATAGCAGTTATCATATTCAGAATAAATTTTCTTCCTCATAATAATTTGTTAGGAATTCAGCCAGACTACAATTTACAATTAAGGCTTTGTGGAATTACTAGAATTTAGAAAAACGTTATTAATTTGTAATAATTTACATAGTCGTGATGGTTAAGGTAATTGGTTATAATTCGGCATCGGCTATTAAAATCGACACTGAAGTAAAAATGAGAGAAGAAGTGATGTGAACCTCGGGTGAGACCGGCTCCCGCTCCCGGCTGCTATCAGGGCTGCGGCGCCGTTGCGATGCGGCTGCTCTTGCGTGAGCATACAAATTGTATTAGTTGATAAGCGATAGTAATGAACGAAAGTATCCATGTTATGTAATTAATTATCATACCTAAGCTTTCTTAAGGATCTTATGGGCTCTACATTATTTCCATAAGGGTTACCTTTGTTACTTAGTTTCCGCAACAACCTACCAAATCTATAAATAAGCAGTTTGTGGCTGCTCCCGGGCTCGAGAAGGGAGCTCCTACCCCCGCCCCCCGCACCCCGCCTCTTAGGTTAAAGCTCCTTGATCACAGAGCACTTTGAAGTGGGATACAGTTTAGAATTTATTTAAGAACCTTAACCGTATTACATTTCACGATTATTAAGCTCAATATAAGATACAAATTTAGCAAAGAACGGGTAGAGCTTGAATAAATTAGTATTATTTAGCAGTAACACGGAGTAACACCGAACGAATTGCTTTATTTTTTGCATCGCGCATCCGTGAGCACGGTACATAATGCCGCGCATGGCGTCATGCTATAAAAAGCCGGTATAATGCCGGGGATGGTCGCTGCGAGTCACCCGTGACTCGGCGCGGGCGCGTGTGAACCTGCACGCCCACTGCAGCGAGCACCGTAACTGACAACCACTTTTTTCTGCAACTCCTGGGAGAAGCTAATACTTGCACTCGCGGGCGCTAATAGCTGGTCACAGCCGCCTCGGGAGCCCACAGCGAGTCGCCACTGGCGCGGGATGGGTCCCCGGCGGCGGCCAGCGAGCAGTAACGGGACCGGCCGCGGGTCCGCACTCAAATTAATGGCCGGCGCTCAAGGCCGCCTACAAGCACTCGACATAGATACATCGGATTGTCGACCACGAGAACATGGCGCCTTCCGACTGTCGGTCAAGATCGAGGCCGAGAAAGCGGTCCCAGCACGCACGGCGCGGCGGCGGCGGCGGCGGCGGGTCGCTGCGGACTTCACACACTCGAAAAATGGAAATCCCACCCCAATAGAGGACTATTACGGTCTCGTTTCACTTACGGTTTTACCAGACGAGGCAGTTACCTAGCTATCCTATCTCTTGTAACCCACTTGTTGGATCACACTACAATAAATGAAATAAAAAGTTAGCTAATTAATTGGCCATTCTAAATCGATTGTGGGTCGCGTGCGCTCATTCACAGTTCGGATGTGCCGGCCGGGTCCGGTGGTGCCGGGGGCGCCGGGGCCGGGGGCGGGTGGTGCGGGGGGCGCTGCGAGCAGTTTTTGCGGGGCGCAGAGTACTGTTAGTGCGCCGACATTCGGAGTCGCCGCCGGCTAACCTTGATACTTTCAGCTACGATGCCTATTTTGCACTTCTCTTGTTGCCCCTGTCATCTCATTGTGGCCGAGTTAGCTGACAAAAAATATCAATCAAAATTCTAGCACAGTGCCCGGGGCGCCGAGCGGCCAGATCGACTCGGAGGAACATTTGATGTGTTTGCCATTAATGTTCCGGTGCCGAGTGCTCACGAATGTGGAGTGTGGATGTGGGTTTGTGTCACGCGGCGGTAGGTACCCACACGTTGTTTTTTGGCCTGTAATGACGAGCAGCGAGTGCTGCACAAACAACTCTTACTCGCCTCTTAACCTCTACTCCAAATTACTTTTATGAAACTAAACATGTTTACAAGATATTAAATGCACGATAAATAACGATATCTCTGGCTGCTTCATCATGTGCAAGTTGACTTTCAATATGCTGAGTTAGGTCTGTACGATTGTATCTGGAGCAAATAAAATGCCTTTATAAGATTCGGTGTAGACATGAGAAAGTAAACCCCTAATGTTAATGTGTGCCAATATGTGGCTGGTATGCGCCTGCGCCGCCGCCGCCGCAGTCATTGCGCATGTATCTGTATCGCGCGGGTTCCCACATAGCAAGTAGGGGCGCGCGTCGCATCAATCTGCCGAGGCTAGGCTAGCGGCTAGATCCTCCCATCACACATTCTTTCAGTGCATGTACAAGCATATGACCTGTAAATCAAGCGCACCGAGATTCGCGTGGAATAACTTTCACGCTACTAAACATGCACTTATGGGAAATTTTGTACTTAAGTGTTTCAACTTCACAAAATTGTTCCGATTTTTTGTAGCAATATTATTTTTTTGGCTTAAGGGTAAAGAAAGAAGGGAGGATATGGATAAATACGTAATTTACCCATATCATGGTCAATTTAGGGATTATGCTTTGTTTAAAAACTATGAATGATGGTTGCATGCAGCCGCGGCGCGCGTGCAGTTCAGTGACTCGGCGCGAACCTGTTTGCGCGCCCAATATCGGTAACTGTCCAACGCTTTTGCCGCAAATTAAGTATTACTTTGGTTGTTAACGACGTAAAATTGGTATTTACGGGATGTTTTGGTTAGAGGCTGGTGTCGTCGTGACGTGGTGGTGGCGGCGGGCGGGGCGGGGGCGGGGGCGGGGGCCGCGCGCCCGCTGGGGTCATTGGCAAGGCGGCCGCGCTGCCACTCAGGTTCAAGGGTACCTCGCAACTCTGCGCGGGGCGGCTTACATGCGCCGCACAAGCAAAAGAACTTCTAATTACACCACCTATAGTTATCTATTTCAATCTGACACATCTTTTTCACTGCATCGCGATCTTTACAAGCACTTATTCCATATTGTATAAGCAATGGGTAAATTGCCAAGATCAGAGCGGAGCGAACTAGATAAAGGCATCTTCAACAAGTTATTGTGAGAAAATTGACACGGTTCATGGCGCGCTATTATATTGTTATTACGAAATGTTCGATGGAAACAGTTAGCTTGTTACAATGTGGAGAGGCGGCGGCGGGCTGGCGTGGCAGCCGGGGCGCTCGGGGGCGCGGGCTGGGGGCGGCATGTAAGGCGGCCGGGTTGGGCCCTGGACTCTGTCATTAGCGTGTTCTCACGTCGTCGTCGAGAGCTGGTGCATTAGCTAATTTGTCACCGGCGGCCGCCGGTGCCGCGGGTGCCCCCCCGCCCCCTGCCGCCGCCGCCGCCGCCGCACAGACTCGCACACTAATTGATTCTTGCCTCATTAGACGTATCCATTTCTGGTAGTGACGGAGCGGAGGTCTCCCATGCGCGTCCTCCACTAACTTGCCTTATTTGTTTGAGCTTTCATGCTTTGTTAGGTTTTACTAAAATCATTATATTATTTACCTTGTGGGAAAATGTATTTGTCTATGCATATTGGTCACATTTGCAGTTGTACATACAGACCTAACAAATAGGTACTTAATTAGTACTTTAATCAATTAATTACCTAGTATGTATATTCTACTAAGCACATATCTGCCTTCATGTGGCTTTCTTTTTTACCTTTCTTTACGGGCCACTGCGCGGGGGGTGACGGCATCAACCCTCCGCAATAGATCCTATTGCGTTGCTTCAGCGGCATTCGACTCTACCGATCTGTAGACTGTATGAGACCCCACATAAAACTATGTACTTAAGACTAACATGATCTTAGATAGGAAGTATAAATAGATGTAAGTGTAACTTACTTACAGTTATTATTATTGTAAGGAGCGTTCCACCCACCTCTAGCTGGAGTAATAAAACGTTAATTCAAATAAATTAGAGTATTTAATTTTATGTCGGTTCAGTGTCCAAAATATCCGGTGGCGAGCGGATGCCGCGTCCAATCGCGACACCCGCGCCGCCGCCGCCGCCGCCGCGCTCCACTCAACCGCATATTTTCAATTTGTCTAATTATTTTGCTGGTCTTGACTTGAGAATTTAAATTGTCTTACCTGAAATAATCTTGATGAGCTATAGATGAAAGCCTCTTCGAGTGACGTAACATCCATTCACCGGCTATACGTCCAGCACACCCAGGTCATTCAGCGACTGATGCTATTCTGACTGGTCTATGTTTCCTTGCGATGACAAACCCTTGTCTAGCTCTTATATTTGTCACTAACAAGATAACAAAAATCATCATCATCATCAGGTCCTGGGATCCCTAGTCAGGGACATAGGGCTCGAAGTGTAGATTTCCACTTTGACCGGTCCTGTGCCACGCCTTCGACTTCGTGCCAGCTCATGCCGAGGGCGGCTGCCTCCTGCACGACAGTGCGACGCCACGTGGTTTTGTGATAACAAAAATACTCACTTAAAAAAAAACAAAAGAGAAATATGTATTAGCTATATCCGACCAACGAAGCCTAAATCTCCACTAGCAGTCGCCGTAGCCGTATCGGCATGGAAGACATCATCATCATAAAACATAGAAACTAATCTAATCCTAATACTTACCTCTAAGTAAATCCAATAGGTTTGCACAACAAGCTAAATCCAACAAACTAAAAGCTAAGAATTCCAAAAAGCCACTTCCTCGTTGTAGATTAATTAGCAGAAAATACAAGGCCTCATGACTTGACGGAGAGGAACTTTAAGTGGTTTTCAATTCCAGTAGTAAGTAGACTTCTCAATGGGTCGTCTGATTGCGGCGGCGCATCACGTCGGCGACGTCATCCCCGTCATTATGTACTCACTTATTACTTCATCCTCGCAGCCGCGGCCGCGCCGGGTGCATCCGGGGCTCCATTCATGAGCCCGAGCTGGTGAGCCGGCGATGACGCGGGCATCAACACGTCCATCACGATCTTTACTCGTGCCGCGCTATTCTTTCAGTTTAGCCTATAAATAACTATTAATAGACACCGACCACGAAAAGCAATCTCGGTGCATAGCAGTTAAGAGCCCTTAGCGTATTTTATAGAAGCCTCATTAACACAGGCGGAGGGCAGCGAGGGCGACGTGGCGGGGCCGGGGGGCTCTACATTGTACAATTATTGCGTACTTATACTTAATTTACATCATTTAAGAGGAATCTGCTTCCTGCTAAATTGGCGCTTCAATTAATCGTCAGACAGAATCGTTTGGAGTGGCAAAAAAGGCGTCGGAATTTATGGCGATTTTATAGGTGAGTTGCACGAGGCGCTCGTGAACGCGCAATAACAGCTTTTTTGCGCGCGCGTTGATGTCTAATACAGGCGCGTGATGCGCTCGCGAGTATGAATGAAAATTAACCGACTGCCACAAAAACCTAATCCTCAATGGACGGAGGCGTGTGACGTGTCGCATGGACGCATTGTGCCATCATTGTCATCTGCTGACTGCCGGCGGGCGGCGGCGGCGGCGGCGGCGGCGGCGAACAATGCCTCACTGTTCATTTCATTGTGATTCCATTCAATACTAAGTGGCTCGCCGAGCATGTCCATATACAGACAGCTTTGCTCTGAAACTGTCATTTTCATCTTCTTAAGTGTTTTCACTTTCTGTTAAACCTTGTTAAATCCATGTTAAGTACTTATATTAAACTTCGTAAGTAAGTAAGTAAGTAGGTACTTTATCAAATTATTTTATTTCTTGAAGATTGTAAATACCAATGTTTATTTTTTGGTAATCACAATTGACAGACTGGCGTAAATTGCATATGATGGTCTGATCTGATGAAAACCCTCGAAAGGTGAAAAGGCACGTTAGTTAGGACCCGCGGCGTGCCTGGCGAGGCCTTCCCGCGCCGCCGCCGCCGCCGCCGGTGACCTAACGCAACAGCTCATCACTCCGCCAATAAAAACTTATTAACCATCGGCATCGCGCACAAATATTTCCATGTTTCACAATATTTTAGATTCCGCATTAGTTCCGCCTAATTTGTAAGAAAAATCTATTTGATTAACTCGGGTATTGTTCATTTATTTCCGCGGCTTTGTATCGATTCTCATTGATGATGGGCGTCAATGGGCACTTCAGTGAGGAATTAATTGATGTTCGTCTACCTGATACCTGAGTAAACATGTTTGATGGATATTTGGTTGCGTGCGACTCGTGTGAGCACTGAGTGGGCTAGCATTACACGCCCGTGACATTTGTTAAACAATCTTTTATATGTAATTATTTTAAATCGTTTATATGTAATACATATGTACCTACATATTTCAGTAAAAAATACTTGAAGTTGGTTGGTTGATTGAGGCAATTATTTAACCTACCTTTATGGCAAATAGTCGTAGCTCCTATTGAAAGTAACTTGGTCACCGTATTGTACGTAACGTTTTATAAAAACCAATTTAGATCTCGCGGTTTAATTGTATCTTGAAGCGGTCAGAACGAATTTTAATTAGCCTTTTTAGAACTTTACAGTTTTAAATGGCCCAGAGGAATGCGCAAAGTGCAGTAAGACGTTATTTTGTGTCGAAGAAAAAGTGTATTAGTTTTATTACGTATTCTTCTTAGGACTCTCAGGACTTATTTATATACTTAGGTAGGTAACACACATACCTACTACCTACCACACTACCTGAAGTCACAAACAGAGTTAGCCATATGACAGTTCAAAATTTTACGTATTCATGAAAAGTAAACTTGATCACTTAAATGTCAGTATAGCATCGTTTGATTCAAAGATCAATTTTAAAATATCAAAGCAGCTATTTTATGTTACCTAGAGCTTTCCTCTTACCTATATGGTATGTTTGCTCATGTCACCGTGGTTAACGGTAGCAGCGCCCTCGGCATACACACACACCGCCACATACACAGGTAATTACGATTACGATTGGAATTCTAATGGCGAAATACTATCTCCACAGACGTAGATAGGTATAGGCACAGTTTGTATCCCATGAAGATTTCCAGTTATATGTCGTGTGTTTGTTTATGTGCGCGGTGGCGCGGGAGCCTGCGATCTATTGCATTAAGCCCACAATTTAGTCGCTGTCCAAACAAGCCGGCGCGTCGACCACTCAGCATTCACCCACGAACCGAACCACTGATGAGATTCAACGAGAACATACAACTTTTTTGCTTGTTCGTGGATGAATTCTTGTGCAAACAACTAAATATCTAACTGTAGACAGTCGGGTCAACGATGGACTAGCCGTTAGGTAGCCGAGGAAAAGAATTTGTTGGAAGTGAAGATATTTGTATCTAGACATGTATGCGTTCAGGTCTATTGAATTCCCACCGGTTTAGCCACAGGGGTGAATCATGGGCAAACAGGCTGTGTAGGTATGTACCTACATACTCATCGAAGGTGTAAAGCTGCGAACCGTATCGCTGTTATTAACCATTACGTATGTAAATACCCGGGTAACAACAACAGGTTTTTAAAGGTAGAGTTATATTATAAGACGTATTATGTACAAAACAACTTGGATATGATACAATAAATTAAAAGCGATGCGCGAATGTAGCGAATCTTCAGCCAATGTTTTGTGTTTGTGTCCCACACACTCGAAACAAAATTTGTCGAAACTAAGGAATATTGATTGCATATACATAGATTTTACCCCTGGCGAAAAAGAAAGCTCTTATAATAACTTGTAGTGTTATACATATGGATTAATGTCATGTATATAGGTATACTCAGTAAAAAAATAGAATCTTAACAAGATCAAGATTGAAAGTAGAGATCCATGATTAGATTTGGATGAATAAAGTCGCCGGTCAATAGCAAATACCCTGCTATGTCGCCACATAGCATAGACGTACACTACCCTTAGTATATCGGTGATAAATTCTGAACTTGCCCCTGTGGTACTTACTCCTTTTTGGGTTACTACACCTCTTTTGCAGGATCCTGCATATCTGCAGCAATGGACCTACCTATCTACTTTGTACCTGTTAGGTTTGCAGTAAACCGTGATGAAGCTTTCATCACCATCTCATCTGTCGGTTCCTAGGCTAGGAACCGACAGATGAGAATCCTAGCTCTATCCCACCGAGCGAGCCGCCGCGCCCGCGACCCGCACCCATCTCCACCGCAAACAGATTTGCATCAACCGACGCGGAATAAACCTGAAGCCTCTCAGCAAATCTTAAATCAATTTGTCGTAGTGAACATGTCTCGTCTGATTGTGGACGGGGCCGCGCAGGCGGGTACATATTGTAAATAAACGAGCCGAGAGCGTCGAGGGCAAGATGCGCACGGTAAATAAGTTAACGGTTGTTTTACAACCCGGCGAGCTGCGCCGCGACCCGCCACTTCCCATAGCTCAATAGTCCTAACACAGGAATTTATCACTTGTATGACCATAAATGCTTTCAGTTTATGTTCCATTATAGAAACTGCAGTGGTATGTACCTACCGGCTGCGCGGGGGCGGGGGGCGCGGGGGGCGCGGGGGGCGCGGGGTGGCCTCGGCTCAGTGCCGCGGAGGGCTACAGTCGTCACGCTTTTAACGACTTTTAGTATCATATTTACTCAACGAGTATCCGATTAAATCAATAAAACATATTTATACGCTATAATGGCCTTGTAGAAAATATATTACAATCTAACTTCTATGATTGGGTTAGTGAATTTAACTAATACCGGATTAGAAGGATTACCAGATTTTGGCAATTATTCAATGAATGTAAATAGTAATTACGTGCTGGGGTTATGTGTATGTGAACATGTAATGGGGTATAGTTATATAGTGTATAGGATAACATTGAAAGACCTTCGTTTATTCAATATTAAATTTATTGAAACATCATGATTAGGGCAAAATTAACAGCGTCAAATTTATTTGAAAAATGAAAAACGTGTGTTATATGTATAATAATAAATTGTATATATACTAGCTATAAAGTCATTGTTGCAACATATTCAGCGTTTGTACATACACAGTGCACGCTATATTATATTTATCTAAGTGTCGGCGTGGCCCGCGGGCCGCCGTGTACCGTCGTATCTTGATTCTCAATTCTAACATCAAAAATATAGACTAGGACTGTATCACCACTAGGGACATCGGGTCATACCTCAGTGGGCTAACTGAACATTGAACTAACATTCCTGTATAAATGCATTTTGTACGCACATTTCAATAGTAAAAGTCTTAGCTTTCCGGTTATCGAATTCGTAACGTATTGCTTGCAAACATTACCTATAGGATTAATTTAAAATTATTGTAATTACATCACGTGAATATAATGAAGTTAGAGACACGGACGGTGTCGAGAACTAGAGGCGAGCAATGTTCAGTCAGCGATAGGAAATTCATAACTAGACGTGTCATGGTTAGTGATAACGAATTTAGCAACTAAACTTTCTAAAACAATCAATACTAATTCAATATTCCACAACAATTTACTCTACAGACGTAGCCAAAACATCCCTCATGAAATAGCAGTGTACTACCGATATAATTTTATACTTAAGTTGTTATTAAAAGTGTTAAGATGGTGTCATACAGAGGAAAGTATTCCAAGCAACGTTACGTGGTACGTGTAATGATGTAAGGTTACGTGTAATGGCACAAGACAATTGTTAAAAGTTAAGCTGTACACAAATAATATTTCGATTAATCTCGTGAAGAGGTTAGAATTTAATAAAATACTTTCACGATTCTAGTGCGCCTCGTCATTGATCAAAACTCGACGCTCCTGCGACACAATATTATGTACTAAAAAAATAAAAGTAGAGCAAAGAGCATGCGTCCTGTACTTGTTACGTTAGATAGTGTACATCATTCCATACTACTACCTAACTATAAAATCATAAAACTGTACTCAATATAATACAAAATATAGTAACTACAACTCATTTATCATTACATTTACGATTCTCTAATACCTTAAAAACAAATAAGAAATACAAAAAGCATGTAAAAACTGGCCCAAGGAACACACAGGTGGAACCCTGAAGCTCTTAACAAAATTTAATAACTATTATATCCGACTATTGGTGTATTCAATTAGTTTTATACTTATTTATACTATTCAATTCCTACTCTAGAGGGCGCGAGCGTCGCGCCGCCATCTTGCACTTTCATCTAATCTAATATAATCTGTAAGCACGTTGTCTTCCGTAATATTAAGTCATAATTATTTTCTATAAAATAACGAACGAAGGAAATCACTTAGTCGTAGTGAGAGGGGCGTGTTAACAGACATTGTATGTGTCCTAGAGCGAGACATGTATCATAATGAGACCAGAGACATCAGCCGGGGGCGGGTGGGTCGCGCGAGTCACTGCGCCGCGCCGCCGCCCTCCGGCGCGATCTGCAACAAAATCACATTTTTATACTACAACCAGCCATACAGATTCGTCAGAAAAATAATGTACATAATGTAGCTCTTCATATCTGTAATAATCTGTATGCTGAAGAAGTTGGGACAGAGAGTTGTCGAGGGGAGACCGCAGACAGGTAACCGACGACGAGTTGAAGCACGCCTCGGCAGTGGTCTATGTCTAGCAGTGAGCGAATATGGGTCGGTCATGAATACTCTTAATAACGTAACTAATACTCACAGGGTTGTCACCGAGCACGCTCGACGTTTTTACTAGGTAATATTCCGATGCTCTGTTCAATGTACTCCAATGTTGCAGAAGGCGTAAATAAGCTAGCATTTTCCATTAAGGAGTAATTACACCAAATTTGGTGCTTTCGTCACTGGAACTTTTTCATTGGCCGGAGTGTACGAGTACATGTAACTCACAGGGTCGTCTGGAATAGGCTCTTGACTGAAATCCGCAGGGCAAGCGTAAGCGAGGCCGCCCTAAACAAACCTGGCGCCGTTCAATCGATGCGGAGATGCAAGACGCGTAGATGACGTGATCCGAGGTGAAGCTCGCTGCCGTCGACAGACAGAGATCGAACCGTTGTGTCTGCCCTTTGCCCCACGGGGGGGTCATAGGACGCCAAGAAGAAAGAAGAAGATGAAACTCACAGGGTCTGGGGCGAGCGCGGCCCAGGCCACGAAGGAGGGAAGGTCGCGCGCCGGCAGGTCGGCCGCCAGCGCCTTCACGCGCAGGTTGCGGTCGTCCGTCAGCAGCACCACGGAGCACACGCGCCGCGACCCCGCCTCGCCCGACTCTGGAAGAAGGGGGGGTGATTGTAGTGGGGGCATTTGACGTGAAGACGCAACAGTTGTGTGTAAGGTACGCGAGAGAGGGGGGTGTGATTGTAGTGGGAGCATTTGAAGACGCAACAGTTGTGTGTAAGGTACGCGAGTGAATTCATCACGTCTGGCACTTTTCATTCAGCTCGTTCTTGTTGTGCTCTCTAGCACACATCCAAAATATCTCTTTCTTGCACCTAAACAGTACTCACATACATACAGTGCTCCAAAATTGATAATGCGCATAGAAATCTTTGACAGATCGGTTGTTTTCGATTATGTGACACATGATATTTGACTCCTTTTTCTTTCGAACAAGGTGCAAAATGCAAGTGTTTTTTTTAAGGCTCTTACGATTTAATCATTCGGGTGTGAAGATCTGCATGTGCATTATTAATTTTGGACAAGTGTAAGTATAACAGAAAAATTATAGTACAAACGGAGGCTTTATTACTAAAAGTAATCTCAGAAGTGAATCATAATGATTCACTTTATACCTCCTGATCACCATCACTCCGACGTTTGCCGAGCAATGTAGTGTTTAGTGAACCTGGATGCTATTCATGTACTCACCAGGCTCACTGGGAATATTGGCGTGTAGATTGAGCGCGGTGGCCAGCACTCGGTCGTCGTTGGTCGCCCGGGCGGTTTCCTGCTCGGCGGTGAACGCGGCCGAGGCGAGCAGCGAGCCGCGCGACGTGGCGAAGCGCACGCCCGGCGGCGCCCCCGCACCCCCCGCGGCCCCCGCCACGCCCAGCCACGCCAGCGCCGCCGCCGCCGCCGCGCCCACGCGCCCGCAGCGACTCAACCCTTCCAGTTCTGTCACCACTGTAAAGGAAACGGACGTTAGATAGTGGTACTGGTGAGTTGGTGATTTTCTTCTTAGTTCTATCACGGTTCATTTAGACATCAGGTACGGCCTGAACACAGTCTTCAAGCAGAGGCATTGGTGCAGAATCGTGGACGCTAGGACATGATTGTGCACCGATTTACATAGTGCTGCTAGCTGTCGACATTAACATTTAAAAAAAAAGACGAAGGTTACCATCTGACACGTCAAGAACTGCAAACTATAAAAAAACAGTTGGGCATATCAGCCGAAGACCCGCCAGCTGCTGCGGGTGACTAACCAACAAGAGCGCGCGAGGAGCGTCAGCAGCGGCAGGCGCTGTATGGAGCAGGTACTGACCGACAAGCAGCACGGCCAGCAGGTAGGGTCGGCAGCGGCAGGCGCTGTATGCAGCAGGTAGGGTCGGCAGCGGCAGGCGCTGTATGAAGCAGGTACTGACCAACAAGCGGCACGGCCAGCAGGTAGGGCTGCGGGCGCGCCAGGAGCGTCAGCAGCGGCAGGTGCTCGATGAAGCAGTTGGTGTCGGGCACCAGCCAGCGCGGCCGCACCGTCACCTCCGCGCGCACCCAGCCGCCCGCCACCAGCTCCTGGGGGGAGACATATGTTATTAAGTCTCGGGCTGCGACAGTTTGAACCCATATCCAGCAAACTAATTAATAATACTTCCTACATTGATTAATTTTTAAAGTTCTTTATTAACATAAAAATTTTATACTTTTTTTAAAGTCTAATGTACAATTTATTCCTAGGCTAGAAATATCTTAAAGTCTAATATTTTACAAGACCTGTCGGTCTTTTTCCATTAGTGGATGAAACATAGTTAACATTATCAGAAATTAAGCCACTATTAATTGCAGCGTCATATTTTAATAGAGAGGTTAACTGTCATAAAAACTTGCCTTGTGCAACCTCGAATCCGTTATCTAAATCCATCGTCTGTACTATAACTGTTTAGTCTAAAGAACGTCAATTTAGGAAACAAAGTTAAACAAATAATCATACCTGCATCCTTTTCTGCCTTCTCTCCATAGTGGCCCGCCTGTCCTCGAGCTGCTCCTTGCGCCTCAGCAGCCGCCGGGTGGCCTCGTCCGCCCCCTCCGCCTCTATCGCCGTCCCCCTCGCACTCGGCGGGCTCGGCGGGCTAGCTGTCTCTTTCATGTCGTCCTCTTCCTCTTCCGCTGAGTCTTCCGACTGGGAATTGAGTTGGTGTTAGTTAAAAAGGTTGTGGTGCACCTTCCTTCTACATGGGATTATCTATTTACATTGCTAGTTGCAAGGTGACAAGTCTAAGTTTATTTCACTACTCAACATCGGAGCCGAAAACCTAAACCTGTTCTATAACACGTCTCATTTTCAAGCTGGTTTAGTCATTCCAGACTGTAAAATTTACACATTAACCCCTCTTCAAAACTGACAACCAGAAGGGCTAGTACAGGGCGCTATTAAGACGTGACAAAAGTTCTCCATCGCGCTCGCTCTTGAGGCTGCGCGATGTGAGTGCGCGCGATGCAAAACTCTTGTCACGTCTTAAATGCGCCCTGTATAGCCCTTCTGGTTTAGTCATTCCAGACTGTAAAATTTATACATTAACCCCTCTTCTTACAAATTAAACACTACAAATCTGACAGCCAGGATCCTTGCACCTATCCCTTTTTTGTTATTGTTTACATACCTAAATTTATTATTGTACATTTTAAGAGCTTACATTATATGCATTCGATAACCACCAATCAAAGGTAGAAACTGCTTTTTATCAATAAGTCCGCCTTTGTGCGCAAATTATTAGCTATGTTTTTAAAATGCTTCTGTGTAAAAATTGTTTTTTGTGTGCAATAAAGTGTATATAAATAGATAAATCGCGTTAAGGCGATAAATCCGCCTTTGTGTACATAGACTGTCAACCTGTAATGGTCTGTACCTACTTTGTATGTACAGACCATTACAGAGTTTAAATAAATAAATCCCTCAGTGTCAGCCCCTGTACTCACCAAGGCGTGCAGCGGCGCGGGCGGCGGCGCGGCGCGCGGCACGCAGCTCGCGTAGCGCGGCGCCGCGCCGGCCGGGCACTCCAGCCGCAGCACCGCCGGCTCCACGCCCACCAGGTATCTGTTGGGGGGGGGGTTCATGAATTTTTATTTTATTTTTGGGGACATCTCACACACGGCCATCCGACCCCAAGCTAGGCAAAACCTGTGTTATGGGTATCGGACAGCTGATATATCTACACAAATACATAGATAGATACATATTAAATATAAATATCAACACCCAAGACCTAAGTACAAATATCTGTGTTTAAACAAATATCTGCCCCAGCCGGGAATCGAACCCGGGACCTTCGGCATAGCAGTCAGGGCCACTAACCACTACGCCATTCGACCGTCATATAAGAGGTAGTCATAAAAGAGGCACTTACTGAAACAAGATCATCGCGAAACTAGTGTCACAGGACATGTATAAATCTTCGGATTCAGATAACGTTTAGGAATGCCCAATAGTTTTTTCCAGATATAATTTTATTATACAAAATATTACGCTGTTTCTACTGTAACTGTTATTTTGACTAACGCTAAAGCTAGGGTTTGTCATCGCGGTTGAAGTGTTAGCCA
Organism: Plutella xylostella; assembly: GCF_932276165.1. Taxonomy (NCBI): domain Eukaryota; kingdom Metazoa; phylum Arthropoda; class Insecta; order Lepidoptera; family Plutellidae; genus Plutella; species Plutella xylostella. Next base: position 11,886,022 of record NC_063990.1, read on the forward strand.
AATTAGCGTCTGATGCCGAGTTTGAGGGAGCACTGGACGTAGGTATATTACACATGATTTCATGTCAAGAAGGCTAAGAGCAAAAATAATACGTATACTATGCAATGAACTCACTCGGTGCCAAAGAACAGCAGCTTCCTCGTCCTCAAGGCGTGCTCGGCGAGATGCGGCGCGAGGGGCGCGGGGGGCGCGGGGGGCGCGGGGGCCGTCCCCTCGGGGCCCGCGGGGGCGGGGGCGGGGGCGCGCCGCACGAAGGCCGCGGCCGGCTCCATGTACATGAGCGGGGTGAAGCCGGCTAGCAGCGAGTCTTCGGGTAGTCGCACTGGCGAGTAGCCTGTCGAGGTGGTCATAAAAACGATAATAGTAGATTCTTTATTTCGCTAAGCTTACGTACTATTAAAACATTGATCAGGGGAGAAGAGTATGAAGTAACTGTGCCAATATACTTACCTCACTCTTCCGTATGTATAATTTTACTAACTATGACTATGTTTAGCAAACTAAGTATTTACCTTCTTTCATTTCAGTTTCGAAGACGATGGACTTGTCGTCGAGCGTCTCCAGGATGTTCATGAGGCGCGCCAGCCAGTCCCACGGGTCCTTGTCGGTGCTGCGGATGTTCACAATCTATTCATTATCATTCTTCTAGGGTCCACTTTAAATTTTATATTAATGATAAAGAGACATCAGTTGGAGAGTGGAGCCATTGGCCCTCTGGCCCCCTTGACCGAAGGCTCGAGACAGGTAGTGGCTGGCTGACAGAGGACAGAGTGTTGAGACGATTGTTCAGAGAGGCCTATGTCTAGCAGTGGATGATTACTATCTTCTTAGCGTTTCGTGGGATACCATCACTCGGGAGTCTCTTGCCTTGCACCCTACGACGATGACGATAACTTGATGATGAAGTTAGAAACATATGATGAATGTGTTAATTAGAATTACCCGATGTCGTAGTTGTCGAAGGAGGGCGGCGGGTTCCACACGCTGCTGTGGCACAGCATCCAGTCCGACCACACCTGCAACACACAACATGCACCGTCAATATAAACCTAACACGTATTAACATGATTTATTTTATTTCGGCCTTAACTCCATGGTATAAAGTTTAAAATATGGTGGCAATATTTTTGCCACTGCCTGTAAGTTTTAATAGCTTGAGTTAACTGAATCGTACACTGTTCAAGTTTGATCTAATTTAAAGAGCGGTAGGGCTTATAAATAGGTTCTTAATTTAGGGACCATAAACATGCATATAGAGACAGGTAATGAATATAAAGATAACAGACCATTGCTTATAATAGAATATTTACAACCTGTTTAGGCTCGGCTGAGGTCCAATTTTAGAACTAAAACTCACAATGTAGTATAAAATTCCCGTCTAATAAAGTCTAATAGGCCATAAAACCATAGTTAGTGCCTAGAATATATTTAGATGCAAGTTAAGAGCTAAATAAACTATGTTTTACCATTAATACCGTTAAAGATGCAATGATAATGATGTTACAGGCAGACGCCATTACACTAAAGGAGAGGTAGACTCTTTATGGCTAGTTTTTAATGTAATGTAAACACATTGGCATTAAAAATAGAAACAAGGCTCTATAAATACTTTATGACAGAATAGGGTGAACCGGAAAATAAAAATGCCTTCAATACACTTCTACTAATTACAATAACATCATTATATCGACTCTTGCACAGTGTACATTTTTCAATACAGCGTACATTAAAGTACATTTTAGTCTCCTTTCGGGAACTGTTCACACTAAAAGGGTGAGGCCAGACGAGCGTAATTTTGTGAGTTGTGAGTCGCGTATTCTGATGCGCGAGGACGAGAAAGGCGGGGAAATTAATTAATAAACTAATTTGTTAGCCTGGTTCTTTTGGCAGTAGCCTAAATAGTAGTACAGTAGGCAAAATAAAATAAAATAAATATAAAATTTTCCTGTTAGTTTTTGTTTGATGATAATTTGTTCAAAACATTTCATTAATAAAATTGTAAACATAATGAGGAACGGAACAGAACCTTCACACTTCAGCACGGGCCTGCCTAGTGAAGTGTGCAGACAACTTACTGCGATCTTATGATCCTACAAAATTGTATCATTCATTGTGAAATAAATAAAATTAAAAAAATAGATTAATTCTGAAGCTCGAGTGGGTACCTTGATGGCGGGCAGCAGCAGCAGCGCGTCGGCCCGCTGCTGCGAGGCGGGCGGCGCGGGCAGCAGCGCGCAGCAGCGCTCCAGCAGCGCGCCGAACATCAGCAGCGCCACCGACACGGCGCACTCGAGCCACGCCGAGCGGGAGCCGGTTGTCGTGGAGCCTTCTGTAATAGATGACGGACTCATTGTAGATACCTACTGCTCGGGTTAAGCTGCGTACAGGCCGGCCCAACGAACGCCCAACGAACGCCCAACGGTGGATATTTATCATACATAATACAGGGCAGATTGCAGCAACGAAGGTCAACGAAATCCGTTCGTTGGCGTTCGTTTCGCCGGTATGTACGCAGCTTTAAAGAAATTATTCCTTGTAGGTCCATAATGCGAAAGGTACCTATCTAAAGACGTTCGACTAAGTACGCGTACTTATAGTTCGGTGGTCTTTTTCGCAAACTCTTTGAACTTTTTTCATAGTGAAGTACGCTTACTTAAGGTAACACACAAGTAAACTTACACCTACGTGTATCACTTAAGATAAAGACATATAAACTATTTGGACTGAAATCAGTTAAATACTAAAGTTAGTAGTACTTATTAGTTTATGTTATGACTAGCTGTTCCCGCGCGCTTCGCTTCGCCTTTAATAGTTTTCCTAGTGGGAATTCCGGGATAAAAAGTAGCCTATGTTCTTTCCCAGGGTCTAGAGTAGTCTAGACCGTATGTATACCAAATATTTCATTCAAATCCGTTCAGTAGTTTTGGCGTGAAAGAGTAACAGACAGACAGACAGACAGACAGAAAGACAGACAGACAGACACAGTTATTTTCGCATTTATAATATTATATAGTTAGGATATATTAAGTACGAGTCGATATACCTTTAAAAGTATATATACAGTGGTGTAAAATTATGGTATTAATTTTATACAGCTTCGACATAAAGATGCGGTAGCTGGTGTAGAAAGTGTACTAAACTTGTAGGTCTAGGTCTAGAGTACAAATTTCTTGATAACGTTGTTGACAAAGTATTTATAAAACAATGGATTTACTCTTATTAAAATTTTACATGATTGCATCAAGCAATATTAAGGTTATTTTACAATAAAATACTTTTATAATAAGTTAATTGGATGCTTTATAGAGCCAAGGGTAACGGCCAAGGGTGCAATTAAATTTTCAGCTAGAAAGGCATCACACATAAAAGGCGCCAATCTTCAATAATTGACCCATTAACATTGTCAAGCCACTTAATAAACCTAAGGTCAAAACAAAGTCCAAATTTACAGTTATTATAACCAAAAAGGAAAAACTCCAAACCAAAGCTCTGATTGCCAGCAATTACATTAATACCTAAGAAAGTAATACCGGCTATTAACATTGACCTAGTGAATTCGTAGGAATGAGCAACGTCCACTATTTATAATGACATGCGTGGAGAGAACCTGCCCGCAGCAATTAGCCTCTTTTTGATCCATTTGTTAGCTGTTACGAGATTTAATTTCTCACAACACGCCACATCTTGTGACTAGTTGTGACTCCGCAATAATATATTCCAGTACAAGCCCGTTACATTATGAACACCAGGTTTTATGGATCAAAATTGCATATGATAAGTATGCAGAGTATGGCGCAACATCGCCGACGATCCACACTACACGAGACAAGCGCCGAGACCTGTTCGTTACTTGATTTAATTTGTATAATTGGATCGTAAAAATCATAATACTCTCCAATAACAGACGATAGGAATTGGATTTCTGAAAACATGAAGTGCGCAGTAGCTAGTGGAGATGCGAGTATGATGGGTTGGAGATGCGATGTTTGCGCGCTCCCGGCGGCGCGGCGGCGGCGGCGGCGGCGGTGTGAGCCGGTCCGGTATAAATAGCAGGCGGCTATAAATACCCCCGGCCGCCGCACCTGCAGGGATTATACAAGCGACACCGCCGGGTAATGCCTGCATAACACAAGCACCACTACTTACTCAACTACAACACGTTTTAGCGCCTCCCGACGACTACTTTTTTGCCTCATCTTATCTGCATCAGAAGCGCGCAGCAATATGTACTGCGATACAGACATACGATTGATAAACATGTTGGGCAGCGCGCGTCCCGTTAGCCGCGCCGGCGCACCGTGCCCGCGGCCCCGGGGCGAGCGCTCTGTGCAACGACATCATTAAAGGGGTGGTTGGACGTCATTTTTCTAAAATGATTCAAAAACATCAATTACGCGTAATGGCGTAAGAGTAGATGACGCGCGCAGGTCGCCGACCCCGGGCTCGTCAAATGTGCATCCCGCGGGGGGCGAGAGGGGGCGCGGGGCGGGGGGGAGGTGCATCAACCTCAGATAACCTGTATTTTGTAATTACAAGGCTTTACTGCGGACGGAGGCGCAGCAAATAACCACATTTACAAGCACCTTCTAGGCTAATTTCGTAAATCGAATACGTGTGCACGATTACTTTTCAATTTTAAAGCACCTTTAACTATCACTTGAGTGCCCATCTGTATTACAGGTACTTATTGACGATGTGCGTACGTCTAGCTCGAGCAATTAACGTTCACTACTTAACATAACTAAAGAATCACGAACTGTTTATAAGTAGTTAAGACACCTCATAAATTATGTTAAGGGACAATAGTTGTTAAAATCTCGAGATAGTTATTTGTTCAATAAAAATATTATGGCAATAAATCTAGAGTGAGTTGCCAATGTGTACGTGACTTCAAATGACATGACCTATCTTACTGTAAGCTAATAAATCGTGGAGGCGTACACGTTTACGAGAGAACAGCTGAATTCATGAGACAGCTTAAAGTATAATGAGTTAATTGAGACTTGTACTTTTAACAGCAGTTATCTCATTGACACAGAGACATACATACACATCCATCTTCTGTCTTGGTTTTAAATAATTGACGGATATGCGATTTCACAACCTCTTATGGTGAAGTACCTACGAGTCTGGAAGATGACTATCATTTCATTATTTACTAGGCTCAAAATCTATATTCACGTAAAAGTTTGATAACCATCATGGCATAATTCCATCGAGTAAGAAAATAAGTAGGGCTAGTGGAGTCTTCGTGTCCTGTGCATTATACGGTATTAAGACATCCGTTTAAAATGCCTACGCGCCGTAAGATATTTTTAGTTTTGCGTTTAGAACCTGTTCGCTGGGAGTTAACACTATTTCTGGATGGTATTATCGCCATAACTTTAAGATTTTAACGCTCCTTAGAAAATACGATGTCTTTTTCTTTTAGCAACACCATGTATTTGAAGATGACACCGGAATGTGGCATCAACGCTAAACACTAATATAAGAAATGGCTACTACGTTTAGTAAAGTAATACCGGCGAAAACTGAGTGCATAACCTATGCTACGAGTTAGTATATTAGAAAAAGGGGTGATTGTATATCCACATAATATATTATACAGGGTTATTGGTAAGTAGACTGCATCGTTTCAGGAGGTGATAGAGGAGGGCATTTCCAATGGATTGACCCCTATAATGCATTATCCGAAACTTAACCATTTCTAAGATATTTAATATTTAAGGTTATTTAAATTTTTTTGCCAAATTTTGATGCTTACGAGGGCGATACCGAAATGATCGGGAATAGAAAAAAGTACAAAGATATCATAATATTATTCACTTTTATTGTTTTTCAAAGTAGTCTCCGTGACATTCAATGCACTTTTTCATTCGATTAAACCAATCATTGAAACAGTAATTCCAGTCTGAAGTGGATACTGTCAAAACAGCTGATTTGTAAGCTTCGACCGCCTCTTCTGGGCCGCTAAACCGTTGACCACGTAGCATATCTTTAATTCTTGGGAATGTAAAATAATCATTGGGGCTCAGATCAGGGCTATACGGAGGATGGTCCATCAACTCCACGTTTTCCATATTTAAAAACGTTCTTGTTTTGCGAGCGGTATGATAGCTTGCATTATCGTGGTGAAGGATTATACGACGATTCGGGTTAGTTTTACGAAGTTCTCTTACGACTTCCGGCAAACAAACTGTTGTGTACCAATCAGTAGTAACCGTCCTTTGTTCTTGTAATGGAATCGTAGCCACATGGCCAGTTTTCGATACAAACGAAGCGACCATTTTTTTCGACACGCTGCGTGAGCGAATAACTTTTGTTGGCTTGATCTCACCTTCGAAGACCCAAACTGCCGATTGATGTTTTCTTTCGGGCTCATATGAATAAATCCACGATTCATCACCAGAGACGATATTGTAGACAGCATTTGAACTGCCTCCATTGAACCGTTGCAGAGCAGATCGACACCAATTAACACGAGCCGACTTTTGTTCCTCGGTCAAACGGTGGGGCACCCAGCGCGAAACTAACTTCTTGACACCCAGTTCTTCATGTAAAATGGTTTGAATGGCTGTCATACCAATGCTAAGAGAAGCCCGAATCTGCTCGTATGTCACATCTCTATCTTCTTTTATTAACTGGCGTACAGCATCGATGTTATCTTGTGTTACCGCTGTTTTGGCCGACCAGTAGAAGGGACTGTGGTAAGAGAGGAACGTCCACGGCGAAACTCAGAATACCAACGATAATGCAGATTCGATTATTTTAATTAGTTTATTAAGGTGTTACTTATGCAAAAAACCAAAAAAGTTATTGAATAATGGCTAGTTTCTTTTATTTTCTGTTTTAAGCATCAAAATTTGGCAAAAAAATTAAAAACCCTAAAATCTTAAATATCTTAGAAATGGTAAAGTTTCGGATAATGCATTATAGGGTTCAATCCATTGGAAATGCCTTCCTCTATCACCTCCTGAAAGGATCCGGTCTACTTACCAATAACCCTGTATAATAAAAAAACGATATGTTCACATAACAAAACGATCAACCCAAATTATCCAGTTATTAGTAATTTTATTTTATTTTTATTTTATAATTGTCGGGTCACTAACAGCTATTCATTACACAGTAAAGTATTATAATTATAGAATCAATAAGCCATTTAAAAGAGACCACTGATGGAATACAGAACAAGAAAAAAAAAAGTGATAAGCGCTTACTTAGTAAAACACACTATTTACGAGAAACATAGTACATACTACTATAATATAGTCACCTACTATATAGTAAAGTAATCTACTGGTTTACAAAATACAAAAAACAAAACTTAATTATGGTTTATCGCTTGCACCAAAAAATTGTCTGCTAATCGCCTGCCTCACCTTTGGAATGCTTGTGAAGAATAGATCCAGATCTAATGGTAATATTGGTAAGTCGGGTTGGTGACCCGGGTGACACAGTGGGTTTGCAGACTTTCTGCCGGTGGTGTCCACTGTAGGGCTATTCTAGATAAATTACACCCTAGACGAAAACAAAAGCGACGTATTTCTTGCAACAATAACGGACAGGATGATGCCACTGATCGCTAAATACAAAAAACTTTCACATTTGACGCCATCTTTGATCTTGACGGCCGAATGGCGTAGTGGTTAGTGACCCTGACTGCTATGCCGAAGGTCCCGGGTTCGATTCCCGGCTGGGGAAAATATTTTTTTTAAGACAGATATTTGTACTCGGGTCTTGGTTGTTGATATTTATATTTAGTATCTATCTATATATGTATTTGTGTAGATATATCAGTTGTCCGACACCCATAACACAGGTACTGCCTAGCTTGGGGTCGGATGACCGTGTGTGATGTCCCCACATATTTATTTTATTTGTATTCATTTTTTATCTTTAACCATCATCTTCGCTTTCACGTAGGGCGGAATTTTTTACAGTCAGGTCCATAAAATTATGTAGGTAATTAGTTGCACTTTTTAGTATTCGGTTACGGTCCATGAACGGAGCCCCTGGTCATATATCATCTGTACCTGTGTAGCGACACATGTTTTAGCCACGTTTTGCTATGTAAGCATTTTAGTAACATCCAGTAGGGAACAATGCGGAGACACTAGTCGTCTTGCGCCCGTCACTTAGATAACACACTTGAGAAATGTACCTAGTTGTGTTCAGTTTGGCCTCAAGAAATCCTGCATTCGTCATTTACCACAACCTCACCATCACCTCTTCATACCCTAAACCTGTACCACCAATAAGTCCTGACTGACTGAATCTTTCACCATGGTGACAAACCTGCTTTTACCTCTACAATTAGTCGCTCACATGCCAAGAAGAGGGAGAAGGGTTTTGTATGGAAAACAACCCTTTTGCAAGCAACTACTAGGCTAGACTACAATCATATCGATTCGGAAGGCACAAATTAAAATTTGAATTCGACAGTGTTTCCGTAAATCTCATTGGTCTACCAACCCGAACTAGGCCAGCGTGGTGGACGAGGCCAAAACCCTTCTTTCATTGGAAGGAGACCCGTGCCCCAGCAGTGGGGACGTGATGGGTCGTGATGATGATGATGAAATCTCATTTTCGTTGGATTTATAGTTTGACAATACTAAAATTTTAGTTTGTGTATGTGTATCATACAATGTGTACATCTACTCACGGGTGCCGGAGGGCGCGTTGGTCTCGACGGCGAACATGTTGAGCGCGGTGAGCTGCAGCAGGCGCGCGGCCGGCGTGGGCAGCGGCTGCAGGTGCAGCAGCGCGCGGAATTCGCGCAGCATGCGCGCGCTGCTCGCGTGGAACGACTCCATCCTGAGGGGGAAGAGAGGATGGTCATGGAAGTTGATCATTAGAGGGTAAGTCTGCGGGTACGACATTTGCGACGGGCGGAGCGACGGCGATGTAATCAAATGCAGTGAAAACATAGCGTTGTGTACGAAACGTCGCTCCACACGTCGCAAGTTTCGTACCCGCAGTCTAAGAGGTAAGGCGGTTACTAGGGAATACCCCAAATGCATAAATTCTTAGTAGTGGATTAATCCCAGTGGGATAAAATGAATAGAATTATCGACACTGACGGGAGCCGTGGATGATGTTCACTTGAATCATTCGACAGTGGCCGCCTTAAGATGTGCGGGTGCTGATGCCAAGATAAATTAATATATGCTGCCTTGCCGCTACATGCCTGTCGAGGCATAGACGCAGTCCTCATTCGTTTGTCAGTTTACATTCGCAGACAGCCGTCGTCAAAACGGAGGGAGTTTCACGTTAGAATAAATAATTATGTACAATAAGGTCACCTCCGACCACCCCTACGGGGGTTACACTCATGTTTGTTAGCTACACCGGCAATAAGCGAGGGAGGATAGGAATTAACTATAACCAAAAATACTACTTAGATTACGAAACTAAATTTTCGCCTTGAAAGGCTGGTTCATGAGAAATCTATTGATAGATGATGATGACACTCTCTCATATTTTATAATCTGAGCTGCATTTTAGCATTTCTTTTGCCAGTATTTTAATCTGAGCTGCATTTTAGCATTTCTTTTGGCAGTATTTTAGCCAAGGCGAGGCGGCTCACAACAGCCATGTCCAAACCGCTTCCTGAATGTCCAGTATTACCCATGCAGATAAAGAAATAATATGAAAATGACAGCCGTTGTAGAAGTGAGAGAAGGCAGGCGTAGTTTACGATAAGAGCAAGATAGATCGGGATAGCAAGAAGCTGTCCGCCATTTTCATGTTGTTTCTTTATCTGCACGAGTAATATTGGTGTCTACTGTTTACGGATAAAAAGTTTAAAAGACATCATACCCTCTCCTTACAGCAGCAGCAAATTAGATTTCAATCAATTAACCAGTTCGTGAAAACTTTGTTCCATTGTAACTTATAGATAGTCTTTGGTATGTAAGTAGTACAGTTATGATAAAACATCTAATGAACTTACCCGATTTTGGTAACGAGCTTCCCATGCACGTGTAGGTAGCTGGTTATGAAGTTTTTATTTAGCTGCAACAAAACAAACCGACTATAGCAGTAATAATTTCAACCTTCATAGACTTTTAGAAAATGCGACCTTACATCCCGGGTTTCCCGAGGGATTTCCGGGACAAATAACAGGGAAATAGCATAATAGGGACAGGCTGAAAAGCAGGATGTAAGGTCGCGTTGCGTTGCTGCCCTGAAGCTCGCAGCAGATGCTGAGTCTGCCCCTTTTTATCTCCAAGTATTATTAGTTTTAGTGTATTTTTCTGTGTGTTATTGAGACAAATAAAAACCTTTTTATTTCTTTCTTTGTTTTAAAAGCACTTACCTCGACCGGCGTCATGGAGGCGAGGCGGTCGTCGGGGCTGCGGTCGTGGCGCAGCCGCGTGGTGCGCCCGCCGCTGGGCCGCACCCACACCTGCAAATTATCACATTGTTATAATACATACAACTTTTATGTTTCCTGTCATGTTGTTAATTATAAATAAAGTCAAATTATTCTCAGATGCTAAATTGGCAGAAAGTACAGAAAGTGCAACTGTGAAGTTGTAAAAATTTTGTACAAGATTTTATTCGATATCACATTTAATTTAGTATCTAAGACAAAAGACTTTAGCCACTTAATTTTTAGGCATAAGAATCTAGGTACCAAATGAAACGTCATAGTACTCATTCTAAATTTCCATAATAATGTGTATTACCTCGCGCCGCAGCCCGCGCCCCGCGCCCGCGCCCGCCGGCGTCGTGGCGGAGGGGTTGTTGGCTTCTAGCAGTGCGCGCCGCTTGCGCTCCGCCGCTTCGTACTGGTGGTGGTATAAAGGTTTTTGTTATGTACATAATATAGAGTGCTTAGTGCCAATTTCTCCAATGTCGGCTATCTAACCGACAGGGATTGATTTATAAATTAAACGTCATCTCCGTATAAAATTCATGACAGATGTGTCAAAAGTTAACCACTACTCCTTGGTTATGCTCTAACCGAGAATGGAGAAATTGGCACTTAGATAGGTAGTCAGTAGCTGTTAGAATAGATACGCGATTATAAATAACATTAGGAATGCCGGGGGAAGCCAGTTATGGGACACAGCTAAACCTACATTTTTAAAAGAGTTTGGGGAAGTATTGTCGTGAGACTCCATAGTTGAGCCATAAATACTAACATAAGGCAACGTACATAGGTTATAAGCAACTCTAGAAGCCGCTGCGCTAGTGTTATATATTTTTTGTTTAAATACTATGAAAAAAAATCATACCTTTTTCCTATTTTCATCAAATAATGAGATCAAACTTTCCCTTGCTGAATGGAACGGGTTGGACGACATTAAACTCCTCATGTAGTAATACACCGCGTCCAATTTCCTTCTCTGAAATAGATAACTCACTTCAATAAATCTGCACCTAAATTAATATAATATATTTCATTAATGATTTTTCGAGATGTTCAACTCACCGCATATATCGCCAAAATAGCCAACTGATTATACGGCCGACCATTCTTAGGATTAACCTGTTGCGCTTTCGTGTACCAAAACTTGCTCTTCGCGTAGTTATTGGTCTCATTCACCTGCTCCTTATACCGGGCCAGGTCTCCGAGGAACACATAGAGCTTCTGCACCGAGACTAGAGCTAGCCCGACGTAGCCTAGCCCTTTAGGAGGTAGGCAGTGGTTGTCGTTGATGTAATCTTCTGTGTTGAACTTGTATGTTTTCTCGAGCGTTTGCACGAGTTGTTCGAAGTATGTGTTTCCGTCGTCGATGATGGCGTTGATCTGCGCGACGGTGGCGGCGCGGTCGGCGGGCGCGGCGGCCGCGAGGCGCTTCCGCAGCACCTCGATGAAGTTGTAGTACAGGATCTTCCAGAAGTGGTGCTCGATGTTGTCCGCCTGGCAGTACTTGAGGTCCGTCATCAGGAGCTTCTCTAGCGCTTCTTGCAAGAATTTTCTGTAACAAACATGTTTTTTTTTTAAATACTCCAGCTGGTAAGGACTAAGTATACGAATATTTTGCCAATTATAGTATAGTTTTTGTAAATTATTTTATTTAGTTTTTACCATAGTTGTGGATATTGCAAACAAGAGATGAACAGGACATGAAACAGACTTAGGTACAGATGTAGAACGATGCTGGTTGAACCACCTTAGAAAAGTGGTGGCAATAAATTTCTAAAAGTGGTGGCAATAAATTTCTTGGGAGTGCAGTACGCGTGATATAGTGTGTATTAGTGATGTGCACTCGCTGAAGTATGCGCGCCGAGATGCGGGGCGATGCCAAAACCAGCGTGACAGAGACAGGACCTCAGGGAGTGCGCAGCAGTTATGGTCACACTATAGTTAAACCTCTCTCCCACAGACCTGGTGTCGGCGACGGCGCCATCCCTCGCAGCGGCGGGGGCGGCCAGGTGCGCCTGCAGCGCGGCGTCGGCGCGGTCAACCTGCTGCAGCAGCGCGCGGTGCCGCGCCGCCAGCGCCTGCGCGCCCGCCGCCTCGGTAGAGGACGATGACCACTGCTCGCTGGGGGCTGGGGAGATAATAGGATAGTTATTACTTAACACTTTATGTGTGCAACATATAAACATAAGTGTGCAAAGGGTGGATTTAAAGCTATAAGCATTTTCTACCAGTCAACCCACAGGAAATGTAAGAAATCTTTTATAGATAAATTTTTAGAGATGTAGTTGGGAAATTGAGAACTTAGATCAAATTTAGATTTATCGATAGGCCTATACTTTTGATACGCTAATTGCTGAGGCTAAATGTGGAAAATTTGCTTGCCACGGTAGATAGATAGATAGGCCTATAAAAAAAGTTCGATAGTCGATATAGAACTATGGTATACGCACGGTATACATTTCAAATTAAAATAAATAAATACCTATAACTGTCGTGCGTAAATAACGTTACAATGTAGTTTTAAGACGCTGTAATTACAGAACTAAACACCACTCATAAAGAAACGTTACGTATTAATGGGCCATTGTTCTTTCACAATTTCTCACGAAAATCTACGCTATAGCAGTTGCATACTGCATAAAAACAAACTCTTCACTCATATTCACACCTGCGTAGTTCACATCCCACCACTAAAGGATGTTAAAATAATTGACTACAACATAATAAACTAGTCGGAGTCAACACTAGCTGTTGCCTGCGACTGGTGGTAAATTCCACAAAGTGTAACAAAGTTTTCCAGTTCAGATTTTCAAACACTATTTTACAAAAACATATAAGTTAGATACACAGGTCGAACTTACATCAGCCGCCTTCTACCTAGTCCTACTTATGATTATGAAGTGAGTAGGTACACATCAATGTTTGTTATTCTTTCATGGAAAAAGTGCTCAGCAAATTTTCATGAAATGGCGTACATGTCATGTGCAGAGAAACCTGACCCCCCTCTCATAATAACAATGCTTCTGAGAGGGGTCAGGGGTTCCGCTCATCTCGCATAATCTTTATTGACCAAAACTCATTTCGCATAACTCGTATGGTCTAAACTTTTTTGGCCGAACCATCACTTTGCCAAGACTTATGTGGCATAAGGCTCGTTTCGTCTAAAACTCTTTAGACACAATCATTAAACACCTAAGTTTCGTTTGCTCAAATTTATGTTCGTCTATACCTATGTATAATCTTGTTTCTCCTAATGTTATCTTAATAAATAATATATTAAGTATGTAGTAAATGTACAAATTGTGGTATTTTTCTCCTACATCCCGAAAATCACGATATTGTATGATCAAAAAATCGAAAGTTAACGACCAATATAATTATTACAAACCCCATGAGATCGAAACCTAAAAATAGGTGCGACGACGAGCAAAGCGAGGAGGAGCGTGTTAGGTGCACATGTTCATCAAAACCAAAGCGGAGCGCAGCGAAGCGCAGCGAAGCGGAGCGGAGCGTTTTCCAAACAGCGGAAACAATACAAGGCACCAGTTTGCGCTATGTAGGGAGACGCTCCGTCAAAGTTAAAGCCAAACGAATATTATTACTTTGTATAAACCTATGCCATAGCATTATTAGGCTATTCAAGATTTGGCCATACCATTATTAGGCTAAACAATGTTATGCGAAATAACTTTTTACTAAACGAGATTTATGCCATACGATTTTCGGCGTAACGAGACTTTGACCAAACATTACTATGCAATACGAGATTAGGCAAAAAAATCTTATGCCAAAAAAGGTAGAACCGGGGTCAGGTTTATCTGCTTTATACATAGGAAGCTGTCTATCTGAATTAACAAATAAGTACGCTACTTGTTATCCCGGAATTCCCATAGAAAACTTATTAAGGCAAAGCTCACAGGAAAAGTTAGTTTATAATAAAAGCCTCTATATCCCTTACCTCTGTTCATCCGTGGGTCCTGCTTGGCCTGCGCCGCCACCATGATAGGCCGCGACGGGTTGTGCGGGTCGTACAACATCTTCTGTGTCTCTGTCGAACCTTCTCGACTGCAATAGTGGATGGAGAATTAGGATTGTTTGTTGACACAAACGGGTAATCAAAATCTACCATAAATTTATCAAATCCTTCTTTGTTTCTGTGTACCTTTTAGATTGTAAATATATTATCCATGACATTGTGAAACCTCAATAATATAGTCTCCAAACAACGAGCCCATGGTGGCCTTATTACTCTGTAAATTGTCACACAGATTTCAAGGACCTGACAAAAATTATCTGAGGAATAAAATATTGCTGTTAGGGCTGATTTTTCAATGGTTAGATAAGTGTTATCTGAAGAATAAAATTCTTACTGTCACTGTCTAATACAAACCTTCAGATGCGACAGCAACAATCTTATTCCACAGATAACACTTATCTGACTATTGAAAAAACCGGCCAAGTGCGAGTCGGGCTCGCGCACAAAGGGTTCCGTAGCAGCAAATATAATTTACAGTTAAATCAACCTATCTCAAAAACTATAAGAGATACTTTGATCAAACCAAAAATCGTTGAAAGAGTTAATTAGCATGCATCACCTCTATTTTTTTTAGAATTTTATACCCCGTAGTTATAAAAATAGAGGGGGGGGGACATACTTTTTACGACTTTGAGAGCTGATATCTCAAAAACCGTTCACTTTAAGAAAAATGTTTTTTAGAAAACTTTATATCATTTTAAAAGACCTTTCCATTGATACCCCACACGGGTATGTACATCGAAAAAAAAAATTTCATCCCTCAGTTACATGTATGGGGGGCCCCACCCCCAATTCTTTTTTTTACTATTTAGTGTCATATTTTTGTAGCGGTTCATACAACACATATTCCCATCAAATTTCATCACTGTAGTACTTATAGTTTCCGAGTAAATCGGCTGTGACAGACGGACAGACGGACAGACGGACAGACGGACATGACGAAACTATAAGGGTTCCGTTTTTGCCATTTTGGCTACGGAACCCTAAAAATCAGCCCTTACTGTCTAGTAACTACAAACATTCAGCCTCATAATTTATTCTCCGTATAAAATTTATCTGACAATTGCATAATGAATCATGCGACTGACCCGGTGTTGTGGTTGTTGGCTTGCGGCAGCGCAGCCGGCAGTACCAGCAGGCCGGCGGGCGGCGCGGGGCACTCCGCCTTGTCTGACGCAGTGCTGGCGAGCCGCTGCCGGTTCACTTCTTGATGTCTGGGGAGATGGGGGCAGAGTTAGGGTGACTTGCACCAAACGTTTAAACGTAAGTAAAACTATAGCGGCTTTCTTTGACAGTACAGTGTAGGTAAGTGATAGTGTTGGGGTTTCCGACTGATTAATTATAATGATTATATACTTGGCAACATTTTCAACCAGCAATCCGAGGTTATACACATTTGTATTGCCACTCCACCTAAATGAACATAATATAGACACGGAAGGGTGCTAATATACCCCTTTATTTAGACTTGGCTTTCAGGTTTTAGTTCTAGCGTGACAAAACATAACTAAGATTTAAATAAATATCGACTATATTAAAATAACGATGTAGTAATGTACATACCTATCCAACCGATCCTGAACTGAAAACTTCTTCGACTCCTTGATCTCGTCCCTCCAGTTCACATTAGTGGGAGCGGGCGTGGCCCCGGCGGGGTGCGGGACGGGGGGCGCGACGGGCTCGCCCCCGCGGCCCCGGCGGCGCCCGGCGCGGCGGCGCGAGCGGCGGCCCCCGCCCCCCGCCGGCTCGGGGGCCGCGTCGGGGGCCGGGGACTCGCGCCCCCGGTCGACACTCGGTGTGCGAGCGGGCACCCAACTGCCGTTGCTCTTTTTCTGCGACGGGACAGTAACGGTTAGTTCAGCCTGAATTTCATGTAAAGCTAGCTGCTGTTGACAGACAAGGATGGAAGTGGTGTGCCTGCCCTCAGCCCCATTGGGGGATACAGGAACATTAGGAACCATGATAATGACATATGTTTAAGAACAACAATACTTTACCAAGGCACGAGAATGTAACTAATGGATTCATAAATTACGAACGAAATTTCAACTCTACATAGTCCCTGCATACCTTGCGATTACGGAGCCTAAAGGTGACAAATTGATTTAACACTATTGTTTTTACAGTGAATTTTGAACTAAGTTAGTGTGGATATACCTGATTAGAAGCCGTCCACGCTGCATTCTTCGGAACAGCTGATGGCACTCTAAAACCGTCGTTATCTCTTGGACTTAGAGCTCTGTTTGCCGACGTGTCTCTGCTATTGCACTGTGATACTATTCGCCTGGGAACACACATAAAAAATGCTGTAAAAACTATACATTGGAAAGTGTTAATGCATATGAAAGGTCATCCGACTCGCAGGATTAAGAAGCCATTGCTTTTAAATATTTATGAGTAGGCTGACCTTTAGGACCGGTGGAAACCTAATGAAATGAAAGGTTTCATAGCGAAAGATAACTTGTTTTTCCTATACCTAACTGCAAAAAAGATTCGTCTTTCGTTTTAAACTGAACTACAATTTAGTACTGTTAATAACCAATGTCATGAAAATCACTTCTTCCCATCTTGGCTAGCGCTTATATGTCATGCTATAGTACGGGTAGTCTAGGCTATAGCTATGGACAAAAAAGTTTTGGATGCTTGCGCTCGTTATGACACGCACGACTAAGGGAGGTCACTCTCTAAATCGACTAACGAACGAACAATACAATGAGATAAAGATCCGTGCCGATTCCGTGACAATTCTTATTGTTTGTTCGTCGATTTAGAGTGACCCACCAGCTCTCTTTTTTTGTCAAGCTACTGTAATGTGTGACAACATACCCCTCCGCGCTCTGCTCTCTACTGAATGACCGCAGGGAGCGCCAGCGGTCGAGGTCGTCCCGACTGTTGCCGATGTTGGACGAGCGGTTACTGCGGTGGCTATCGCGGCGCTCGCGGCCGGCACGGACGTCTTGGGACCCACTGTCTCTACGCTCTCTAGCCCGGACATCTTGGGAGCCACTATCCCGGCGTTCTCTAGCCCGGACGTCTTGGGGCCCGCTGTCCCGGCGATCCCGCCCCCCGGCGCGCGCGGGGGCGGGGGCGGGGATGTCCGACTGCGCGTTGTCCCGCCGCCGGTCGCTCTTCTTCTGACCGCGGCTTGAACTTCTGTTGATGGAAATGCGGGTTAGAAGGTTCGAAGGGCGTTGTCGTTGCTTACTTGCTATATATACCTTTGCTACAATGAAAGTAAGTACGTGGATAAAAGCTCTTTTATACCACTATACCTAAACTATTCCATCATTGAATAAACATACCTGCTTATTTTATGATAAAAATTACAAATTGAGTCGCATTCAACCAAACTATTTTTCGCAGACTGAGTCAGCGGTATATCGGTTTAATCTGCATTAACAGTTTGGTACTTTTGCGCACACGTCACGCGTCTAATAACGAGTGCGTGCCTACATTAAGGAACGCAGGCTTACCTCTTGTCCCTCCGCTTAGACCGGGCGCTTCTCTTGGCCTCCTTGGTCTCGGGGCGCACCGCTACACGCGGGTCCTGCGTGGAGGCGGACGCGAGCGGCGTCGGTGAGCTGGACGAGGAGCCGCCCGACTCCAGCTTCATGCTCTTCTCTACTTCCTCGGTCCAGTCCTGGGTGGAATTTGGCATGTTATTAATCGGCCATGCTGCTTGTTCGCGTTGAAACACGGTTTGGCGTGGTCACGAAATATCAAAAATATGACGTAGTATATAAGTGTACACGTAATAAAACGCACGTGGGTCAACGTGAAAAAGCACTTACAGGAGCTTTACCAAAGTAAAGAAACTTTTGTAAAATTAAGTATGTCAGTCAGAGCAGAGATAAACAAGTATAATTTTTAAGATTATTCTAGCTAGATCATAGCTGAAACAAAATCTTATTTTATCTATCAAAAAAAGTATTAAACAGAGGGTAGAAGTCTCACCAAGTTGGTCATATCCATGAGGCTGGTGGAGCCGCAGGAGGCGGGCTCGCTGTCCGACCCCGCGCCGCTGGGCGCCTCCTCCCGGCGGCTCGGCGCGTCCCGGGGCTCCTCCCGGCGGCTGTGAGCCTCCGCCGCGCCGTTCGTCAGTGCTGGAATATAAAATAACTAATTGTATATCACATGGCTAAATATCAACCACATGTCAGCTCTACTGCATTGGCAGTTTTGGAATACACTAATACTACTAATGTGAGTTCAAGTGCAACAGAGGCTGCTGACAGCTGCAATCTAATGTATTAGGTTGTTCTAGGTCTCACTCATAAAAGGGACACTCGAAAATTGCTAAGTAATTTGCTAAGGTACAATTGAAACTGAATATCTGATGGAAAACATTGTAAAGAAACCTGCATAACTAGATTTAGCACATTTAGATGAGTCAATCCACCAATCCGCAGTAGAACATTGTGGTGGGAAATGGCCCATAAGCTTAGACATAGATAGACTTTAGAATTCTAAAGTCTAAAGATCTAAAGTTTAGATCTTCAGGAAATGCACAAAGTTGAATTTGAGTGAAGCAAGTGCACTTACTAACACAGTTACACACACAGAGAATAGAGTAGATTGTATAGAATGCATAGTCATAGGCTCATTAATATATACATAGAATATGTTACCTTCTGGGGCTGGTGGGTGTTCCACATGGTTCACATGGTTGTTGTCTCCGAGGGACACATGACTCTCTATAGAATGAGGTTCATACAGATTCATGTAGGAGCTACTTGGAGTTGAACGTCTTGAATTATTGTGAATTTCCTGTGTCTTCAAATATGTGTTGATAAATTTATCTCTGTCAAAGCTCTCATTATCCCGGAGACGACCCCTCCCCCGGGTGGGTAGTGTCTGCGACCAGGTGGTAGTTTGGTTGTGAGGAGTCGCTGGGTTGAAGCTCTGCTGGTGAGCATTGTTGGCAAACCTGTCTCTGGTGTTGTGGTCTGCACTGTCAAAACTGTGACCTGATTGTTCTAAAAACTTTTTCTTCAGTCTAGGAGGCAAATTTTCTAAATTGATCCTGTACTTTGGTATTGGTGTATCATTGGGGTACCCAGCCGAGTTCCTTCTTCCACTGGGAGGTTTCCCACCGGCAGCTGTGTTGTGTCGCCCTGAGGTCTCCATGCTCCTGGTGTCTCGGTTGCGGTCGGGGGTGCCGGGCGCGCCGGGCGTGGGCGCGCGCCGCGATGGAGACACTGACCTGGGCTCCGACACCTGTCTGTAGCTGCGGTTGTAGTTCACATCATTGTTCGCTGCATCTTTGTTGTGGGTATCCACATAGCCCCGGTCCCTCCTGGAGGGGCCTCGTGAGTACCCGGTACTGTTGTAGCCTTGCCTGTCATTCTTATTATTTGAATGCCTCTTATTAAAAGACTGATTAACACTATCACTCCTCATAGAAGAACTGGAGTGTCTGTCACTGTCCCCCTTGAGGTCGGCGGCGCGGGGCACGTACAGCGGCTGCTCCGGCTTTCTGTGTCTGGTTGTGGAGTGGTCTTTTTTGCTGGACAAGTCATCTTCATATATTGAATTTTTTGATCCGTAGTGGTTCTGTTCTCTGCCTCGAGGGCCGTTACTGACGTCGTAGGAATTCATTGTGGGGTCTAGAGCGTACCCTGACCTCCTCAGTGGGCCGCTGCCGGGCTTGTACAACTTTTGTTGAGGCTTATTTCTTCTGTATTCCTTCCAATCATCATCCATAGCAAAGAGAAATAACTGTTGGGTAAATTTATTGTACTATCATATCTCAAATTGATGATATCTTCTACTGAAATGAAAATAAAGACACAAACATGTAATTAGCAGTTCCGATATTGCGAAGTTTTGATATTATTTTAGGTTATATTCAAAAAACACAACAAACAAACAGTGCACGGTTCAAATTCATTATCAAACTCCATAACAGATTAATCCCACGTTTAAGGAAAATTCACCTTATAAAACATTGTAAAATTTAAACCTATTTATTTCACTATTTTTCTGAAAAAATTGTTGTATTTCAGGGACAGTTGTTTGTCTCTCTTGTCTAGAAATTGAAGCATTTGTCGCAGTCGCAGGTTATCGATAAAAATACGGAAAAGTACGGTTTTTGCATTGAAACAGATTTTCATAGACAATTGTCTATAGTAAACAGGATGTGACAAATTTACTAGCAACACCGAACTTTATGTCAAATTTAGAAAGTTGTCTATTATTATAGTAGGACGGCATAAATTTGATACTTTAAAATCGCCAATAAAACGGAAAAGGAAGAACAAAACTCCACCTTGTTAACCAATTAAATATCAAGACCGTATGAACGAACTATGTTTTCAACCTGCAATGGGTTCGGAATCCGTGTGGGTGACGTTTAATTATTAAATGTGATTATTTATATAAATGGAGTAATAATTTGTACATTTGTATAGTGTTAAGTGTAATAATTCAGTATACATAATATAGTATATCAGTTTTTATCAAACATATTGTTCATGAGTAAGAAATAATGTCTTTTGAGTACTTGCCCGTGGCTGAGGATGAAAACGAAGAGCCCATTGAGCTACCAATCGAAGAAGATGGGACTTTGATGTTGACCACCGTGTCCGCGCAGTTCCCGGGCTGCTGCGGTCTAAAATACCGACACCCGGAGACTAAAAATATCAGGGGCATTCGGCTGAGAGACGGCCGACTGTACCCGCCGCCCGAGGGCTGGGGCAGCCTGCTGTACGTGTGCAGCTTCCCCAAGGAGAGCAAGCGCAAGGCGGGCGCGGCCGACGACGGCGCGGCCAAGAGCAAGCGCAGCGACACGCTGTGCTCCGACCTCATCGTGCTGGGCCTGCCCTGGAAGGCCACGGAGCAGACCGTGCGGGAATACTTCGAGAAATTCGGTGAAGTGCTGATGGCGCAGCTCAAGAGAGATCCAAAAACCGGAATGTCGAAAGGATTCGCCTTCATTCGCTTTGCCACATATGCATCTCAGATGAGAGTGTTGGCCCAGAGGCACATGATAGACGGCAGGTGGTGTGACGTGCGGATACCCAACTCCAAGGAGGGCTCGGTGACGTCCATGCCATGCAAGGTGTTCGTCGGCCGCTGCACGGAGGAACTCTCTGCTATCGACTTAAGAGAATACTTTTCTCAGTTTGGGGAAGTAACTGATGTTTTTATTCCAAAACCATTTAGAGCTTTTAGTTTCATCACATTTCTTGATCCTGAAGTGGCCCAAAGTCTCTGTGGTCAGGATCATATAATCAAAGGAGTGTCTGTTAATGTGTCCAATGCTTCTCCTAAACAAAACAAGAGTGGATCCAACCAACGGAACCTGCCCAGCAGAAACTATGATGAAGGCCATCCTCATAATGCTTCCAACAATAACTCATGGAGCAGCCGCAACATGGACATGGTGAACATGCAGGCGCTGGGCATCTCCGGCCAGCACGGGCAGACGGGAGTTGCAGGCGGCGGCGGCCAGGCACAGGGTGGCAGCATGCCCCTCGGCATGGGAGGCCTGCCCGTGAACCAAGCATTGGTAGCGGCTGCATTGAACCAAGCAGGATGGGGACTCATCAACAACATACCATCAGGAGGATCAGAGCAGGGAGCCTTTGCAGGCCCGGGCTCCTCGGCCCCACCAGCCCCGCCCAACTTCTTGTCCTGGATGCAACAAGGTAACTCGGCGCAGGGACCGTCTAGTCAGTGGGGACAGCGCCACCAGTCCCAAGGTCACTCGGTCTGATCCTACATTTGAATACCAAGCTCAGAATAATCTCTGTGATTGTAGCAACAATTAGATAAATTATCACTGGTTTTTATCTAGAAACGGGTTGTTTGGTTGGCAGAGTGATATACATACATGGTTTGCTACTAATGTTATTTATTTATTATGAAATTTGCTTGTGTTTTGTTGATTTCTTGAAACCTTTATGGAGTGGTGTAATAGAATGTAAATGATGGATCAGACATACATATTAAAAATAGATTATGTAATTGTTGTTATATTTCAATGTATGATTGTCTTCTAATCTTTTATCTTGTAGGTAATTAATCTTTGAGTTCTTTTTGTGCTTTGCATTGGATAACATTTTCTTGACTTAGGTATTTCTTTTAATGTGTTGTTAATTTTTAATACAGTTTGTTCAGGCTTTGGTGTTATAGCTTATAAATATATTTGTTCCATTTCCGAAATTATATTACAGTGTGCTACTTTCTCGTCAAGCCTTTGACCATTGTCTTGTCAGTACACATACTATCTTTTCAAACAAACTTTTTAAAACATTGCAATGATTGTAATTTAATTTTAATTAAGTAATAGATAGTATCATGGTGTCTACTTGTATACCAAGAAAGCCAGAAGATAAACTAGCATGAATATTTTTTTATTATTACTATTGTTTATAAATTAACCCATCTACTTAGTTGATATTTATATGTAATTAATAATTATGTAGAACTAACTATACATAATACATGGTATATTGTATAGGAAATAGATCTTTACGCATCTTTATTTTTTTATGAATTGAATAGTAAGTACCCAACATACCTATATGTATGTTAATTTACTTACATAATTACAGTTCTAAATTATGTTTGTATGAATATCAACTAAGTATTTAAAAGCTGGTCAGGATTAATTAGGTAACACTATGTTGACATTTAAGAAGTTTAACTAAAAGCGATTTGGTGGATTAAATATACATATTTTTATATTTTCAAACTTATTTGACATAATTTAAACTATGATAGCAATCATTATAAACTATGTAAAGCAGTAAAAACACCATAAGGATGTCGGTGCCCAAAACAAAGAACTATATTATGCCTAAATTAAGTAAAACATATATATTTGTATGATCAATAGTATTTGCCCACAGTTGCCTCCACAGTAAACTAGAAAAGTAATGTTGTGTCTATACATGAGCAATTTCACTTGTTTAGTATAATGTAGCTAATATTCAATTAAGTTTTTAACATAAAAGATTTCATAGGTACTTAGAGATACCCAGAATATATTCATTGTTATCAATTGTTTATCAATAATGTTAAAGATTGTAAATTTATGATGCAATGTGCATACTTCCTCAATATCTATAATATCTAATATAAACATAGATGAAGGGAGTTTAGATACAAAATCTATTTTTGAAAGATTTAATTTCAACATTTTTCTTAAAGGTAATTAATTTGATTTGTGATTTGTTTTTGAATGGGTAGATGTAGAGTAAAAATTAAGCACCAACTTGGAAATATGTAAATAGAAATAGAACAAAATGGTGATGTTTGTACAAAATTCAAGACTGTATGTATTAATATTCAAGTATATGTTAATTCATTAATCTGAAATAGATTGAAGTAAACGAATGGTGCAAGGTGCAACTCATAGTTCTGTCGCTGTAGATACCTTGTATCGAGTGTAGATATGTGTCCACGACGCATCTATGTAAAATAGTAGAAGAGTAATACATAATTGATTGATGTACATAGAGAGAGATGTGTTTGAGCAGTAGTCATCAAGATTTTGGGATATATTATTGTGAATTCATGTATGTATTTGGTTTCGTCTTGGGCTCCGTTTTATTGTGTTTTCCTTGTTAAAAAGTCACTTATTTATTATATGTAGGTATTACCTCTACCTTTTGTTGATCGTAAAAAAGACTTGGTCCAAATGTAACGCACAACATGGTTTTTCTGTGAGTATCAGGCCGGTGTTACTAGGTGGCGTTACGTTTACCTTACTAACTGAATGTATGGCGTGGGAGAGTCGCCACCTAGCGGCACACACGCCGCAACCTCGGCGTCATACAAATTCACGTGTGTTAGGTTTCACTGCTCGACCGGTGAGAAAAACTGTTACCAGGCTTGCTGAGGGCCTCCTATGATTGCTAAATTGCTAAACAGGATTTATATAATATTACAAAACATTTTTCAAGGGATAATACCTATGTACGAGGGTAAAAGCTGGTATAGGTATAAAAATTGCTTGATTTTGTTTTATTAACTTATGGCTGTTTGTTGTTTTGGTTCTAATTTATGTTTGCCTTAGTAATGTGTGTTATTGTATTGTATAATTATATTTAATAATAAAAGTGGAAAAAAATATATAAAATATAAAACCTGTTACCTAAAGTCAATTTAGTGAAGTTATTGAAATGGCATACCTAGTTTTAATTTTTTGCCAATAAGTTAGATAAATTAAGATAGGAGTGCACTCAACAGGTGCGCCTGGGGGTGTGGTGGCGCCACCGTCGCGCCCGCCCCCGCGCCCCGCCCGCCCCCGGGCACCCTGCTGTGTGTCCCATTCTGCTGTACTTATTGACATAATACCATTACGAAAATATCTGCTAATTGTTTTGAATGTATTTCTATATTTCATGAATGTGCAATTGGAAATATGTACAGTCTATCTAGGGTTAATGGTTGGGTGTATTTTATTTAATTACTTAGGTAATATTTCGCTGTCATTATTATACTTATTCAAATTTTCATAATATAATACCTACTTATTTATTACATGCCTACAAATTGTTATTCTGACTCGTTAACTTTATGTCTGTTGTCATCTTAGAGTAATATCTAATGTTAAAATTGTATCGACGTTTATAGGATCCTAAAGGAATGCCCACTCTATTTTTATCTGAGCACAGATTGACTTTATTAGATAGGTAGAAACAGATAGAGTTGCATATTTATACTCAGCATTCATTTTGGAGCTAACTAATACAACTGATGCGATTGTGTGTAAGTAATAAATTTGGTAATTTCAAGTACTTCACTTACAGAATACATATTTCTTGATTTACCTCATCCATCGAAATATTCTACCTGCTAATATCGAAATGGGCATGAGACAATAAATGAAAAATTGACGATCATGAAAAATATGTTAAATAAATCTAAATAATGTAATATTATCTGCACCAAACTGAATGCGATATGTTTCGGTACATTCAATCGTCCACGCACTCGCTCGATGTATCACGAGTAGTTAGTTTTATTTTGTTGTGCCTTGCGTTTGTTTGGAGTCCCACATCGTGGATTCAAGTCACATGTCCATGTTATGGGTCAACCTGAAAGAATAGCAGCCCCTGTCTGCTAATCCCATGGTGTCGGTATGATCGTCGGTAGTTCACGCGTGATAAATAAATGTGTTTTGTTGAGTAGCCCATAGATGTCGTTGTGGTGTGTTGCGCGATCGTAGATACTTTGAAGGCGTTGCTCAAATGTAAGAGAGGTTGCTCCGACTGGTGGCTTCAGCCGGGCGGTAGGGTCAGCAGCTCGACGTGGAGCCCAATGCTGACAGCATCAGTACGGTCAGCTGCACAGCCCCGGCCGCAGCCCCCGGTCGGACCCACCCCGGGACCGCCGGCACTGCTGCACACACTGTGATAATATCCGATGTCCATATTTCCAATGTTCACAATATAACTGCACCCCTCGTAGGTAATGTACGCATTCTGGTAATTTTGCTGCTCCGTGATATTAAAAATACTAAATATTTGCTAGACAGATTCTAGATATTTATACATTTTACATTGTAATTGAGTGTGAATATTGACATGAATTCATCAAATAAAAGATATTTGGCGTTTAATGTCCGTTTTATTTTGTCCCATAGAGAAAAAATAAACAATTGTCCCTAGCTATCTATAACTTATACCACTATATCTTCCGAAACTTTGTTTATTTACTAAATAGGTAGGTAAAAAGGTATGTAAATCTCTAGGTAGAATCTAGTCAGCAAACCAGGCTCCGCTAATCTGACTAGCTCTCAGCCTTTTACTATGGAATCTAATCTAGAACATATAATAACAGCAAAGTTTGCTGCGAAATACCAAAAAATTGGCGCTTATAGTGCCCCAAACTTATCTGTTCCGGTGAGAGCTCACGTAAATGTCTAATATTTCTTCATTCTCTAGGATGTTAAGTTCTCCCGTAATGGTAATTTACCCTTGCGGTTTTAATAAACCCATCTAATCTATATCAATATATGTATAATTTATTAGTAAATAATGAGATATGGACCAATTTGTTTAACTGTCACCGGAACAGATAAGTTTGTCGCACTGTAGATAGATAGACATAGAACTTTGTCACAAGGACTTTGTATTATAACTGTACTGCCAAAATTTTAATTACTAAAACACATCGTAAGCTGTTGTAATAAGATTCAATTCGGCAATCAACGTTTCAAGAGCCAAAACGAGCCGAGCGAGATAGCTAGATTAGAGGCCGCTTGTCCCTTTCTAACGCTTGCCATCCCAAAAAAAACGTGATAGTTGGTAGAAAATATTTGATTTGATTTGAATTTAAAATGTTAGATTTTTATTTCAAACAATGATTTAATTATCATACGAACTCTAAGCATAACTTATAATTAAATAATAACTTTAAACTTACTAATAAGATTAAAGTTATTATTTAATAAGATATAATTTTGTATCGTACCTCATAATAATTATGTTAAACCTGTCATTATTTCAAACACTTGGTAGTATTCTGTTTAGTAGGGTAAACATTGGTGAAATTGGCCACCCCCAATAACTGGCCACACAGCTTTTTATTCGCCTAAAATAAGAAACACGATGACAGCACGCCATCTGTTACAGCTTGACACTAACCATTAGTAAGTTGTCGTTCATTTTAGTTCACACTCATTCCGCTTGAAGGATTGGTCTTCAAAATACCCGCAATTTTCTGACAGTCGGCGACAGTGCATCTGATAAAATGGTTGTGCGCTAAGAAAACGTTAAGCGAAGACATTATTTCGAGAGGCGATATTTTTTGTCCCCAGCTTCTATGAGTGACTTTAAATAGTGACAACGATAGATTTTGAGCTAAGCAATCATAATTTGTTCTGATTTAATCCTTAATTTGATTTTTTATTGCATTTTTCGACTTGGCCAGTTACTGGTTCCAGTTTTATAGTATTTTTAGTAACTGGCCCTCCTATGCCAGTTACCCCAATTTGCTACTTGCAAGTAAATTAACTTAAAATACAGCTTATTACCTTGGTTTTAAATAGCATTTTCTGTGGTATAAATTTTGTAAAAATCGTTCAATATTTAGTAGTAACTGGCATAGGTATTCTAGTGGCCAGTTACTACATGGCCAGTTACTGAGAACTATTTTATGTTTCAGGATATATGCTAAAATCTCTTCAAGATAATGGTGGCCCAGCCCACAAACAGTCTTCACTATTTGGACTGTATCCTCGTCAATATCCGTAGTGGTTAGCAGCGATTCGAATCGGCTCTGTTGTTCTCTTTGGAAGCTGGTGTTGCCATGCCAACTTCAATTTGGTGCAGCGTGGGACGAAGGGCCTGCTTCATCAGTCGTCTTCTCTCCAGAAGTTGATATTCAGAGTGCCTCCAAGAAGTCGGTGATCACTCCCAGTTTAAAATCTATTGATCACTGAGGCATCTCTGAATATGTGCCGCTTGTCAGTCATAATTAAGTCGATTTCATTTTTCGTCCTACACCATCGGGGCTTGACCATGTTCACTTCCTCCGGGGATGTTTGTCATAGAAATAATTCATCAAGTATAGCCCATTCTGGTCTGTCTCATTCGAGGAAGTCAACAAGAATTTGTCCTCTCCGATTTCTGCTACTAAAACCATGGGGTCCTACCCTCAATTCTTTGCATTCTTGTACTCCCACTTTGGCGTTGAAGTCCCCCATCACAATGGTGTATTGGGTCTTAGCAGTACACTTGATAGCCCTAGAGATATCTTCGTAACTATACTGCTTCGACTTCTGTGTCAGAGTGTGTCGAGGTTGGTGCATATACCTGTACGACCTTCAAGGAATCGCTCTCGGTTAGTTTAAGTACAAGGTACGCTACCAGATTCGACACACTACTGATCTCCACTACGTTGCTGACAAGGGTCTTGTTGACAAGAAATCCTACGCCACCTTGGGACTGTTGGTTACCCTCCCGATGGTAGAGCATGTGGTCAGACTTCAGGGTTGTCGTGTCCCTCTCTAAGGATTTCCGATAGCCCTATTCTATTCTATTCTGTGTGGGGGTGTCAGTGCCTGCACCTGGCTCCCTCGAATGGAACCTTTGTGCATATCCCCAAGGTCTAAACTGCCTTTCTAAGCTTGGACCATTTCCCACCATGCTGGCATTTCACTGCAGGTTGGTGGGATCACATATCTAGATGTGCAAAATCTAGACATGCAGGTTTCCTCACGATGTTTTCCTTCACCGTAAGAGTGATGGTATACATTGTACTTAAGTCAAAAGAACTAATTGGTACATGTCAGCACCGGGATTCGAACCCGCATATCTGGCGTGAGAAGCGGGCGCTTACCCGACTGAGCTACCATCGCTCTCCGATAGCTTTAAGATGTCCTTATTAATTATAATTTTTTTGCCCAGCTCTACCTCGTGTTACACCATATTCTCGTCCTCTCTCAGTGTCCGTGCGTTGTATGTAGCAAGTTTTATTTTATACTATCTTAAAATTAGTTCAAGAAGAAGCTAAGATTTAAGGATTTGACTTAATATAAACTTGAAATAATTAAATTTGATTGTTAATAAAGATTTGCGATGATTTAAAGATAAGAAACTTATTTTTGTCATAATAATATGTGAATTGTGACGTTGTTACACTAATTACATTGAAAGGGTATTGAATTGTAGAAGTTTTTTTGTTTTTATATTAAATTTTGTTAGAAAATCCTTCCTTCATTGGAAGGAAACCCGTGCCCCGGCAGGTGGGGACGTAATGATGACGATGAACTGTTTATTTGTTAAGAAATATAAGGTATTTCTCATTATTAAGTGTTAACACATATACTGCGTCATAACACATTAATTATAATAGGTTTTTTATAATGTTTGCAGTAGTTATAAGGTTAAAACTTGTTATTTTAGTTAATTATATTAGGTGGCCAGTTACTGCAAAATAAGGGTGCCAGTTACTAAAATTTGTGGCCAGTTACTACACAAAAGTGATAGTTTTCATTTAAATAAAGATATTTAAATAAATAGTTCTTATTGATTATTAAATTGATCATAAAAACAATCAACAGGATCTAGTGAATCATTAGATATATAAATCACCTAAATCAGATCATGCATTTAGACGGAGCACACACGTAAAGTGGCCAAGGTGCTTAAGTGGCCAGTTACTACCCCTTTTCCCCTACCTCATGCCAACCCTTTCATCTGTCATGGCGGTTTGTTTTGAATTTATTTGTTGTTGTCTTGTCATACCTAGTTATTTTTGCAAATTAGTAAGTTTCATTGAAGAAATTGAGAAAAGGTGCTGTGTACAAGTTTGTAAAAGTGAATCGTGTGGTGGTTGCGGCATATTATTTCACAGGTAAGCCGAGAAAGGGAATATTAGATTTATAACAAATAGGGTAACCATGCGGTATGACAATCTATTGGGGCTACGAGCTACCACACAAAATAACAAAATTTTATTCGATTGTATACGCATATCTCCGAAACTATTGATCCGGATGCGACCATGTTATTAGGGTTCCGTACCCAAAGGGTGCCAACGGAACCCTATTACCTAGCTTCCACTGTCTGCCCGTCTGTCTTTCAATGTGCCATGACTAATTATATATTTTATTTCTTTGTCAGATTTCCCAAGAATGAAGATAAGAAAAAAATATGGCTACATGTTGTTCCGGTGTCACAATAGATCATCATCATTCAGTTCAATGTAATGAGGAACCACACATGACTTCCAGTTGTGAAGACATTAGCTGATTCATATTTAAATTTTAACATACTTATTCCATAATGGAAAATGTAATTCCTTAATGAATTTAGGCAGTAAGATTGGCCTCCGGCAGAATTGTATAAAACAATATTGTTTAGCCATGTTTAGTAATAATAAAAATAAATTCAATAAATATAGTGTCTTTTATTTGAATTCCCATTCCACGGGGAAAGACATTTGATAAGTCAAAGTCAATATATAAATACAAACAAAAACTAGCCTTATTCGAATGTAATAAGGGTTCTGTCAGATGTCTTTCCCCGTGGAATGGGATATATACTATCGCCGTCCTTGATAATCACAAAATAATGTCATTTGTCATAGACAGCATCCCGAAGATGTATATCTCCGATATATGCAACTCCGAAGAGTGACTAAGATTTTGTCGACCTACGGTAGCGATGGTTTATAAAGCAAAAATATTTTTTTTTGGGTCCCAATTTTTGATCACTGTAATAATTATATTATTACAACAAGTCCCCGTAGTCCCACGTAACACAAATTTCGTGGTCACCTTATTAGAAAGGGACAAACGGCCTCTTTACTACACCTCCTGCTCGGCTCGCTTTTGGGTTGCGAGTACTCAGTCCTGTGGCCATAATAAGACAACATGTGAAGTGACTGATTAAATTGAGTCACTTTTTGATATCAGTCTTAAATGTTAGCATAGGGTGTACATGGGACTCATTTTATTTGTGTGATTCGGCATTAGTCCCAGTGACACTGTAACTTTTCTGCTCTGTGCAAATAAGTTTTTCAAATGTTATTTTTTTCCGAAAACCTCTCATTTGTGGTTGTTGTTTGTATTGTCTATGGTTTTTTGACAATTAAAATGTCACCAAACGTCAAACTTGAAGAAAATTTTGACTGTTTGGTGCTTTCGAGAGTTTCGAGTGTATTATTTTGGTAATATTACTTTGCTTTGCGCTATCCCATGGATTCATATTGGCTCATTAAACTACTTTATTGAGTTTCTTGGACATCGTCTCATCAAATGATATACGACCAAGCTTGCTCCCGACCAAGCACGCTCACATTCCTTGGGAGCTCCTGCTATCGGCAGCCGTCGATGCATCGGATCCCTGAGACGAAGAACAAAAACAGCATGCCACCTGACTGATGACCCACCCACTGTCTACCCGGACCCAGGAGCTAGAAGGCCTTGAGAAAAAAGCCCGGGCAGGATCCTGACGGGCGCAGAATATCATGTTCGATGCTTGTGCCACGGCCTGACTGAATAATATTTATATAATCAATGGAAGGAAAAAAACAGTAGGTAAGTGCCAGTACCCGTGACATGTTATTATAATTGGGCATATGCACACAAAACAACTCAAAAAACTTTTTTCACATGGCACTACTTGGTCGGCTAGGCCTAAACCCTTCCTTCATTGGAAGGAAACCCCTACCCCAGCAGTGGGGACGTGATGGGTTATGATGATGATGAAGAGGACTATAGGAGACATAATCTTAGTTCATAAGTATAACTAAAATCTAATGAAACATTTTTGTTTGTTACAGAACATTGAAATTGGCTTGTAGGCAAGACGGAAGATGGTCAAAACCGGTCAGAAATTGATGCCCTAGACACGGTTGGAGAGCTCTTGTTGGCAGAAACCACCTGAATGGTGAATGGTGGTGCTGAATGATGGTCAGATGACATTAGCAACCTTGTGGTGAAACAATGAACTGGAGCGGCACCGAACTGAAAAAGTTGAAAAACTTGGCATACATACTATGAGACCCATTTGATGACTGATATAAGCAAAGTTCAGACTGATTATTGTGATAGTTGATAACTAAGAATACCTAATATGCTTTTATGGTGTGTGAAATAGTATACTTTTTATAATTTATTAAATAAAAGTTTAATAAATGTTTTACTTACCTAAAGAAAATATTATATTTTTATAACCATTTAAAATAGTTGTAAGTACATGCGAGCATACCCACTTATTTTTTTGTAGTTAGTGTGTAGTTGATAAATAATAAATCCTGACTAGGGTTTGTCACTGTAGTGAAAGGATTAGTCGCTGACTACCCGGTGTGCCGGATGTATTCAATGTACAGTTTATATGATTTACACTTCATGAACTCCACATTTAGCATTCAAACTGTTCAATTAGCCACTTCATCTCAGTTAGTGTGTTGTTCACGTGTTGTTGATAAATCATAAAGCCTGACTAGGGTTTGTCGCTGTGGTGAAGGATTAGAATGAGTCGCTGACTGCCCGGTGTGCCAGATGTATTCAATGTACAGTTTATAAGTATTATTTACATTTCGTGAACTCTATATTTAGCATTCAAACTATTCAATTAGCCACTTCATTACCTACGTACTTGGACGTGAATAGGCAAACTTAAAGTATAAGTATGGGAGACAACTGAAAATCTTTGGTTTGTTCCTAAGGGCAAACATATGCGCTGAGTTGCTTCCCTTTTGGTCTGCTTCAACACACACATTTCGCCTCTTAATTTAAGTGGAACAATTTAATGTCTATCTATCTAACTTATTAGCACATGTCAGCGACAGGATTTGAATCCACATCTCTTCCGTGAGGGGCGGGCGCTTACCCGTCTGAGCTAACACCGCTACATATAAGTAATATGATATATAATTTTAGTCAAATAAAAAGAGGATGTGTGTTTTGACAAATGTTGTTTTTAAAGCATTTTCAACGGGTTATTAGAGTCCCGGATCATCCTCCCTATAAGTATTATAGTAATTTTCCTTTCCTGCATCTCTTCTTGTAGAGCAAGGATGAAATTAACAAAAACTAAACAAATAATAATTTGTGTCACATGTTATCACCACCTTCGAATTTGAGTGATAAAATGCTACCTAAACAAATGTCAAACTGAGACAAGTGTGGACAAATTGGTACACCCATGTTAGGAAATAAGACAAATCTTTCAATCTCGCTGTCAAAATTGTAACTCACATCTTGTAGTGATTATTTCGTGTTGGCCATGTTAGCGTTTGTGAGGACAACTGGTATCACACAATTTGTTGCAACTAGCTGTCATTTATATCTTGTCGCAGCCATACTGTGCTACGCGTGCTGTTTTATATACAAAGTCCTTGCTTTGTCACATCAACTTATACCTGCGATTGCCAGGACAAAAAATTGAGTTTTTGGTATCGTGGCAGGTACCTATTATTATTCTAAGCTGCACTGTTGAATATATTGTTTCTCAGACAATCATCTCTATTTGACAGCTGTACCTAAGAAAATTTATCGTGTAAATTCCACATACCTCGTAGAGGTTATAATTTTTTTATACAATCTCTGCTTTCGCCATGGATCCACAGAGGTCCACGCTATCCGGACCTATGGCTCCGGCCCTTGCCTACACCGCCAAGAAGACGGGCCCCGCATCCCAGCACTGGCCCTGCCGCCCGGGCGCGTCCCGGGACGTGACCGAGGTGCACTCGCGCCTACCCGCAGAGGAGAACACATATTTAGCTACGGAGCAGCATCAGATTTATTATGGTAGAGTGAATCTGATTAACGTTATGTAAGTTTGTTGCTGTAATTCTAAGGTTAAACTTATTACTATCCCATCCACCAGCAGAGATTCTACAGAGAAAGTGTAGAAAATGTAAGTACTTACATACTTAAGTAGGTAGGTACTTACGCAAAAACATGGACCGGTGCATGGTGGGAAAAATAATTAGCAAATCACTCACTCTCTGATGTAGGTATATTATATATGTGCTTATCACATATTCTGAAGCGTTAGTACCTACCCTGCAGCGCCTCTGGCGGATTCAGATTGAAACATTTATATTAGTTTTAAAACTACCTTCATGATCATTTTAAAATAGGTACAATGTTT